>NC_142030.1:44298589-44626589 GCF_982192425.1 Myodes glareolus | reverse complement strand
ACATGCCTGATATGAATGTATAACTATTCATCCACACTCAATATATTGAAAAGCATATGGAATGGTAAGAAGGATGGCGATTATTCTTATGGAGCTCACAGCGAATGTGATCAAGTACTTGAATGGTTGTAATATAGAGCAATCAAAATGATGCTTCAAATGTGGCTGAAGTTGAAGGAGACGTAGTTGTGATGCTCGGAAGTGGGAAGATATGTTAAATCCAGGATGCCTTACTGAATTCTTCCCTGGCTCAGGAAACTCACAGAGCCTGAAGTAAAGGCCAATTCATTAGTTGACAGGAGATTGGACATTCCAGAAGGTCAACATGGAATCTAGTTGCCTCTCTCTGTTCAGGTCACCTAACACTGAAACCCAAATTATGATTTAAACCTCAACCGATCCAGTTTTTAGAACATGGATCCATATTGCCATCCGTTGTGCACATAGCATGGATGATCCCTCGATTTGGGAAAACAAATTTATAATTCAGATCAGTGAGTATGGAATGAGAATAAGGAAGAATAAGGGTGTCAGTACACCTCCACCAGGCACATCAGAGATACCCATTCCTGGTCAGAAGCCAGTGTCCTGGGTAAAGACATCCTTTTCCAGACACTGCTGGCAGGAGTCCAGCAGACCATGGCCTCTAGCGCCCTTCTCTTAACTTTCAAGCATGGGCATCCTCCAGCTGATGAACACATTCTCTGCCCTTATGGCTACACATACTTCTCCAGAAAGAGTCCACGTTAGTAATAAAAACAATAATCACAGTCAGTAACATTTGTTTATGTGATGTGCCAGGCACAGTTAAACACATTCAATGTGCCCACTTCTTTTCCAAGTGTCTTTCTGTCCCATTTTTGTCTGTCATGTGCTGGTTTGATGTCTTAAGTGAGAAAACTCATAGTCTCCTTATATACCTTTTAACTCATAGTCAGAATTGACATAACATGTGGAAATGATGCCAAACCACAGGAATCCCACCAGATGGTCCCTTCTGATGAGAGAGTCTTCTTCAGGGAGAGAAAAGGTCTTGAAGCACAAATATATTTGGTACTCCTCAGACAGGACAATAGTCTATGCTTTCAAAAAAAAAAGCATTTATGTTTCTTGCCCTAAAAAGCTATGCTTCATTCATGTGGAAAGTTTATTTACACAAGACACCTCATTTCTCTTGTTTAAAATAAATCTTTTTATAAATCATTCTTTTTAAGATTAAGTTTTATTATTCTTAATTGTGTGTGGATGGGTGTGTTTGCACACAAGTGGGTGGGTATGTGCACATGAGTGCACAGAGGCTACTGGATCCCATGGAGCTGGAGTTGTTCCCAGTTATTTGCATGGTGTGGGTGCTGGGAATTGAACTTGGGCCCTCTGGAAGAGTAGCAAGTACCGTTAACCTCTGAGACGTCTCTCCAGTCCCAACACTTCATTTCTCCATAATGTCTGATGATGGAGATGTACTTTGCTGTGAGAGTGAGGGAGAGGATAGGGAAGCTTTGCTGTTAGCATTTTCCAAAACTCTGATTAAGCTAAACGGACATGAAACAAAAGCATCATTGACTCTGTAAGCATTTTCTTTCTAATTGTGTTCCACACACTTGTAAAATTTATCTCAATGGGGCATGGTGGTGCACGCCTTTAACCCCAGCACTTGGCAGGTAGAGGCAGGTGGATCTCTGGGTTCAAGGCCAGCCTGGTCTACAAAGCAAGTTCCTGGATAGCCAGGGCTGCACAAAGAAACCTTGTCTTGAAAAACAAACAAGAGATTATATCTCAATGAAAAGGAGACTCAAGAGAAGCCCTTAAAAATCTAGGAGGGGGAATAGGAACTCATCACTCTTGATTGAGGTGTTTGTTACATTAGAGGGAAGAGGCACCAGTAACCACTTGCACACTTAGTTTGCCCCACACTGCAGAGCTACACATTTCCCAGAAACCTGGTTCAGAACACACTATTAAAATAGGTCTTGCTATGATCTTTCTGTAAGAAAATCTGCAATTGACAGTTGAGGAAAAATTTGTTCAAATCCATTTATTCTCCTGGAATTTCCATCAGTTAAAATTTATACCTGTTTCATAGTTATAGAAGCTTTTCATTTAAAATAATGATGCTGATATTCATTTTATTTTAATATGAAACTTAGTGTGGGATTCCCCTCTGCATGCTTTGAATACTATTGGTTAATAAAGAAACTGTCTTGGGCCTGCTCAGGGAACAGAGCTAGGCAAGGAAAACTAAACTGAATGCTGGGAGAAAGAAGGAGGCGTTAAAGAGAAGCCATGTAGTCCTGCTGGAGCCGGACAGAACTTTACTCAGTAAGTCACTGCCACGTGGCGATACACAGATTAATGGAGATGGGTTAAATTAAGATGTAAGAGTTAGCAAATAAGAAGCTAGAGCTAATGGACCAACCAGTGTTTTAAATAGTATAGTTTTTGTGTGATTATTTCGGGGCAGAGCATCCAGGAACCAACAAGCAGCCAGGAAACAAACAAGTGGCCTTCCTACAACAGAAACTCATGCATAACAATTTCTGGATTACCATAGTGTATTAGACAAAATTCTCTAGAGAAACAGAACTAATAGAATTAATCAATCTATCATCTATTGTACACACACACACACACACACACACACACACACATCATAGAGTGTCTTATAGGCCATGCTCCATCTAGTCCAACAATGGTTGTCTACCAGTGGAAAGTCCAAGAATCCACTAGTTGTTCAATCCATAAGGTTGGATGTCTCAACTGGTCCTCAGTATATGTTAGAATCCTAAAGAAGGAGGTGCTAATGCCGGTGAAGGAATGGACTTGCCAGTGAGATCAAGTAGGCAAAGAGAGCAAACTTTCTTTTTCCATGTCATCTATACAGGATGCCAGCAGAAGGCATGGCCCATATTAATGGTGGATTTTTCCACCTCAAAAGATCCAAGTAAAGGTGACTCTTGGGCTTTAGTTAATCCCAGGTGTAGTCAAGTTGACAACTAAGAATAGCCATCAACACATAGCAGGTTACCGTTGTCTGATAGCTTTTTTTCCCAACCCCTGTTAACTAGCTTCTCCTAATACCTGTCACAGTACCTGAAACTACAGACTGGAAAGACCCAACCTGACAACTGAGAAAGAAACCATAGTTAGGTGAGTCAAATTTCAAATAGAATTTCCAGCCACCACCACTGATGAAGAAGAATTGAGAATATGATTGGTGATCTGCATACCATCTTGCTCTGCTTTTGTATCTCATATCGGGAGCCTCCAAAGTGAAAGAAAGAACTCTCATGTTACCCATAATAAAAAGTAATCACTCTCTAATTCGGGGTTTCCCAAACTGACAGCATTGACATTTGACACTATTGACTATAGAATGTTTTGTGTGTATGTGTGTGTGTGTGTGTGTGTGTGTGTGTTTGTACATGTGTATGTATGTGTGTCTCTCTCCATGTGTGTTGATGTGGGATTCCCCTCTGTATGCTGTAAATACCATTGGTTAATAAAGAAGCTGCTTTGGGCCCATTGCAGCGCAGAATAGAGCAAGGCAGAAATTCCAAGCAGATAGAGGAGGAGAGAGTATGCAGTCAGAGAAACACCCTGTAGCCACTTCAGGAGACAGATGTAATAGAGGAGGGGAGAGTAGGTGGAGTCAGAGAGATGCAATGCAGCCATGTAGGTGCTGGAGGAGAAAGTTGTGAGCTTCCAGCAGGAACCTTACCGGTAAACCATGAGCCTAGTGATAAAATATAAAATAATAGAAATGGGTTAATTTAAGAAGTAGGAGCTAGATAGAAATATGCCTAAGCTATTGGTCAAACAGTATTGTAATTAATCAGTTCCTGTGTCATTATTTCAGGTCTGGGCAACTGGGAAACAAACAAGCAGGCCTCCACCAATAGTGTGTCTGTGTGTATATATGTGTGTTTATCAGTGCGTATATGTGTCTGCCTGTGTGTGTATTTGTCTGCCTGTGCATGCATGTCTGTGTGTGTGCCTGTATGTATGTGTGTGAACACGTGCATGTGTGTGTGTATGGGTGCCTGTGCATGCACGTGTGTGTTTGTGTGGCACAGATATGCCGTAGCACACATGTGAAGTTCAGAGTACTCTCAGTGGGAGTTGTTCTCTCCTCTGCTATGTAGGACCCAGGAATCAAACCCAGGTCCTGTTAGGTCATCAGACTTGGCAGCTGGTTCAAGGTGCGGCATCACCCACTGATGTCTGTCTTGTGTATCAGTGACGCTGAGCAGAGTGATTTCTCCCACGAGATGTTAGCAGTGTTCTCATCTCAGGCTCAGCTGTGACCACCAACGTTGTGTATAGGCATTGTCACATTATTTCTTGAGCCCCTAGGTAGAGTCATTGCTGTAGCTGAGCAAAATGGCCAAAGAGGAGAACTTCACCTTAGCCACATCATTCTTCTGAGCCCTCTCATTTTGCTTTGAAAGACAGGGTGGGCAGATGGCAGTGTCTTACCTGGAGTGTGTTAACCTGAAAATGTTAAGAAAGTGTCAGTACTAAGATCTCCTGTCCCGTCAGCAGGGGCTGAGCTGTTTGTGAGAGGGTGGGCACAAATAGGAGGCATGGCGCGGGTCGGAATAGTTACCTTGATGTAAGACATGGTTACACACATATTCATAGAGCTGAATTGTGAATTGTGTGTGCTTTATGATATTGAAATCATGTCTCAACAACAGCAACAGTAAGACGTGCTCACGAGGAAGAGAAGCCAGCACAGGCAGATGAAGGGAAAAAGGCAGAATCTGAAGAGGGACAGGCAGGCCGCAGCTAAGCATATACAGACACACACACGTACCCACACTTTCTCACAAATAAATGTACTATAAATTGTTGTAAGGAGGGCCCTCTTGTTAGTCCCGGCCACCCGGCTATCTTAGCCCCAAAATAACCACACAGAAAATGTATTAATTAAATTACTGCTTGACCCATTATCTCTAGCCTCTTATTGGCTCTCACATCTTGATTTAACCCATTTCTATTAATCTGTGTATCGCCACATGGCAGTGGCTTACTGGGAAAGATTCTAATTGGCATCTGTCTCAGGCAGAGGATCCATGGCATCTCTCACTCTGCTTTCTTCCTCCTAGAATTCAGTTCTGTCTTCTCTGCCTACCTAAGTTATGCCCTATCAATTAGGCCAAGGCAGTTTCTTTATTTATTAACCAGTGAAAGCAATATACACACAGAAGGAACTGCTACACCAATAAATCACATGGAATTACCTGGTTCTCTGGGACATTAATGAATGCATAGACTAAATGACCTTAAAAGCTTGCTTTTGAGTGATGATTGAGGGACTGTGGGTGCAGGTCACGTCTATGACTTTTAAATGATAGGCAGGGTAGAAGATGCTAGGGGATGTCCTGGAACAGTGGTCCTCAGGAGATGAACTTCACCACCTTCCCTTTGCTTGGATTGAGACAATTCTGAGCATCCCATGTGACCAACAGAATCTCTTGAAGAAAGAAGCATTCACTATAGCTGAGAAGGACAGCTAGAAACCAGGCAGAAGAAGAGTGTTCAGGGTTAGGGGATGTTCAGAAGGAAAGGCATACATACGCAAACCCAAAGATCCATGTTTCTTCCCCAAAACCCATGGCAGTAAGAGAGAACCAACTCCTGAAAGCTGCCCTCTGACTTCCACATGGATACTATAGTATGCACCTTTCCACAGTCCCACACACATACCACACATATACACAGATGCACACATCACCATCACCACCACCATCGTCGTCTTCACAACCGTCAACCTTTAAAGACGAAAGAGTACTCTAGCAAGGTCCCAGCTGCGGGACTTGTTTAGAGTGTTCCAGAACCAGTGAAAAAGAAGGGACATTGCATCAGTGATCTGTTCCAACAGACATCTGACTTCTCGAATGCAGGAGTCTGGTAGAGTCCTTCTCTTTCAGCTCATAGCCTAGCCTTGAGCACTCGTGGGCTTCTTTTGAGCCTTCGCATTCTCATCTGTTTTCTAACAGCATCTGTATGGCAGGGCTGGAATGCGCATCAGATGGGCTTGTGAATGGGAGGTGTTCATCCAGTTCCTGGACTTGAGCTGTCATTCTTTCATGCGGATGAGGCTTGTTTGCTTAATGTTCAACGTTCCATGGATTTTGTGTCTTTTTAAGGGCACAGACAGAACAAGAAGGGTAAAATGATACCCAGCTGACAGTGTAGGCTACCACTGGATACAGGAGCCACAGCCAAGCTTCTCCTGTCTCCTCCCCCCCTCTTCTTTCCCCTCCCTTCTCTTTCAGTTTCTTCTTCTCCCTTTCTTCCCCTCCCCCTTCTTTCTTCTCTCAATTTCTCCTCCCCTTTCCTCTTCTCTCCTTCCTTTCTCTGCTCTTTCTTTCTTTCTTTCTTTCTTTCTTTCTTTCTTTCTTTCTTTCTTTCCTTCCTTCCTTCCTCCTTCCTTCCTTCCTTTCTCTTTTTCATTTCTTTTTTTTTTGTAAATTTTATTAAATTATAAAAGTTTCCATTTCTGCCCCCCCTCCCAACACCCTCCCACTCCCCCCACTCCCCCCCTCCTTCCCCTCCATCCCCCAGGGCAGTCAGGATTTCCTGCCCTGTGGGAAGCTCCAGCTCCCTCCCCCTCCCTCCAGGTCCAGGAAGGCGAGCATCCAAACAGACTGGATCCCCAAAATCCAGCATATGCAGAGGAAACAGGTCCCAGTGTCATAGTCAATGGCTTTTCAGAAAGACCCCGGGCCAGCCACAGTCAGAGAATCCGGCCAAATTCCGAGAATCTAGCAAGATCACGTCCTCGTTCAGTCCCAGTCCGGCTGGCCCTGGTAAACTCTCATCAGATCCGTTCCCTTGTATCAGTGGGTGATAGCATCCCTCGCAGTACTGATTTCGTCTTTCATGTTCCTCCTCCTTCCGCTCCCCCTCCGGACCTCGGGGGGCTCAATCTGGTGCTCCAATGTGGGTCTCCGACTGCATAGCCGTCCTTCGCCAGACGAAGGATCTATGGTGATAAGCAAAATATACATCAGTATGGTCATGGGCCACGGCCAATTCAGGCACCCTCTCCTCTGTCCAGAGAGCAATCTGGGGGATTTCTCCTTGGACCTGGGATCCCATATATAATCAAGTCTCCTGTAAACCCTAAAATGGCTCCCTTAGTTGAAATATATTGTTCCCTGATCCCATATTCATCCTACCTCCCTCCCCCCCCCCATCCCCGGCCACCAAGCTTTCCCCGTTCCTCCCCTACTCCCTTCTCTCTAGTCCTAACATACTACAAAAGCATTTGTTCAACTATGTTCAAAGCTGCACTATTTGTAATAGCCAGATCATGGAAACAACCTAGGTGCCCCTCAATAGAAGAATGGTTAAAAAAGGTGTGGAACATATATACATTAGAGTTTTACTCGGCGGTAAAAAACAATGACATCTTGAATTTTGCATGCAAATGGATGGAAATTGAAAACGCTTTACTGAGTGAGGTAAGCCAGACCCAAAAATAGGAACACGGTATGTATTCACTCATAAGTGGATTCTAACCATAATTAAAGGTCTTTGAGCCTATTATTCGTGATCCTAGAGAAGCTAAATAAGAAGATGAACCTGATGAAGATTATTTAGCTATCCACCAGGAGGTAGGAAATAGACATGAGTCCCAGGTAACCTCGGGTGCATGGGGGGGTGGGAGGGTCGATGGAGGGGGAGAGGACTCTTTTTCATTTCTTAAAAATATTATATGGATTAATTCAGAAATCTAGTGGCCCCTATAATTTATCTTCTTGCCCAAAAATCTGGAAGCAAGTCTTAAAATCTTGTAACATATGAAATAACTGTAGCTTGAGAGAGAACACATCTCTTTTCATGTAGCAGCATCAGGAATCTCACATAGGCTAATCTGTTAAAATTCATAAAGACTTGGGCTCACAATATATACTTTGGCCAATTTGTCGATCAGAGAAGATAAAAACTTATCATAAAATATTAGGAGTTCTAAACAGATTCTTCATGAGCCCACACAGTAGTCACTTGTATTGAGAATGGCCTTTGAAGAACACCTCTGGATCTGTGCTCTAATGGAATTCATTCCTATAGTGAAACCCTGAAGTGACCCTTGGGACTCAAATGTTGTCACAAACATGGATGCCTCAGTTGACCCATACTTAGCTTCTCAAGCAAATTTGCTGACGTTAATTGTATGTAGGACTCCGTGTAGTGATTGAAAAACTCATCAGCATGAGGAGAAAAGCCCTCACTCTGGATACTTTCTACAGTGTGTCATTGTAAATCCACAGGAAAAGGCACCACATTTAATAATACGTGCTCATTTATAACAATGAAGACATTTAGGATGAATCTCACCCCACCTATTTACTTTCAAGTTTCCTGCCAGAGAAGTCTACTAAAAAGGAACTTCGGATAGAGATTTCTAAGTATTATTTATCTAGGGCAAGTAATATTTTCCTCACCTTTAATAAGCTCTTAATCAAATGTTTCCATATTTAGTCAGGAACTCTTTGGTAGCCGTGTCTGTCTACCATCGTATACTTTCTGTAATTGCATGTTATTAAAGATGAAATGAAAAGTAGAAGATCCAGCTCTGAGCTCCAATCATCCTTTGACCTTACAGCAATAATAATGGTAGTTATCATTTATGACAGCTTACCCAACCCCAGCATTATGCTTATTCTTCATCTACACACGGTTCGTTTAATATTTGCCTCTGGAAAGAGACGCATCATCACTGTGTCCTTTAGGTAGCTGAGAAACAGAGATGTGGCCAGGGTTAGACACTTCTCAAGGTCACCTCTTGTATGACATTAGGCTGTGGCTGCCTGAGCTGGCAGTCACATAGTCACCCCACATTTTCTGTCTTCTCAGCCCCATCTCTTTGCCTATATTTGCCTTCCTCTCCTAGGTAACTGGAGATTCCAGGAATCTGCACAGACTGTTTTCAGCCTTGGCGTGGGAGTGAGAGGGCCTGGCTTTCAGCTGAGAACTCAGAGCAAAGCGGGACAGGAGCCAGGGATGCAGGCCAGGGGAGGGCATGGTGACGGTAAGTGTGTCTGTCATGCCCAGCCCGTGTGAAGGATCTACAGCAGAAAGCCTGCGTGACCGAGCAAGCAAATTTGGGTGGCAAGTTAGAAATATTGTCAGAGTCCGAGAGAGGGCAGGCAAGGGGAACTTAACAGAGGAGATCCAGGGCAGAGGATGCTACAGAGGTTTGAGATGCTCTCCTTGCCCGCCATCCATAACTCAGAGGTGATAATGGTAGAGGTTCCGCACACTGTCCTCAGCTGGCAACTATGACACCCAGGCAATGACAGCTCTCACGAATAACAAGTGGCAGCATCTTCAAGCTTTAGGGGGAGATTTTCTGACAAAGGATTGTGTGGATCTGTGCACCTGGGACCATGTGAATCCAAGCAACTGTGTTTCACCGTAGCCTGGCTTCGGAAACCATAGTCAGGTGTAGAAGTAAATGGAAGGTAAGAACATTGTTTGCCTATGAGATCCGATAACACTGGACTTTGTCACACTTCTGAAAGGGAGATTCTACATGTGTGGCCACAGGACCAAAACCAAAGCGAGATGAAACTCTAGGTGGTTTCCAGGTGATTGGAGGTGGCCATGTTGACAAAATGGAAAATGACTTAAAGCCTGTTGTGCTTCTAGACACTCTGAGAGCTGTCTGAAATCAAGATGTCTGAAGCGAAACCAATGCTGGGTTCATCACTCTCAAGTTCAGCCTTGGATACAAAAGAAAACCCAAGCCCCAACCCAGAACTGAAAACAAAAGAAAGATAGAGAAAAAGAAAGAAAGAAGAAAAAGAAAAAAAAAAAAGATAAAGAGCTCAAAGAATGAAGGTCTCTGATGAGGCCATTGAGAGAGTCTAACGGGTTTTAATGCAGACCATTGAAAGCATCCTCTGGTGGGGCTATCCCGCTTCTCTGCCTACGGCTTGTAGCTGTGATAATCCTCATCCTTACTGCTCTGGCTCTGCCCAGGGCCTGCAGTCCCTCGCCCTTCCTGCCCCCTCACATGCTTTACTAGGCACTGATCGAGACTTCTTTCCCGACTCTAGACCAGGCTGGTCTACAAACGTAACCACTGATAAACTTTTGAGGTCACTTTGTATCACTGGAAGGATACTCCAGCTACAATACCAGATGACCGCACTCAACTTGAAAAAGCCACTCACAGAGGCTTTCCGTCTGTAGTCAGCTTCTGTTAGTGGCAAAGCAAAACTCCAGAATCTGAAGACTACACCTTTCCTGAAAGGAATGTTCACAGCATGTCAGGGTATTGTATCCACACGCAAAACCCATGGAGGGGTCTCTGGTTATGGTTTTTGTCCCCCATTCTGTCCAGTATTGTCTCATAGACTCAGCTGGAGCATGCTGTCGGGGACTGTTCTAGCTACTTTTACCTGTCAATTTAACACAGCCTACAATCATAAAAAAAAAGAAAGAAAGAAAAAAGAAAAAAGAAAAAGTCTTGGCAGACTATGTGTCTTTCTTAGGTTGGTGTGTAGGCTTGTCTGTGAGAGATTATCTTGACTGTTAATTCAAGTAGGCGGCCCAGCACACTATAGGAAGGCTGTGTATAAGAAAGCTAGTTTCTGCTCAAGCTCTTGCTTGGGCCCCTGCCTCGACTTCCCTCAATGATGAACTGTGACTTAGAAGTATATGTCAAATAAATCCTTTCTGCCCCTAAATTTTTCTTTTGCCCTGAGGGTTTCATCACAACATTGGCAAGGAAACTAGTACAGGGTGTGTTACACTCCTCGCCATCTAGAGAGCCCGGCTTAATACCCCTGAGAAGCAGTTGGCTTCAGACTGAATCTACAAGGACGATGCTTACCACGGGTGGTAAGGCTTGTCCCTGATGAAGCTGGCAGAAAGACCGAGAAAAGAGTGGGCAGAACCTCAGCTATTACCTGGCATGAAGGTTTGGCAAACTCAGATGGCCAGAAGTGGAAAGCTGGAAGCCTTGCAGCCCTGTCAGTGCTGGGGAGGGACTGGGCACAGACAGCTCTCTGCTGGGCATGCCTTTACCTGCCCTCACATCACTGACTCTAGGCAGTCAGCCTCGGGCACAACCCAAGAGGTTGAGGGAAAGGACAACCAGGAGCCAGAGGAGCCAGCCTTCCTGTCGTGGAGAAAGCAGCACCCCACGCATGCTCTGCGTTACTCCATCATGAGTTAAAGAAAGGAGCTGGCAAAAAGAAAGTGGAAAATGTGCCCTCAGGAAGTAGAGAAAAAAGTGAAGAGTTACAAATCAAGACCCATGCGTGGCTGGAGAGGTGGCTCAGCTGTCAAGAGTACAGGTTGCTCTAACAGAGGGCCAGGATTTGATTCCCAGCATCTACTTGGCAGCTCACAACTCTATAGCTTCAGTTCTAGGGGATCTGGAACAATGTTCTGCACTCCACAGCATTGCATGCATGTGGTGCACAGACATACATGCAGGCAAAAGACCGGTATACATAAAATAAAAGCAAATAAATAGTAAAATTAAAAAAATAAAGGCCCATGGATTACTGAGGATTAGGGAGCCGTGTTTAAACCCAGACAGCAGAATTCTAAGGAGTCCAGAGCAAAATGAATGAATGCAGCATTCAAAAACAACAGAAAATAACTTCGTCAAGCTATGGGACTCTTACAGAGATGGATCACACAGCATCCATATGCATTCGTGGGAAGATTCAGGCTGAACCTGGTGATTTTCAAACCTTTCAAATGCTCATTTTGTGAGCAATACAGGTATTCTCTAAAGGAGTGAGGATCATACTGCCCTCTAGCATTCTCTAAGGGGTATATACATTCAGCCGGGCGCAGCATATAGCAGTAGGCGGGGCCAAGACACAGTATAGGAGTGTTGCAAGAATCTGATTGTGATGAACTTAGACAAGGCAAAGCTGAAGTCCAACTGACCTAAAGAGGAGAACGCAATGTTGCAAAGGAACCGCTTTGAAAGGGGCTTCCATCAATCATGAGGTGGGCATGAGTTAAGCTCACAGAGTTCTTGCAAGGGCTGATATATATATATATAATGGTTTACCATTGATATATATATATATATATATATATATATATATATATATATATATATAAAACGTTTGTCTACTGAATGCAAGGCCCTAGGCTTGACCATTGACAGAAAATCGAAATGTTATGAATATGATCTGAAGATCAGAGGAACACGAAAGAAAACAGTTTTGAAAGTGACGTGGCTGGTAATAAGCTCGTCAGGGTGGTTATACGTGTTCACTCAGCTCTGGCACACAGTACACACTGACAAACATCTGCTGGATGCCTGTGTGGCTGCCGACACCTGTGTAGATGTCAGTTGCGGTGGTGGGGGACCCACACTCAGAGGAGGGCTGCCGTTTCTTCCTTTCTCTAGGCTAAGCTGAAAGTTTGGGAGGCCCAAAGGCGACTTTCTGTTCTCCTTTTGCTTAGGAAACACTTTAAAAAAAATCACAAAGCAGAAATCAGGCTCATTGCTTCCATGTCGTTACTGTAAGCACCACGAGGCTTGGGGAGAACCCCAAGAAAGTGAGTCTCAGATCATGTGTTTAGGCAGCCACGGGCGTGTTGAGGACAGACAGGAAGACAGGACCTTCTGTACAGCATGACAACAGGCTGAAAGCAGCACGGATTTTTGCCATTTCTTTCCTCTGCACCCTCTCCTCATCTCTACAGTCGTGTGATTAACTCTTAACTCTTGGTTTTGGCTGTTGTGTGGCTTGTTTTGCCTAATTCTCCCTAGGGCTATCGGCTCCACTGAATTATGCTGTAGTTCAGCTTCTCATTCATGGAGAATCTCTTATAAATTGATGGAAACTCTAGCTCCTTGGGGGTGACTTCTTAACCCTGAGTCAGTCTGCTGCCTTTCGGTGGTGTCAGGGTTTGAGAGCCATTGCGCAGCCGAGGTTTGGAAAAGCAAGATGCATGAGATGGTTGGAGATTCAGCCTCACCTCAGAGTGCCCTTCTGTTATATGTTATAACACCAAAAGCTGTGAAAAACTAGCAGAAACGTCTTGAACGGTTAATCCCTAAAGCTCTTAAATGAAGGAGGTTTGCTGTGAATCAGGGATGTAGATTAAGGCGAACCCAGGAACATTATAGACAGAGACTTACCAAGGACAGAATTGGTTTGCCTCAAGCCTGGTGGCTGCAGTGTGGCTCGCTCTTGGCTACATTGTAACTTTCTATGCGTTAGTTCATCTTTTACACAGTAGCAGACAGTTCCCAGATTCAGGCTACAGTCTTGAGGAAGTCGGTATCTTTGTTCTGGGAAATGTTTCAGACAGTCTTAAAGGAATGGGATTTACTTCCCTCCTGAATCTGACCTTGGCTCAGAGTTCCCGGGGCAGCGGGACCAGGGTTTCCTAGGAACGTCTCTGCTGTGCTTAAGTGGGTCAGGAGTGTACAACCCTGCTCTTTGTTCCCCATTGTATATTGTCTCCACAGCCTGTTTGATTCTCTGCTTGAAGAAAGTGACAGAGGTCATTTTTCCTGCACATTGTCTGCTTTGTGAACCACAGGGACACATTTTAGATTACTTTCCCTTTGAAACAACAGGTGCCAGAAAAAACGCACTCCCTTTAATACCAAGTTAAAATCAGTAGAACTAAAGACTGCACAAGGGTCAATAATGTATTTCAAAGTCACATGAAATATTTCTAGTATTATTCACCTCTTTTTTTGTCAGTCCCTTTATTAAATGTATAATTTTGGTTTTACACTGCTATTTTCTGAATAAGCCAAATAGCAATGCTATGAAACATAATTATCTTCTAAGAGGATTTTATGGGACAAGTTCATATTCGCTAGCTTCTGCATTGCTTTGCTTTATTATATTTTTAATATTGCTAGGATCTAAGAGTTTGTGGAATATTCTAATCAACATAAACATACAAATATAAAATATGTATACATCTTTGAATTAGCTTGTTTGATTCTATCACACTGATCTCCCAAGGGACTCTACACCACATGTGATTTTGCTTCTTTTGTTGGCAAACAGCTGCTGCAATGTTGGAGTCATCAGAGGAAGAACAGTGGTCCACGCTTTTCAGCTTCATACATCTATTGGCAAATATTTGTTCTTTATTTGTTCAGTGGCAGAGGAGGAGCACGGCTTGCTTTACCTTATGTAACAATGACTTGTGCTGCCGTGCTGAGACCAGATTGTAGGCAGCAAGGGTGGAAGCAGGAAGGTCAGTTAGGAATCGTTTGAGCGAAGCAAGCAAGAGATGAAGGGGGTGGACCAGAATGTCAGGATAGACGAGTGGGATCCTGATCAACTTTTGAAAGATGAGCCAGCCTGATGGGTAGGAGCGGAGGGAGGAGAGAACCTGAAGAGTTGACAAATGTCTAATTCATCTTAAGAGGCAGTTAAAGGATTCAATAGAGCCATCCAGGGGACCAGCCAGGAAGTGGGGGCATCTCTTCAGCTAACTCTGCAGTGATGTGCTGTGTATCGGTTTTCTGCTAATACAGTCAACTGTCACAACGACTGAACATGAAAACCATGCAGCGAGTGTTACAGGATGCTGATGTCCGAGTCCTGCCATCCAAATTCTAACTTGATTAGTTTGGGTTTGGCCTCTGGGCTTTGGGGCTGACTCCTTCATCAACCATGGCTGAGAACTTACTGTTCCCATATTTTTATCGAACAATTTAAGCAACAATTTTGAGATAATAGAGAAGTACTGGTGTAGGACCCCGAAATAAGGGATGACTTTTACATTTAAGATTTTCCCCTTTCCGTACACAGCGTGTAATACCTTCTGAATTTCTCTGAAGGAATGTCTTCTGCTCCTTGCTTTAACAATGGGGACACCTTTCCTCCTGCGACTGAAGACCATCATCCAAGATCTCTTGTCTCCCTCCCCTGGTGCAGACAGACGGTCACATTGACTACTGTCCAAGATTGGACACCTAAATATCAAACACTGTGCCTTGGCTGGAGCAATGGCAGCTTTGGTTCTCCTCCCCTCCCCCCGCCGCCCATGATTTTCCAACCATGAAATGACTCTTGAGTCCTGTTTCATGTTTCTAAGCCCCTGAGATTCCTTGGCTTTTATAAGCAATTCTGAAGCCTGCTTCTGGTTGATTCTGCCAGTCCTCCTCTTCCCACCCTCAATCACATTGATAAATTAAATTCTCTGCTGCTTAAGAGAAGCCAGAACTTGTAGCCAAGATCCCTGATGACATCGCATGCTTAGGTGACACTCTTTGCTGCCTTTCTGTCATGCCGTTACCCTAGCCCGTTCATTTGGCAACTGTACACTGTGATTCATTTGTTAGAACAGAACAAACAACAAGAATAATGGTCTACTGAACTCTGCTTACTCAATGGGGAATAGATAGCTATGAGCGAGTGCCAAGATCTTTTAGAAGTTATGACAATCGTTTACAAACTAGCCTAGCTACCAATAACAGTAATTTTTAAATTATCTACTTCTAGAAAGCACAGACGTTTGAATGAACGCTTCTTATATGCCAAGTGTTTGGTTGAAAAACAATGCTATATGTGTAAGATAAAGACCGACATTGGTAGTCTGGCAGGATACCAATTTGGGGGCAATTTGGGGTCTCCATAGGAAGAAGAACTGGTGTAAGCTGTGATCCCCAGGGAAACAGAGTGCAGTGCGAAATTAAAGGTGGGTGAGACTCATTGTAAGAGTCTGTGTTTGCTAAACGAAAGGATCACAGAGAAGCTCGGCCCTTCAGATCAGGCTGCAAGCATGAAAGGAGAGGGATAGCCACAAGCGTTTTTTTGTAGGATCCCAGATTGCACGGCAGCCCTGAGAATGTGCTGGTTCGCATTTTGTCAACTTGACACAAGCTAGAGTCATCTGGGAAGAGAGAACTTGGACTGAGAAAATGCCTCAGCCTATTTGTGGCGGCATTTGCTTGATGGAGGACTGATGCAGGACAGCTTAGTTCGCTGTGGGCTGCCCCACCCCTGGGCGGGTCATCCTAGGTTGCGTAAAAAGAGCAAGGTGAGCAAGCCATGGGGGACAAGCCAGTGAGCACATTTCTCTAGGGTCGCTGCTTCCGTTCCCGCCTCCAGCTTCCTGCCTGAGCGTCTGCACTGACTTCTCACGTTGATGTACTGAGAGATGGAAGCGTAATGTGAAAGAAACCTTTTCCTACCCAAGTTAATTTGGTCATGGTGTCTATCACAGCAATAGAAAGCTAACCAAGATTGACGGGAGTTTTAGTGTTGGACTGGTAGCCCTTTGTAACTATCCTTGAGAGCAGCCTGGGAAGGCACAGTCTCCATGCGCGCACTGGCGCGATCACAAAAATGTTGCCGTTGCCTCCTTCCCGGCAGCAAACGCTTTCCTACGTGCACAGGGGCCATAGGCGGAAAGGGAGGAGAAATGCACTTTTCTAATTTCAAGGTCTCCCTCTCTCACTTGCCTTGACTATTATTCTAAAGCACATAGGGCAAGAAGTAAATCTTGTGTGTGTTGTCACTGTTTTTGTGTGGCTTGGCAACGAGTCTTTCAATCTGTTCTTTGGGGAGGGTGAGTTTCTCTGTGACACTAATGCGGTTTTCTTCATCTGAGGAGGAGACAGAGACACTCCGCTGGGAAGAACCTGTTTTACTATCCGAGCACTTGGCCCACATTAAAGGGTGTTTGGAGCTCTGGGTCCACTCTTCTCATCTGCCCAGGTCTTGTTCTTTTCGGCCTCTCTTCTTATGCAATCAATAGGGCTCCTTTTGTATGGAATCGTTTTAGCCATCACGTTCACACATTCTTTAAAAGTTTCCTCTGCTCTCTCACTTCTCACCAGTCACTCTCCCTTGATTCTGTACCCATTCAAACACACAGCAAAAACGTTCTCTCCTCCTTCCTGGAGTTTCATAATTCTGCCCGCTACTTTAGGCTGATATCACTCTGCCTGCTCCTTAGAATTCTATGTGTCAGGGGCACTGAAGACTCTCATTTTGGTTCTCTGTTCTTGGACCTCAACCTCACCAAACACAGCTGGCACCCTTTTTAGAAAACAGTTTCTATACATTACCCTCTCCTGGCTGCTGCTTCTCTGTCCCAACAGCGCTCTCTCTCTCTCTCTCTCTCTCTCTCTCTCTCTCTCTCTCTCTCTCTTAGCAGATTTTCCCTCAACGGAGTCTAATTTTGAAGCTAAATCTTGTTTTGGTCTCTGGACCCTAGATGAACTTTTTTTATGGAGCAGAGTTGGATTTCTCTCCTGGCATTTCCTAGTCAAAATGCTATGGCCTTTTCAAATAGGGAATGCTTTTTCTAGGTGGAATGTTCTGTGCATTGGAGGCTTTCTCATCTCTACTCTCCAGCTAGTTTATTGTCTTTTGTCTTTTGGTTGCCCTCACTTCCAGAAGCAAACCCTGCAAGCTGAGTTTGCGCAAAGAGGTTGTTAGGAAGAAACACAGGAAAACTGGGATGAAGATGAGGGAAGCGGGGCAAGGTCAGGGGAGAACCAATGAAGAGTAGTGTTTCAGACTCTAGAGGTCAAACAAAGTCTACCTCTGGTCGTCACCGAATAAGAGCCATCCCAATGCATGGTTGTTGTTGTTGTGTGTGTGTTTTTTTTGCCGTTTGTAGTTGGTGTGTGTGTGTGTGGTTACTGGTGTGTTTATGTGTGTTGGGTTATGTGTGCATGTGTTTGGTTATCGGTGTGTGTATGCTTGATGGTATATTTATCTTTTATTTTTTATAATTTACTATTTTATTTTTTAATGTATATTGCTGTTTTGCCTGCATGCATGTCTATGTGAGGGTGTCCAATCTTGGAATTACAAACAGCTGTGAACTGCCATGTGGGTGCTGGAAATTGGACCTGGGTCCTCTGGCAGACAAGTCAGTGCTCTTAGTTATTGCGTCATCTCTCTAGCCCCTCAGTGGTATGTTTGTGAGTGTGTGTTTGCTTATTGGTGTGTGTGTGTTCATGGGAATGGTAGCAGTGGGGGTGTGAATGTGTGAGATGTGAATGCCCAAACACTTTCCACTGCTTATGTTTCTAGTCAAAGTAGTCCAGCAGCTCAAAAGAAATGGATCTCTGAAAAATGCAGTAGATATAAGCTCTTCTGAGAATACATAATTGTTAGAGAAGGGAACCTGCTTGTTGGCTCCTGTCCGCTCAGCTAACTTAGACCCAAAGTAATCACACAGAAACTATATTAATGAAATCACTGCTTGGCCCATTAGCTCTAGCTTCTTAATGGTTAACTCTTACATATTAATTTAACCCATTTCTATTAATCTGTGTATCGCCATGTGGCAGTGGCTTACTGGCAAAGTTTCAGCATGTCTGACTCTGGTGGTGGCTTCGTGGTGTCTCTGACTCTGCTCTTCTTTCTCCCAGCATTCATCCTATCTTTCCCTGCCTACCTAAGTTCTGCCTCACTATAGGTCCAAAGCAGTTTCTTTATTCATTAATGGTAATCACAGCACACAGAGGGGATTCCCACATCACATAATAAAACAAGACCCCTCAGAAACGGGGGCATGGACACTCAACATTAGTAGGAAAGATTCCAGTGTAGAGCACAGGCATAGTCTGCTCAGAGGGTCTCAGTGGGAGCAAGGGTGGCACCAGATGTGTGGGAATGATGCAGAAAGGAGGGAACTGAGTTAGAATCCTCACGGAGTGGTTCCCTGCTGACTTGTTTTCTGGAAAACTCACAGTGGGGCATCTAGAAGAAACAGCTATAGGAATTCCAGAATGAGCTCCCGAGAACCTGCACAGGGGACCACTTCAGCCTCTGGTCCAGGAATTCCTTCCTGGGGTCTGCTCTGAGCCTCACCTGTACTCAGACACCCCACCTGCAGCTGCCAATCACTGCATATCTCCTCTCCTCAGCTGCCTGACAGGACTCCTGTGAATATAGTCAGATAGTTGTGGATGGATTCATCCATGCATGAGTTCCCGTCACTACTGGAAATAACTAGAAATGACTGTTTTGCTCTGTCATTTGGGTTGAGAGGTTTTATCATTTAAATCATGAATTTTATTTGATAGTTTTAAAATGAAAAAGAGGAATCCTCCTATGAAGTAACAGGAAACTCCTGAATACAATATAACATTTATAAGTCTTAAAAGAACATTGAATACAGTCTGTATAGCAACATGCTCCAGCCTCTGAGTAGAGGGCAGCACTGTGTAGAATATTGAAAGTAGACAGATAATGCAGTCATTTAATTCCAATACACAAACGTGACTGATTTTAATATTTTAACTTTTATTTTTTGACATTTATTTCCACCTATGTTTTCTTGTATATTATAGTAGAAGCTTGTTGTGATAATAAAATTTGTTCAAAAATTTCTTTGGTAGTTCTTCCTTCAAATAATGACCTCTGTTTTCTCCTCATCAGGGTGAGAAGGAGTGACTGACTCACTGTCAAATAAATAAATAGTGGTGGAACCAGGGCTGAATGACATTGGTATTATGTCAGCAGAAGCCTGTTCCTGGGCCATTGGTCCTGCGGAAGCCAGTTAACACGTTTCAGGCTATGCTCAAGTCTCTCCACATGCTGGACCTGTGGAGAGGGCCGTGTGATGATGCCACCCACAGCCTCCTGACGTATATCTTTCCCCAGTCTAGTGAGTGAGTCATTTTAGAAACATACTATAACCACAGAACATGTCTTAGATGAACTTGAACAGAGGACAGCTTCCTGAAAGACCACAACCAACCTCCTTACCCATGGAAGAACACGAGACAATGTCTTGTCTAGTGATAATATGTGATGTAACAATAGATAGCCAAGATTGAGATATTGATATACTCCTGTTCTGTTACATTTTCTAAAGATTCTATGCCTTTATTTACTCATCTCAAATAGATAAGACTCATTGTTTTGCTGTGACTTTTCAGTTGATTTTAATGATTAGAATATAATTTTTGCTATTGCAGAAATGAAATTGCTCTCAAGTCTAGATTCATTCATCTTCCTTTTGTTAAGTTACAGTTGAAACAATTTCAGTGTTAATTGATAAAAGATAAAGAGAAGTATTAGCCTAAGGACTTAAGGGATGGAAAACATTCGTTTAGTGTTTGCCCTTCATTGAGAGGACATGAAAGCTGCGGAAAACATTTTTATACACTTGTTCTATCACTTACATAAATACAGCTCTTTATCTTGCCACTGAAAAGTGAACTTTTTGCCTAAAATATCTTTACTAAGAATGACAAAAGTTTCATGCAATCTTTTTTCTTTTAATCTTTTTTAATGATTTTTTTATTAAAAATTTCCACCTTCTCCCCTCCTCCTATTTCCCTTTCTTCCCCCTACTTCCCCCCCACCTCTCTCTCCAGTCCAAATAACAGTCAGGGTTCCCTGTCCTGTGGGAAGTCCAAGGTCCTCCCCCCTCCTAATCTTTTCTTTAGTAAACTCAAGGACTATTGATTGGAAACTTTAAAATTATCAATATTTCTTCAAGGCTACTACATTTGTAGATTTTTGGGATATAGAACAGTGATTATTGACAGCTTTTTATTTATTAAAGACGGTGACTGTCTTAGTTACTCTTCTATCGCTGTGAAGAGATGCCACGACCATGACATCTAATTGACAGCTAATTGGGAACTTGTTCACAGTTTCAGAGTGATAGTCTATGATATTTATGGCAGAAAGCGTGGTCACAAGCAGGCAGGTTTGGCACTGGGGCAGTAACTGAGAGCTTACGTCTGGTTCATAAGGACATGGCAGAGAGAGAATTTTGAAACTGAGTGGGTGTGGACTTTTGAAACCTCAAAGATCATGCCCAGTAACACATTACTGTTAAATGTGTTACACTTCTTTAAACGAGGCCACATCTTCTCCAATAAAGTCTCACTTTATTTATACAAGGCCTTACCTGTAAATGGAGGTTTGTCTCCTGCATGCCAGTTCCTGAATAAACACTCAGTGGCTTAATATTAGTTATAATGGTTTGGACAATGGCTCAGGCTTATTACTGACTAGCTCTCATAATTAAATTAACTCATTTTTCCTAATCTGTGTATCACCACATGACTGCGGCTTACTGGTAATGTTCTGGCATCTTATTTCTACAGCAGCTACAGGTCATCTCCCCAACTCCACCTTCCTTCTCTCCACATCTTTGTTTGAATTTCCTGCATAACTATGTTTTTCCTAGCTAGCCATTGACTGAAACAGCTTTATTCATCAACCAATAAAAGCAACACATATTCACAGCATACAGAAAAACACCCGCATCACTTACCTCCATATGAGCCTACGGAGGGTATTCTCAAGCACTACAGTGGCTTTACTCCTTGGTTCTGAAATAATTGACTACTGTGATCATTAATCTTTACTGGATTTGGAATCACCTAGGAGACACACTTCTGGGTATGTTTGTGAGGACATTTCTGGAGAGGTTCAACCAAGTGGATGCAGCTATCCCATGGCCTAGGTTCTCAGGATGAATAAAAAGGAGAAGGGGCTGAGTACCAGCATTAATCATGCGGCTTCCTGACTGAGTGGCATGTGAGCAGCTGCCATGGCTTTCTTGCCATGACAGATGGTACCCTCGAAGCATGATCCAAAGTCAATACCTCCTCCTTCAAGTTGCTTCTATCAGGTGATTTGTCAAGGCAATGAGGAAGATAACTAATATAACAATGGACGCACTACATCTCGCAAAACCATAAACCACATCCCGCAGGTTTTATAAGTCTTAGAGCAGAAGCAACATAAGTTTTCTCTTCTTTCATAAATCATACAGGTCAAAAGAAATGTTAGAGCAGAAATGTTAGAAAAAGAAATGTTCTGCAATTGAGATAATACAGTCAGATCTTAGACAAAGTCCCAACCTTTCATGTATACTCTAGGAAAGAGCCATGTGCACAGAGCCTGCACAGCATGAAGCTAGCTTACACAGGGAGGAGCTGATGAAGTCCCACCCTCGACAAGGAGCTTTTGGTAGTTGATGACTGCTGTGGGGAGGGAGGGAGAGTCAGTTTTCCTCTGGGATACATCTCCTGAAAGGCTGCTCACGTTCCAGTAGATGTTCTTATATCCACGAAGTGTTAAGTGGACTCAGTGGGTTAATTTCTTTATTAAATTTTTTCATTTATTTTACATACCAACCGCAGTTTCCCCTCCCTCCTCTCCTCCTGTTCTCTCCTCACATCTCCCATCTACCCTTTATCCACTCCTCCTCTGTCTCAGAAAGGGACACCTCCACCTTCAGAAAGGGGCAGGCCTTCCATGGGTGTTAACTTGCTATATCAAGTTGAGGCAGGGCCAAATTCCTCCCTCTGCATCAAGTGAGACATCCCACTGTAGGGAAGAGGTTCTCAAAAGCCAGATCAAGTGCCAGGGACAGGTCCTGATCCCACTGCTAGGGGCCTCACAAACAGATTAAGCTACACAACTGTCACCCACATGCAGAGGGCCTAGGTTGGTCCCATTCAGGCTTCCTAGCTGAAGAGTCTATGAACTCCTACAAGTTCAGCTCAACTCAGCTGTCTCCGTGGGTTCCCCTGTCATGACCTTGATCCACCCACTTGCTATTAAAAGTAAGGAATGGGATCTATATTTGACAGAAGCGTGGCTTCTTCTTAACCATATAGAGAGAAAGAAATTTCATTGTCATCGACTCCCTGCAGGTGACACTACTGTGTTGTCAAAAGTCCCTCTCTCTGATCTCTGGTTGTTGCTCTTGACTATTGGCTTTGTGTCTTACTTGTTGCTTACACATCCAGACCATCCTGTGTTGTATGATGTAAGCTGAATGACACCCTGGATCTGCGCACAGTCCTGACTTAGACAGCCATGTTCCTCACTGGTAGAGGATGCTGGACCCATCAGTATCCACCTGGAAGTGCTTCAGGGATTTCCTAATCCAGGAATAAGTGGAAATGTACTACAGACCACAGAATTACTCAGTGAGGGCTCAGCAAGCCCTTCAGGGTCAACCTGTTAGAGATGCATATCTCATGGACCTTATTTAGCAAGGTCATAAGGGATACTGTTACCGGAGGTGCCCAGCTGTTGGAGATACCTTATCAAGCAGGGCGATAAGGAATGCCACCTTTTGAAAGTGTTAGCTGTCCTCATTGCAGATTTTTTGTGTGAAGAGCTCTTTCCCTCATATTACAGCCTGGGTATTCTTCCCATAGCACTACAGTGTGTTAATTGTTTACAGGGCACAGTTTCCCCTATGTATTGGTATATTGGATCTCTTTGCCAGCAATGCGTGATTCTGGCAAGAAAGTAATCACAGTCAATACCCGTTTCTCTCTCAATTAGCTCTTTATATAAACTTAGAAGAAGACTGCTCTCCTGTAATTATCTTCCTTGGCAGACAGTTGGTCAGTGGTAGTGTCCAGGCAAAGAGACTTCTATGGAGACATTCACAGACACCCAAGGACAAGAATGATAGCAATGTCTAAAGTTGTTGAGTCTTAGCTTTCAGAAAGATAGAGAACAAGGGAGTCTTGGATTCACTCTGCCAGCCGATAGGAAAGTGCTGTCCCAAGCTAACCTCACATTAACCTTAAAGCATGCCTATTACTTGCCAGTCTATTGAGTAAAGACCCGTGTCTCCTATTGACTAAAGACCTGTGTCTCCAAAGCTTATCTCACTGTACCCACCCCTCTCTGGTCAGAGTCTCACCTCTGTAACCTTGGATCCTTATGTTGCCATGGCAATGGCTCTGCCCTTATTGCTAAGCCTAGGGATGTGCTTTTGACCAACAAGAGCAGCTGTTCATGTAACTCCTTCCTTTGCTTCAAGCCTCTGTTGGGAGAGAGACTTTTGGGAGACTAGACTAAGAAGAAGCTCGGAGGCATTAGAAGTAGGCCAGGGCTATCAGAGTAGAAACAGAGCAATAGAGAACATATAAATAGAAAGAACATGTTGTGAGTTTTTTTTTTTCCTACAGCCCTCGGACTTTAGTTCCTCCACTTATTGTAGTGTCTCTTTTGAAATCCGTGTGAAGACTTTTAAGGCTGGACCTTAAAAGCCTTCAATAGAACCGGACACCCCAACAGAGCGATCGTCTTAGGCTTGGTTTAGCAAACACAGCATGAAGTTGCTAGGCATCAGCACTTCTAATCAGTCCCTCTTTACAAAAGCAGTTGTCTTGCGATTATATAAAACGAACAAATCACGTGCTTAAAAATGAGCTATAAATATGTTTTTAAGTGAAAAAGATTTCCCTATTATCATCAGAAGCATTTGTGTGTCCTGAAGCAAGAGTTCATATCAGTTATAACTTCAGTTTTGTTAGGAAACACAAGAGCATAATACAAACAAGATGAATAAACCAAACACAGCTCGCTGTCTCCCATGCTAACTTCTAAGGAGCCCCCACCCCTGCAAGTATTCTATGTTCAATATTAAACAACCTCACTGGACTCTGTCTCTAGTACACTAATTTACCTCTTCATTCCAGGCACCTTTTCCTGGAGGGTGATGGGAAACTGCAAATCTGATCACACTACTATTCTACTTAAAATTGAAGCAAATATTTAAAGGCAAATATGTCTCATTAGAGCTGCCACAACTGTTTAGATAATCCAGGTGCCTGTGTGCTCTCCTGGATGGGCCATTCTCCACTAGTCTGCTCTGTGACCTTCTGCCTCTCTTCACAGCCTTCCACCAGCTCCATGAAATCTTTCACCATTGTCCTTCTTTTTCAAGCTTTTATTTTTTTTTCTTTGACAAGGAAGTCTTGCTAGTCTCAGACTCTGGGGCTTCAAGTGATCCTCCTGCCTCATATTCCCCAAGAACTGAGACTGAATGTGTGTAACATCGCCCCAGCTGAGCGGGTCTGACTTCATGTTATACAGAGCCCTGTTCCTAATAGTGATTTGCAATTTCTTGTTCTCTCTGAATGTACAGCCCCTGAGTATAGAATCTTTACCAGACTTGTGATCATGAAATGTGGATGCTACCCAGCATGTGTGGGGTGAGTAAATGACATCAAAGCGAGCAACGAAAAATTAAGCCTTAAAATTGGTCAGAAATATGAAGTATGCCAGCTATCAGGCTGTATGACAAGCATTGCATAATCTTTTAAAAGTTAATCAACAGCCTCAGTAACAGTCCTTCACTCTAGCTCACTAGAGGAATACCCTGCCAACGTGTCCCTCTCGGAAGCCATTTTGTTTGTCACTTACTAACCTTGGAGTAAGTTGTCACAAGCAGAGCGATGGAGTTGAGAGAGGGATTTCTTTGAGACAGGCTGGCTGGCTGCCCGTGCCAGCTCTCCAGAGTGCCGTCACTCTGTAAGTGCTGTCTGACTCCAGGCTTGCTTCATCGCTTCCCCAACCTTGGCTTTTCATCCAGCACAGAAAGGATCATGTTATCAAACCCATGAGACTGGTGTGTATTAATCAAGACCCCTGTCTATTAGTTACAATGAGAAATATCGACGGTAAGTAGATGAGATGTTTAAATGGGCTGGACAGCGTGTTCTTGCCGCCTTAGGAAGACACAGGAGGGAAGCAAATGTCTCTTTTCTCCATTGCTTAGAGGAAGTAGATGAAGAGAAGTGGGTGGGTATCACTAAGCTCAGAGTGTCTTAGACACAACTTCCCCTTTGGTTTTCAGTTGCCCAGGAGATGTGATGATGTGTTGGGGAGTCGATATTACCTTTCTTTTGTCTATAAGGTCTTTTTCCCCTCTTGAGGCAGGCTCATTGGCCTGCTTGACTTGGGACTCTAGGTAGCCTAGGATGGTCATTTAAACTCAGGACTCCCCTGCAATCACTCATTAGGACTGGGACTACAGGCACATAGCCACACCTGCTTAGTTCTTATCTCTTGACTTCCAACTTACAGAACCCTGATGTCATTAGTGTCTGTTAGTCTGCTATTAAGGGGATATTTTTTTCAGGTAAAGCAGTAGGAAACCATCATTTTTGAATTTTCATAGTAGAATTATATATTATTTTCTTGTCACTGTGACCAAAGACTTGACAAACAGCAACTTAAGGGAGACTAATTTTGGCTTGTGGTTTTGAGGGACATGGTCTGTCATCGGGGACAGAAAGGCCACAGGGAGTTCTGTGGTGCAGGAGTGTGTGCTAACAGCTTGATCATATCTCTACCCGGACAGGGAAAAGAGAGAGGCCAGGAGGTTGGTTTACCATAAACTAGAAAGGCCACCCCCAGTGGCCAACTCCCCAAAATCGTCCAGCATTAGAGATCAGTGCCCAAGCTAGGGACCAGGTTTTCAAATATATGGGCATCTTGGGGTCATCCAAACCGTGGCAAGTTAGAACCCTGGGAGACTCATATTGCATGGCACAGCTTTATCTGAAATCCCTGCAGCTCCAGATTCCCTTCAATGTAGTTCTGTTTACCTCACCCCATCCATTATGGAGGAACTCTATTTTTAGAAAGTGTCAGCATTATTTATAGGTTTTGGGGGTTAGATTTTTGTTTCTAATGTTGGTGACCCATTTTGGGGGCCCTGGGCCTCTGCCACAGCCCCTGTTAATGTTGCTATATGATTAAGATCCTTCAAATGTAAACAGTCTCTCTCTGCACTCACACATTATAAACTCAAATTAGTGGGTAGGTTCTTACCCACAATTTGAAAACTCAAGCAAAATAAATAATACTGGGATGCAAGATACATAAGAAAATAAATACAGTTTTAGATCTCTTCTGTGTATTAGATTGGCATTTCAAATGTACATTTTAAAATCGATTTCCTGGTGATCAAAATGTACAAGCCACTCCTTAGAACTCAGAGTCTCACTATTAAAGATAGGAATATATTGTGTTGAACAGTCTGGGAAGTCTATTTAAACAGACTCTTGGCCATGAAGAGTCATGTTACTGAGAGGACAGTGTGTATTGGCCAGAGGCCTGCAGAAACATCTTGCTCTGAGGAGCATGCTGCTGACAGCAACGGCATGTGTGGCTTTCACAATCATAACACAGTGAAGAAATCCTAACACGAGAAAAGCACCTATGATGCAACTCCATCCATGTGAAATTCTACAAAACGGTGTTGCCTGGCCACGGGTTCAGAAAAGAGGCACAAGGCATGGGACACACAATATGGGAAGGAAAAGGAGCCAGGAGGAAAGGCTATGGGGGATGAGGACTCTAGCTCATCCCTGCTCCTCTATTGCGCAAGTCCTCCTGTTGGACTGGTCTATGGCTTCCTGACAGAGTAGTGCTGTATTAAATGTATCAGATTCCTCAAGAGGCAAGGCCACGGTGACCTCTGTTCAGACCCAGTCAGTCAGAACAAATGAGGGAATTTTCATATGGATTTCTCATTTTTTCTTAGAAAATTACTTCTATAAGCATAAAAATGCACCATCTATCTGGCCATTCAAGATAAGTGGTTGGCAGATTCTTGGAGACACAAATGCATTTTTATTTCTTTTGTACGGGATCCAGCTTAATCTGTCTGCGGACAGGCAGTGCTAGGTATTTGGTGTCTGAATGCATTGTCTATCCACCCACCCACCCATCCATCTCTCCGTGAATCTGGTTTTCCCTCTTGAGCACCTGTGTATTCAGTTGGTAATTATGTTGTCTATTTGTCAGCAAATCTTGGGGTGGAAAGGAACGTAAAACTTTAGGTTATTCATATCAGATGAATGAAACTTTCTTCAAGATTTTCATGTATTAACAACTCAGGATTCTGTAATCACGATGCTTCCAAAGTTCAACTTTATGAACCAATGAATTTTACCGGAGTTATTTGCAGAAATATGGATATCTTAGGGTTTCTCTTATTATAAAACACTGACCAGAAGAGACTCGAGGAGCAAAGGGTTTATTTCATCTTAGGATCAAGAACGTGCCCCTACAGGCTTGCCTAGAGGCCAATCTTCTGGAAGCATTTTCTCAGTTGCAGTTCTTTCATCTCAGATAACACTGGCTTGTGTCAAGTTGACGAGGAGATAAAACCAATGAGGGCGATGGGTGAGGAATTACGTATAGAAACAGAAATGACTCACAGACAGCACATCACTAGAGTCCACCCCAACAAAGGTGATAGCTTCCGAAAGCTGGGAACCTAGTGCACACTACACAACCTGTAGGCAGAGTGTCTCTTCTAGGTTACTCAGTTGGTGTCTTAGGGTTTCCATTGCTGTGATGAAAGACCAGGAACAAAAGGCAAGTCGGGGAGGAAAGGGGTTATTTGGTTTTTGCACTTCCACATGGCCATTCAACACTGAAGTAAGTCAGGACAAGCACTGTCCTCAAACATGATCGTGGAGACAGGAGGAACTGGAGAGAGGTGCTGTTTCCTGGCTTGCTCGGGCTACATTCTTAAAGAACCCAGGACCACCAGCCCAGGGATGGCACCACTCACCACCCATGGTTTAGGCCCTTCCCTGTTGATCACCCATTGAGAAAATGCCTCACCGCTCGATCTTGTGGAGGTATTATCTCAACTGAGGCTCCTTCCTCTCTGAAGACTCTAGCTTGTGCCAAGTTGACACAAAACCAGCCAGTACAGTTGATCTGAGCCACTTTCAGGCAGCGTGTCTGATCTCTGCTGCTTCTAGGCAGCTCGGTCAGTCTGAGAGTGTTTCTCAGCTGCCCTCACTATATTGCTGTGCTTAGGGTGAAGAACCGAGTGAATCTGGTCAGTTGCAGGGACTTCCTGAAGCCTTTGAGTTGTACACTTCCTAAGCTTGACAAGCTTCCTATAGGCGGTAATACTTTACGTCTGAGTCTTTCTGTTTTCTTCACTCCATCTTTCTTAAGCTTTCCTTCAAGGTGGAAGGTTTTAATCTTGAAAGAAATTTCTACGACCACATCTTGGTCTTAACTTTGCACATTGTCTTCTGATTATAATTCCAGGGAAGGTGCTAATGATGGTCCCTCTTCTGTCTTAGGTGGCTACTGTTTAAGCTGTTGCATCACAGCCCACTTCAGGATGTAGTGATTTTGCATCACACCAGTGGTTTCTTTACTAAACATTCTATAGAAGACTCAGTACAAAAGGTGGCTTTTTATAGTGCTTGAACTCATAGTCCCACTTCCAAGGGACTCCCCAATGGGGGTGGACTTGGTGCTCTTTACACCACAATGGTAACTTTCTGTTAACAGTTTCACACAAGATTCAATGGAGAAAGCGAAGTTTTGCGGTAGAGTGCCTGTTTAGATAAGGGACCATTTCTAAGCCCTTTACACAGGCCAAGTGGCCTCTACCTTTTGGCAGAAGATACCAGCTTGGTTAGTGTACTTGGTGTTTCAGTTCTACCATCTGTGACTCTGCCCTGGTAGATTCTTGGATTTTCTTATAACATGCTGGATGGCTTTCAGGTAATAAAGAGTCACTGCTGTCAGTTTTTTTTTTTCTTTTTTGACAAATAGGCTCAGAACTGGCAACTATTCCTTCACTTTGTTGGTCAACGTGGCCCCAGATTTAGTTTTGATTCAGGGGCTGGGGAATGTAACTCTGATGCTTGAGGAAAAGATGTAACAAGGATTCTGGGTCTCCCAATGGATCCACCTCAGCAACCCTCTTCCTGTTCCCCTGTCTTCTATCTTTAGGCTAAAAGGCCATTGTTATATTTTCCATTACTTATTTGACATCGAGTCAAGCCTTGTCAGTAAATAATATCATTTCCTTTGACAACGTTCTTTATGGTCATATCAGGAATGGAGACAGGTGTCAGTGATCTTGAGACAGTGGGACATGAGCGCCCTGTGTAGGGAGCTTAGAGCTAGAAAGGATACTAGTTTCTTCCTGCTGGGGTCTAATTCTTACCTACTCTACAGCTCAGTTACTTACCCAAAACTTAATGTGCTATTTTTGAATATTAAGCTTGTTATAATGGATAGAAAGAGGCCTTCACTCTCTACTGAACCTTAGACCATGATACAACCCAAGGTCTTGCTAACTTCTTTACACGTTACAATTTGTCATTGATTGACACTGAGCTTAAAACCGGTTACGCCCCCGATACCCTGTGGATACAACAGGGACTCGGAAAGCCAAATTTTTGGCTCAGTTTGGGTCACTAGTAGTAAGTTTGGGTCTAAGCTGAGTGTGGTCCATGCCTATAATCACAACTCTAGGGAGTTAAAGGATCAGGGGTTGAAACTCATGTTTAGCTGCTAGGCAGTTCAAAGTCTGCCCGAGCCACATGATAACCTATCTCAAGACAAAAAAAGTGTCCACTAAACTTTCTTCTTGTATGTAAGCTGCTGTTCCAGCCTCTCTTGGGTTTTCAGTATTCACTGTATCTAACACATTCCTACTTGGTCAACGTGGAGTTGATAGCGGAGCCCTTAGTGTTTTCACACAAGTAATTGGTCCGAAGGTTAATCCGGGTAGGCACAGGACCCTGTGGTCTGCCCTTGGGAATTTGGGATGCTAGAGGATGCTTACTCAACTCTTTGCCTTCCTTGCTTCCAGGCCAGCACCCATCACTGGACCCAGTAGTGTGTTCCATCAGCTTCTCTCAGTTCCTGATGAGCTCTAGACACACTGCATAGCTTGCAGATACCAGATCTGTAACCCTTGGCCTTGGTGAAGTAAGAAAAACAGCGTAACAGTTGTGCCATTTTCTCCCCGAAAATGTGTTCCAACCATTTCTGCCTCATTTAAAAGTCGATGAACAAATCACATGGCCTAAAGTCTACAGTTTGGTGAGTTTTGACAGAATTATGCCTACACCATTGAAACCACTGCTCAGGAGGCAGGACATACTGTGACTTGGCATTGCTCTCCTAAGTCTCTTGGCAACTCTGCTTGCCCACCACAACTCCTCGGGTGCCATGAATCTCCTTCCTAGAACCATGAGGGGTTCATGTAGATGGAATCGCAGTGTGTGTGCCTTTTGTGTTGGAGTTTTCTTCAGTCTGTGTGATTATTTGAAGCCCAAGCTGTCACTCTGTAGACAACATTCTCTTCTTCCTCCCTACACGATCTTCTGTGGTAGGCATAGAACACCTCCCTGCTGGGATCTTTTCTAGTTTGGGGTCGTTCTGAATGAGGGTTCTCCCAGGAACACATGCAGGTCTGGGTATGGACATAGGCTTTTTATTTTTTTAAATTTCTTGTGCATACCGGAACTGGTTGTCCATTTTTCCTTGTTTTAATTTGTTCTTTTCTCTCAATCTGGACTCTTCCTGCCTCAGATTGACATGTTCACACCATTCTGTGGTTTCTAAAACTGAAATTATATCCTGTTTTCAAAATAGCAAAAGTTATCCACCTCCAGCCTTCTGGTGTTTCTCCATATTACTCAAAACCTTCCCAGTTACCAGTTCTTTCAATTCTTAAAAAATAATTTACGGACTTAGAGAGTTTATTCTATGTTAGCTAGCTGCTTTTCAGGCAAATATTCCTGAGCATTAAAATGTGTGTTGGACTAAGAATATATACATATATTCTTACATATTATAAGAATATATACATGTATATACACACATACTTAATATAAAACCCAATTTCTTGACAATGACAACGGTATAAGATGAACAATTTTTAATGTATACCCATGTTTATGTAATATAAATAAGATAATAATAATAATAATAATAATTTGCATAGCCTAGGTTGGCCTTGAGCTCAGGAGCCTCCTGCCTCGGCCTCTTTAGTGCAGGAAGTCAGACATCAATCTTGACTTCTGTTTGATTTTTTAACAGATGAAGGATCAGAGCACAGAAAGAGGTAACTAGCTACATTTAGACTGCTGGAAGCTAAGTTTTAAAACCCCATGTTTCTGAAGCTTGGGTTAAACCATGTTTTTGCCAGACAAGACACACAGTGTAAAAAGAACTAGACTTACAATGTGGTAATCATAAGACAACTACTACTCTGAGTTGGGAAAATGGGGGTTCTCTGTGCCACCCAGCTGAATCTATGGGTCTGGAAAACCTTCCTGAGCTGCACAAAGCTTAAATGGAAGGGGCATCATGAGCAATGGCCCAGTGGCAGGAACAGGCTATTCGGCTGCTCCGGGCAAAGTCCTCTATACAGATGTGAAGTCAAGGAGAAGTGGCATGAGATCATGTACCAAAAGGCAGATGTGGACACACCTGCGCCCACCAATGACAACCAGATTGTGCATCAAAAGCCAGCTCTGACTGTGGCAAGCCCAATGAATTCTGGGAAATGTTCAGACTGTGTTAATACAGTGACTTTTAAAAGGAGAAGATGGCGTAATGAAGAAACCAATGTGAAATTTGCCATGCTTAAAATTAAACAGCCAGCATTCCAACTAATCAGCCGATCTACCAACTTCCCCAAGTAATTAACCATTGCGATCAGATCCCAAAATCCCTGTTGTGGGAGAGACAATGATAATTCTGAAAGAGTCAGGCAAGCTCTGCTGAGCATTAGAAATACAAATAAATTTTGTATCACTTAGTAGTTTTGATTCATCTTGCAATGGCTTCTTCACTTTAATATAAATTATTGTCAAGTACTTAACTCCATTAATGCACGTTTGTATTTTTCTAATCTTCCCAATTCATGAGCGCAGGGTGCTCTACTACATGTCTATTCCGTGTCCATGTAGTAGAAATTAAAATGCCTGTCCACTAAAATAGTCTGTGTATTTCACTCATTGAAGCTGTCACTTGTTACCTTCCGTTGGGTTGTTTAGTCAGGTGGCATCTCCTCTCCTTTTGCTCTCGGAGTTCACAGACTTCACAGTGCTCCAGAGCGACTTAAGGATTTAAAGGAGGAAGCTTACTTAAATATAATGTTCACATAGATTTGAAAAGCTTGCCTAACAACCGCACACCGCTTTTTATTTATTTGCTAAGGCGTAATTTAGCTGCAGATCAGACTGTAGCACACAGGCTGATGAGACTTGCACTTAGCATCACTTCGACAAGATTAGAATATTTCCCCGTTCTTCAAGTGCTGTCTTTTCTTTGCAGGCGATGTTTCCCTGCTCTGGTCTCTATCACGTATATGCGTGGAGTCAAATTTCGTACCGTTTGGAGTTAACTCCTTCGCCAATCCTAATGGTTTTAGAGACTCACCCTTGATTCTATATGGGTCTGTTGTCCTAGTCTCTTGCTGACTGTGTAAGGGGTGTCTCATTGTTATCCCCCCATTGTGTTGATTTTTTTCTGGTTTTGAGACATTATCAAATGCAGTTGCTTGGAACGTTTGTGCTTGTGGCTGTTTTAATGGCCATGGAATTTCATTTCTTAGACAAAAACCTGCTTTTCAAAGTATTTACATCTTGAAGGCTCTTTTCAGACTTCGCATTTCTCTGTAGGAAGCCCACTGCAAGGCTGGGTGGGGATTGTGACTTAACTGTTTGGCCGAGGCTACAAGATCTTGGCAATGGCAGATGGCTTTCCTCAGCATTAACCTCATTTCTTCCACGATTATGTCGTGAATTAGGGGTGACCTCCAGCCTCTTCTGCTAAGAACTTCAGGAGCGAGGAGGTGAATGTGAAACCCGCGAAGGTGTTCTGAAGTGTTGCCTAAAGGGAGAAACTTGCTGTAATGTCACAGAAGTTAATAATTTCAAGGAGCCTTTAGGTTTGTCAGTGGAATTAAATGCTTAACAATAATTCAAAAATGGCTTACAGGAACTTAAAAGAGTGGATCGTTTAGTAAGGCTGGAATTATGCTCCTGACATATATGCGCCGCACACGAGAGCACTTACCTGGGAATTTATTACCAGTTTCTGAGCAAACAAAGCCTGACCTACATTTGACTACAGTCAGCTGTCCCTGGCTAGTCCTGTGGGCTCCCTTTTATTAATGTCACAGTCGCTAATGTGGTATAACATTGTCATTACTGAACGACGCGGCGGGACAAGCTGCAGCTGTTGTTTCTCCTTCTGAACCTAGTGAGTCATTAAATTCGAGTTTAGGGGAATACGCGTTGTAAAGATTATTCAAATTCTGATTGAGAAATAGGACTACTGGGAAATTGTAGGTACATAAAGTAAAACTTTGAATTAATCAAGTTTCTTTCTTTGTAAATCTTGAGTGTTCGAAATTGTTCCGTATGTTTAATTTGAAATCTAATGTCAAGGAAAGAGAAGGCAATCGGAGGGAAATGAGAGAACAATATTAATTATTCAAGTCTTTTCTTCAGACGGTAAAGTGATGTATTGTGCTGGGAAAAGAGCAGGAACATAATTTTGCTCCTAAAGATCATAACATTTTGTTTCAATGATTCTAATACTAAGAAAGATATTTTCCTCCAATAGGCCATAAATAGCTGATTTCTCTTCTATATACATGGGAAGTTAAAAATTTTTTATAGCTACTTTCATTTGTTTTTCTAGTTCTTTGCTTTGGTCACCAAATTGTACTCTGTGGAAGGCATTGCCCACCAGTTCCCAAGCTTGTCAAAATATCTTGGTGGGCGTCAGATGCTAACATGGGCCTGCAACTGACTAGCTAATTTTATGTGAACAAAAAACTCAGGTTATAGTACTCTGTAATATAGTATTTCTAACTTTAGGGTTTGAGGAAGCCATGCTGCTTCCATAACTGCTTTTCTAAAACACATCCACCAATGAACTATTACATATTCCACCAAAGATGTGTACTAATATACAACAGTACGTCTGTGTCTGAATACATAGTCTACCAATGCTGCCTACTCCATTAACGGCATGTACTAACATATTTTCCATCACTGGTGTGGAAAGGTTCCCCTTCTTCTGCATCCTAGTTAATATTTGTTAACACACAACACACTCACACACACAGAGACACACACTCTCATGCAACACATATAGACACACTCACATACACAGACACATACTCTCATACACACACACATACAGACAAACACCACACACACACACACACACACACACACACACACACTCACACACCCCAGAGAGACACAGAGAGACACACACTCTTATGCACACACATATAGACACAAAAATACGCCACAAACACACACACACCACACACTCACACATCCCAGAGAGACACACAAAGACACACACTCTCATGCACACACATATAGACACACACTACATACACATACACACACAGAGACATACACTCTCATGCACACACATATAGACATCACACACACACACACACACACACACACACAGAGCAGTAGCAGCAGCATGAATGTCAGAGGGAAGCATTCAGAGTCAGTTCTCTCCCTCTGTCAAGTGTTTCATGTGGACTGAACTCAGGCGTCAGGCCTGGTGTGATGTACTCTTTCCTGTCAATATGTCTTGTGGGATCTTTTCTTAATATAAATTTTTAATTAATTTTTTTACCTATTGTATATTTTGATGATCACATCCTTTCTCTTCCCCCAACCTTCCAAGATCTTCCCCTCCTACCTCCCTCCCCTTCTTCTCCCTGAAAAAACTTCTAAAAACCAAAAAACAAAGGTCAAAATAGACAAACAAAAAACCCCAACAAGACAAACAAATACCACACCCAACAAAATGCACATGATACCCCCAAAAGAAAAAAAACCACAATGGAGTCTGTTTCTTGTTAGCTAACTTCTCTTGTACATCGGCCTCTATGGGCTGGCGAAGTCTCCGTGACTTCCTATGTGACCAGTCCTGTTGTGTCTGGAAGGCAGTGTTTCTTTGGAGTCTACCAGCTTTCTCTCACAATTTTTCCATCTCTTCTGAGAAGATATTTTTGTCTAATTGATGATAGCCCTTCTTATGGGCGTGGGGTGGTATTTCATTGTTGCTTTTATATGCATTTTCCTGGTGGTTAGTTGAGACAGACATTTTAAAATATACTTGTCAACAAAGGTTTAATAAAAGAAAAAAATCTCAGCAGACATGTCTGAAGAAAATACTCTGAATGTGTAAATGTATCAGCCAGGTTTGCTATTACTGTGATGGAAGTGCCATGACCCATAGGAAATGGTTTATTTGGCTTACATTTTCATATCCCTGTTCAACATCAAAGGAAGTCAGGAAAGGAACTCAAACAGGGCAGGAACTGGGAGGCAGGAGCTGATGAAGAAGCCATGGAGGGGCGCTGCTTACTGATTTGTTCCCCATGGCTTGCTTATTTTGCTTTCTTATAGAATTTAGGACCACTAGCCCAAGGATGGCACTACCCACAATGGGTTGGATCCTGCCATATCAATCACCAATTAAGAAAATGTTCAAAGGAATTCAAGACCATGAGGAGTTCATCCACTGAGACAGTTTACTTGAGCTCACCAACTCCAACTGGACTGGAAGTCAACTCTGAGGGGGGTTGACAGTTGGGGCAGACTGAGGGGCCACTGACAGTGGCACTGGGATTTGTCTCTATGGCATGTCTGACTTCTTGGGATCCTATTCTCTTTGGATGTAAGCCTTGCTCAACCTAGATGTAGTAGGGAGTGCCTTGGACTTTCCACAGGGTGGGGTGCATGGCCCTCTCTTAAGATTGGAGGGGGGTGGGGTAGGAGGGTTTGTGGAGGGAGTGGGAGGGGAGTGGGATGAGGGGAGGGAGTGGGAATTTGAATTGGTATTTTTTAAAGTAATATAATAGTAATAATAATAATAATAATAATAAAAGAAAAAAAGAAAATGTTCTACAGGCTGGCCTATAGTCTAATCTTATGGAGACATTTTCTAAACTGGGCTTCTCTGCTCTCAGATGACTCTAGCCTGTGTCAAGTTGACATAAAATTAGCCAGCACAGTAACATTTCCAAAACCATAACATTGATGTTTTTCAGTCTTCTAATGCTGCAGTCAACTTATTATGCCTTCTAGCTTTTGTTTTGAGTATTAGACCCATTGTTCACTTGTGGTATGAAACCAAGGTCACAGATTTTGGGCATGTGAAACCAGGTCTCAGAGTGAGGGGTGGGAATGCCTGCTTCTCATGGGAGCATCAGTTAAGAGCCTTGCTGGAGCAGAGCTCGGGTCTCCCAAATTCAATTCTGAGAAACACCATCTGTCTTAGTTATAGGGTTTCCATTGTTGTGAAAAGACACCAAGACTGTAGTAACTCTTATAAAGGAAAACATTTAATTGGGGCTGCCTTACAGTATAGAGGTTTAGTCCATTATCATCATGGTGGGGCATGGCAGTGTGCAGGCAGATGTGGTGCTGGAGAAAAAGTTGAGATTCCTATAGCTTTCAGGCCACAGGAGGTAGATTATGACACTGGGTAGAATCTGGTGCATAAGAAACCTCAAAGCCTGCCCCCACAGTGACATGCCACAGTGACACACTTCCTCCAACAAGACCATACCTACTCCAATAAAACCACACCTCCCTATGAGAGATTATGGGGGCCAAGTGCATTCAAAGTGCCACACCATCACTGTAAGCAGCCAGTCAGCTTTGGTCATCAGTATCTAAGTGCCCCCACTGACTTCATACTGACGACACATTCAAAGAGGATACCATGACTGTCCATCTTTTATCGAAGGACAAGTATGGAGGCCTAGAACTTCCAGCCTTTTTCCCTGTGACACATTAAGCGGGAGGAAGGAGAGACACTGCAGAGAGAAGGGGTTTGTGTTTCTCTGTTTAGTTTTCATTTCTATCATAGATGAATAATTTTTGATATTAAACTTGCATTTAATCACTGTGGGATTATTTCTTGATTGAACATAGCCTGCCACAGTCTCTGGCTTCCCAGCAGTAAATACTCTGCATTTTTAAGGACTTGTTTCTGGGAGAGGGTGGACACATGTCTATTTTCATTTTCCCTTGTGCTCAGAATGAACAATTTTATCTCTAATAACTACTCAGTTCATAAACATATTCATTGGTGGTTTGTTTATTTATTTATTCATTTATTGAGACTCAGTCTCACTATATAGTCTTGGCTCACTATGCATACTAGTCTGGCCTAGAACTCTTAGAGATCTGCCTGACTCAGACTCCTGAGAACCAGGATTAAAGAAGTGTGCCACCACTACCAGCAGGTAGTGTATTCATTGTTGTTTGGATCTGAAATGTTCTCTGAAGACCATGTTTGACTCTTAGCCTATGGCAATATTGATAGGTGTTGCAACCTTCTGGAGGTGGGGCCTAGTGGAAAAAGTGAGTGTCATTGGGGACATGTCAACAAAGGGCATAGAGGCATCTTGTCACCTATTTGCTTCCTGATTGTCTTTATAGTTGTTTAGCTCAGGTATTTCATCATAGCAACTGGAAACCGACTGAAAGCAGTCTTTCAAGCATGATGCAAGAACACAGAAGATGAATTAAGTCAGCCTCTGTCATGAGGAGCTCAAGGTCTGTAAAAGAAGCAGTTTAAGGCTGTCAGAGCATCAGTCATTGGAATGGGTCTCTCATGTGTTTACCCATCTGCAAAGAATGTGAAAATCTATTGTGTAGATGGCTATGTGGTTAACTCTATGACCACAGACGAAACACTGTCTTTGACTATGGAGAGGCAGACTGTCAATGTGTTAGCGGAGGGAACACATAGAAAGGGAGGGCACAGTGTCACCACTGTACTGGTGATGACAGGGACCAGGGTCATCTTGGTTTCACAATAAGCCTCCCAGGGAACACTGGGAACAGTGTAAATTCGGTGGAATCAAGCGTCTCTGTTTATCATTACATTCTTCTTGGTATCTACCACTTTTATGTGGATGACAATTTGACAGAATGCATTGGAAGAGTAAATGCAAGACTTGCAAAGTCCAAAATACTTCAAACAAGAGGCATTCTGAATGTGACTTTTAAAGTGTGTTTGGTGCTGTTTGGCTAAAAGACAGAAGACCCTTTGGAAGCCTCCGAATACTGCTTTTTATCTGGGTGAGTTGGTACAGCCACTGACTGACTTGTCTCTTTAAGAAATGCTTATAATCAAACATTGCTGGCTCTACAATGCTATTTCATGTTTTCTGAGCAAATGACAAAGTCAGCCTTGCTGAGAGCCCTGATAATTTAGAGCTTCCCTGATCACTCTGGAGACTCTAGGAGGTTGCTAGGGATCAAATTTAAGTGTCTCTGTGTGTGTGGGGGGGGGCAGGGACATCAGGCCTTGTGTCTTGACCATTCTCCAAAGCTTGAGAGAAGAGCTAACAATATTTATTCCCAGTTAATATCAAGAACGAGGAGCAAATATCTGGCATTTCTTTGTATTCACTTAGCTGCGGGTCTGAGAGAATATTAGTATTTAACTTCACTCTGTGTCTATTATAGCAGAGGTGCCAAAGTGGGCTTTTCAGTAGATTTGACTTTTCAGCCTGTAATGGCTTACTTCTGTGAGGGAAAATGGCCTTTGAGTGGGTTTATCCTGCCTGAAATCTAGCTCTAGCGTTTAACATTTGTGAAAGCTTTGAAAGTTTGCTTAAACTCTCTGACTCTTAAGTTCGCATGCCTCTAAAATGAGACTGGCAATAATGGCACTTACATTGCTGTAGTGAGATGAATGATAAATATCAAGAGTTATTATGATGTCCAAGAAAAAGGGAGCGCTAAAGCTTATTGCAATTGTTACACTAAATAGCCTCCAGATACAAGACGGCAGACAAGAAGGGTCTGCATAACCTTGAACTGATAACTTACCACGTGTTTGTCTTTGGACTAGCCCCATGAGTATCTTTGAATTCTTGGGATTTATTTTATTTGCCAAAGCAAGCTCATTGCATCTACTGTCTCTTCTTATAAAGATGTCACAAGAATGAAATGAGAACGTATATGTGTGGCCACGCTGTGCATGTCATGGGTCCAAAGAAGTTATCACCGGGAGTTGAACTTTTTCCTTTAATTTCCTTTTGTTTCTTTCCTGTAGAATTCCAGCATAGAGGGAGTTCAGAATAAGACGTAGCAAGAAGACAGACCCTTCCATAGCATACGGCATGTCTCATCCACTGCACAATCTGCCGACTCCCTTTCAAACAGCCTGGATCCTGTCCAACCCTTTGCCTCTTTTGCTACTATTTCAGTTACAGACAGCAGCCGGCCACCATCAATTGTTGAGAAATGACTCTTTATTGGCATCCTACTTCTACACCTAACCCCTTTCAAGCCATTGTCCTTTCAGTTTCCAGAGTCCCTCTTCAGTTTAAAAGCCTCGGATTCTTTCTACTCCTCACTTAGGAGTGTATCTGAGCTCCTGTCGTGGCCCCTCCTCACTTAGGAGTGTATCTGAGCTCCTGTCGTGGCCCCTGCTTCCATCCCTGTTCTCATCTTTGCTATGTCTGTATCATCTCAGGATCCTGCCTTCTTCTCTTTAACAAGGTCAAGCTCTTCATTAACTCAAGAGCATTGACCTCGTTACCTTGCCTACTTGGACTTGGCTTCCTCTTGACGGCTTCCCGCAACCCTTCTGTAGTTGACGGTTGATTCTGAGCTTTCCCGAGAGAGTGATTCTTTGTTCCTGACCTTTTGTTGCATATTTAAATTTTGTTCAAAGCCCTTTTTTCTTTACCATTAATGGATATTTTATTGAAGCTTAGCTTCTGAAGAATGATGTATTAGTCAGGGTTGTTTAGAGTCACAGAACTTATGGAGTGAATCTCTCTCTCTCTCTCTCTCTCTCTCTCTCTCTCTCTCTCTTTCTCTCTCTCTCCCTCTCTTGTATATCTGAACACTTGGTTCCCAGTTAGTGTAATTGTTTGGAAAGGACCAGAGGCTTTATTGGAGGAGGTGCGTCACTGGAGTTGGGTTTGGGCGTTTCAAAAACCCATACCAGGTCCAGTGTCTTGCTTTTTCTGCCTGTATTTTACAGATCATTTGTGAGCTCTCAGCGGCCTCTCCAGCACCATGCCTGCCTGCTGCCATGTTCCTCACCATGATAGTAACGGCCTCACCCTCAGAAACTGTAATCAGTCACCCAATTAGATGCTTTCTTTTGTAAGTTGCTTTGGTCATGCTGTCTCTTCACAGCAATAGAACATTAATTAAGACATTGTAAGGGTTCATAATTGTGGAGCCATCTTTGCAGTTCTAAGTAGTATACTGTATCTTGACAGGAGGGCTAATCATATGGGTGTCTCATGTCAATATATTTCTCCTGCCATGTTTAATATAAATCAATATAATATTTGAAAAGTCCATGAATAAAGTCATTTTTTAAAAGAAAGCTAAGATAAGGGACCACGAGGGAAGAGTAAGGGTGCTTAGGCTGTGAACAGTTGTTTAAAGTAGATCCCCAGTGAAGCCATCATCCGTGGATTCTGGGGACAGGTGGCATAAGCTGGGATCAGACTTTGCTTTGAGTCTTCACCCACGTGTCATCTAAGGCCTACTCATGGGGGTCCCACTTCAGTAACCAAAGGAAATTGAGGAGTCCCAACACCTCTCTAGTCACTTGCTCAACATCAAAACAAGCGCAAGAGGTTCTGAGCTGTGTAAAGAAACAGAGCAAGCGGACACATATTAAGACGCATCAATGGTAGAAAGTAATCAAGGGTAAAAGCCCTCATGATTTAATTAACCCCCTTTGTATAGAAATCCATGTTTGTCTCTAGTTTAAAAAAATGTTATGTCTTTCTCATATATCCTGTTCCTCTGAACTCTGTGTAGGGAAGGCCGTGGGAATAAGGTCACTTGGCAGGAGCCACGATCTTCTGAGGCTCCTCTAACCATTTAATTAGATGAAACAGCAGAACTAGGAGATCTTGTCTTGGATGACTTTCGTTACCCATAAATTATGGAGCGAATACTTTCTCTTTGTGGAGTGGAACTAACTTTCCTTCCTTTGGCCTCAACAGTTTGACAACATATTTTTGTCTGGTTTATTTTACTTTTGAAGATGCAGGGAGCTGTTCCTGAAAAGCCAGTCCAAACAGCACTCTTTTCCTTCACTTCTGCACATGGGGCATGCATTCCCAGGAGCCCAAATGGCTGTCATTTCTGAAAACATCATGCCCAGGATTTGGTTTGAGTACTTGAGGCTGGACTAAAGAGCAACTTTGAGAAGCACAGCTTGCTTCCTTATTGTCTAGTTTGCAAACCTGCAGTCATCTAGAGTTGTGAGGTAGCTCACCGAGGTACTTCAATTTGCATTGTAGGTTCCCGTGGCTTTCTCTCCCATCACCCTGTTTTGTCTGAACATTCTTTTTTTCCCCGTTAGAAATTTTTATTTTTTATTTTCAGTTATATGTATTTGTGTGTGGTTGTGTGCACGAGTGCAGGTACCTGCAGAAGTCGGAAGAAGGAATCAGTATCTTGAGTTAGAAGTAGATGATCTTGAGTCCCCTGGCATGGGGGCTGAGAACTAAACCTCCTCAAAAGCGTTGTGTACTCTGAAGCTCTGTGTCAGCTCCTCATTCCCTGTCTGAACAATCTTATGTCTAAGCCTTGTGCTTTCTGTATTAGTTACTGTTCTGTTGCTGTGACAGCTAGCACGACCAACACAGTTTCAGAAAGCAAGAGTTTGCCTGGGCTTATGGTTTCAGAGGGATGCATTCCGTGGTGGACAGGCGTGGCAGACAACAGCAGGCATGTTGGCAGGAATAGGGAGCTGAGAGCACACGTCCAGCCATAGGCAGAAAGGGAGGGCTATCAAACCAGAAGTGGGGTGAACCTATGAACTCTCAACGCCTGACCCTAGTGGTGTAGTTCTTCCAGCAAGGCCAAGACACCTCACCATAAGGTGGCACCAACTGGGGACCAAGTATCCAAATACCTCACCCCTAAAGGGGACATGTCTCATTCCAAACACCATAGCTGCCCACTTTTGTCCTGGCTTCCCCAGCTGTATTTGCAAGTGGAGAAGGTATTTTCATCAAGAGGATGTGTATGCCACTGGATTTTGTTTTTCTTGTCCTTATTGGATCTTAGGCCATGAGGGATACACCTTAGTTGTTTCTAGGTATACTTATAAGCACCCGATATGTGCTTACAAACTGGCGAGGCTTGTGCTGGGCACCACCATGTCAATAAACCAATTGCGGATGCACATGACATCTCAAGGTTCAGTAGTTCTTGAGGTGGAAAAAAATCGAAAGCGGAAAAGAATGAGGGCAAAGCTTTCAGAAAGTGACTATGAAGCTTCTGCTGTGACTTCAATAGGGAAGTTGAGTCTGTGTCCCTTCCCTTCAAAGATGGCTGGGTGTGTGGTTGCTTTGACACAACAAGAACAACAGAAAATGTTTCTCCATGGCTTCTCCATGGTAGAGATCCTAGCAGATCACACATGACTTGCTAGCAGGTCACTTTCCAGCTTCTCCACTTGGGATACTTCTCCATAGACTCGGTTTCCATGATGAGAGAGGTCCAGGTGCTTGTCGAGGTTACATGTGTGCAGGGGTTCCAGCTACTGGTCAGTCCAGCTGCTGGTCCTTCAGTTGAAAGTGTGGGGGAAGAAGTGTCTGTTTACTTCCTAGACTTCCCTCTCTTGCCCGCCGAGACCTCAGACACTGGAGCAGACCTGCTTGTCCCGCTAGTGCCCTCTGAACTCCTGCCTTTCATAACATTGAGATGGAGTGATTGACATTTCTCCTTCTTGGTCTACGGTGTAGCAATAATACCCAAAGCAGGAGATGCCTGGGTTCTCTTCTCTGCTTTGTCAGAAGGGATAGGAGGGACACCGTGCCATGGTTTCGATCTGAAATAGCCTCACTCTTGGCTCATGCTGCGAACAATTGGGGGCACTGTTTTGGGAGGCTGTGGAGAGGTAGCTCACAGTCTCTGTGGTTGCCAAGCTCCCGAAATGATTGATGTTAGTGTAGCCAGAAACTAGATTTTAAATTGTACTTACATTAAATTAGCCTAATTTTAAGCAGCTATGAATGACAATCAGTTACAACACTGGCTGCTATTACTGTATTTTAGTTATTCCTAACAGTATCTGCATTTTTGGGACGATAACCTAGTGAAGATGACCTGCCCATCTGAGTTCTTGGTTTAGAGGCTTTTTTGTTGATGTTGAGACAAACATGTTGAGATCAACATCGTCTTGTCTCTCTTTCCAGTTGACTTTTAAGGCTTCAAATAAGAAGGCTCACTTCTCCTCAGCATGAGTGGAGCCACTATAAAACCTGTGGTAAGAAATACTCCAAGAATCTAGGAAGTCGTGGCTCAGTGGTTAAAGCATTTGCTGCCTTTGCAGACAACCCGAGTTTAGTTCCCAGCACCCACAAGACAGCTAGTAATGTCTGCAATGCCAGTTGCAGTGAATCTGGTGCCCTCTTCCGGCTTCTGTGGGTACTGCGTGCATGTGATGCACTTACCATACATTTAGACAATACCTATAAAATATAAATAAACTTTGAAAAGAAACACCTCAATTTATTTAACTTCTATTATGAATCAGGTAGCACACTAGATGCTTAACCAAATAATGTATTAAGCAAGTATAAGCATTTATTACATCTCTAACAGAAACACGACCTGCTGTTGTTGGTTCTGTGTTGTAACGGAGGAGCTGTGTCAAAGGGACATCTAACACACGTACCTGGTATAACAGATGTTAGATGGGAACAGTAAATGTTATGAGAGAGTGGGTCAGGTCAGGGATCAATGCATAATATGTTTTGAAATGGAAGCAATGTTAAGACATGACAGACACAGGTTTATAAGCTGACCCAAGGGAGACAGCAGGTAGCCATGGCATTCACCAGGAGATAGGACTTCCGGCAGATGCCAGAGCAGCAGCCATAGGCTCTCCAGCTTGGAGTGTGTGTCAAGGAAGAGCAAGAAATCTGGCAGGGTGGGCATGAGGGAGCAGGCAGAGTGAGCAGTGGATAAAGCCAGGGGAAAGAAGTGAGCGAGACTGGGTGGGCCCTTGTAGGATTTATGTTTCCTTTGGTGTGAGAGAAGCCGTGGAGGAGTTTCAGCAATGGTGGGCTCTGATGCTGGCTGTCAAGGAATCACAGAGAACAGGCGACAAGTCTGCAAGGGCGGGAGATGGGCACCCAGGCATTCTGAAAACTGGTAAGTGAGCTGGGCTAAAGGACAAGAGCCACAAGAAGTAGGCAGAGGAGTGACTTAAAACCGCGGCAGGGTTGACATAGCAACATTCCTGAGCTTTCTGCCTTCCATGGCTTGCTAACGGAAGCTATCCTGGAGGGCCGATGGTGAAGCACGGAGCATGACTGTATGCACAGTGGCTGGTATTGTCAGGCAAGGCCATAATCTCACTTTTTATGGGGCCATTGGAGAGCCTCTTTCTTTGGGAAAGTAGCTGTGACCTTCTCCTACTATAGAAAAGTTCTTGAAAGGAGAAATCATTTACCCTCCTGCCTTGTACTTAATATCGAAGTGGGCTGAGTGAATGGACACTTAACTTTCTTGTCTAGGGGAACCCCCTTGGAAGTTCTAGAAGAGAGAGGGGACTACTCTGGGACTTGTCCACCGTGTGCTGTGGAGATGGTTGGGAAGCCAGAGTCCCCTTGAGATACAGACGGTCTGTCCTGGCTGCTCCTCCTTGCCTAGTCTCCTCCTTCTCTTCGTGTACCCTCCCCGTTAAGTCCTGTTCTCGGACAGTCCTGTCAAGTGTTAAGTATCAGTTTCGCCCTTAATTGTGTGAGGATAGTAATTCCCACTCCTGACAGTCACTGTGGTGAGAAGTAAGTTGATAACAAGGCATAGGGACTGCTAGTCACTAAACTTCTTAGCTTTGTGCTCCTTAGGCGCTTTTATCCACTTGACACAAACTAGAATAATCCGGGAAAAGGAAATCACATTGGGGGATTGTCTCCATCAGACGGGCCAGTCTGTGATCCATTTTCCTGATTAATGATGGATAAGGAGGGAGGGTCCAGCCCACATGGACTGTGACCCCCCGCCCGACCCCCGGGAAGATTGTCCTGGGTTACATAAGAATGGAAGCTGAGCAAGCCGTGGAAAACAAGCCACTAAACATTGTGCTTCTACATTCCTGCCTCCAAATACCTACCCCAGCCCCTGCTCCAACTTCTCTTGATGGAGATCAGGACAAGATGTTGAGCATCCTCCTCCATTGCTCTCTGCCATATTGCGTTGAGACAGCATCTCTCACTGAACCTGAAGTTTTCTCTTTCAGCTAGGTTGACAGGCCAAGCATCTCCTGGGGTCTGATGTCTCTGCTCTGCAATGCTGTGGTTACAGACACATGCGCCCATATCTAGTGTTCACATGGGTGCTGGAGACCCAGATTCTGGCCCCCATAGTCGTAGAGGAAGTTTTTACCTTGAGCCATGTCCAAGTCCCTAGGCTTTAATAAGTGCTTTGTTAATTCTTTGAGAATTTCACATCTGTTTACTATGCCTTCTGGTCACACTCACTCCCACCGCTTCCAGATCCAGGCCCCAACCTCCCAACTTCTAGTCCTCTATTCTTTTATAGCCCCCGAAGTCTGCTTTGTGCTATTCATATACTCACGGTGTGGGATCATCCACTGGAACATAGTGGGCTTAGCAGGGGCCACACCTTTAAAGAAAACCGACACTTCCTCCCCCGAAAGCCATCAACTGCCAATACCGCCCTGGCATGAGCGGGGCTTGGGTGCCACTGTCTCACCCCTGGTGAGGTGGCCCAGCTTAGCCGTGTGCTGGTCTTCTGCAGGCAACTGCAGCTGCTGAGTTCAAGGATGAGTTCACGACTGTTCCTGTCACATCCAGGAAGCTCTGTTTAGATGTCCTCCCTGACATCTGGCTCTTCAAACCTTTCCTCTTCCCTTCCCGGGATAGTTCTTGAGCCATGCACAAATGGGTGTGACATAGACGCCCTGTCCTATAGCTGAACATTCCATAGACATGTACTCTTTGTGTGGATCTACATTCACCTCTGCCCTTCACACAAGAAAACGTCTCTGATAAAGCCTGAGAGCAGCATTAACATACATGGAGAGAAGTACAAATTCAGAGTAAAGTTTAATACTATGTCCATTTAGTAAAGGAAGAGCAGCGGGCTTGCCCCTGAGGCCTATGAGGCCCCAACCATGGGTTCTGGCCAGACTGATGGCATCAGCCATGTGTTTCCTTCTGTGAAGCAGACCTTTCATCCAATCAGAAAGGGAATGTTTATCCCTGCAACACACAAGCCACTATTGTACGTATGAACCTCTCTCACCATACCAGTCGGGGCTGTAGCTTCCAGGGTGTGCTCACATCTGGGTGAGACTGTTGAAGACTTTTCTTCCCCAGCACTGTGCGCAGCACCTTCTGGTACTATGAAAGCTACAGGCTTAAAACCTGATCTCCTTACCCTTGACCAATTTTACCTGTAGGGTCTACCACCCTCATGAGCTGAACAATCCTGTAGAACTGTTGCTGGCCGTGGTTTCAACGGCTAAGTACAATTCTCTGCAGACATTACCCAGGGTAGTCCACAACATTGGTCAGGAAATAGTAACGTGTAATGTGACGTCAGGTGCAATATAAATGTGACTTTTGACTTTCCGGTTCCCATTGGCCAGTCCCAAACTGTAATGTTGCTTTGAGGACCTGGTTAGATTCCAAGCATTGTTCCTCATGCTATTTCTACTGGTCCAGGGAAAGACACTGTTACTATGGTGACCTACTGGTTGATTGGCCCAGGGAATGCCCAGTAGGTTTGTCTAAAATCATTGCAACAGCCTCTATTTGGAATTTCTAAACATTCATGGAGTGAATAGGTAATAATAAGTAGAAGCAAGAAAACAGAGTCAGAGAGAGAATTAAGTTGACTATACCCTAACTCCACGCTCAGGCACACTGTCCCGGCTCTCCAGGACTGAGCAGGTGCCCCCATGCTTAGCTCACATCTCCAGTGCGTGAAAGTTTTCTATACCCCAAATAGGCAGAAAAAGAAGTGTTTCGGAGTGGTCGTGCCTTCAGAGAACAGTTTCAAAGCAGTAATTCTTATTAAGTGGGGCCTACAACAGGGAGAGAGTCCCCGACGTCCAACTGTTGGTGTCTATCTTTCTTTCCAATTCAATCTGTCTGTCACCAGCTATAAATGTTGGTTCATAAAGAGAATGGTTATTCTTATTTCCCTGTTTCTGAGTCAATAAACACGCCCCACTGTTTCTTATTAGGAAGATAGAACGTGCAGGTTTATTTATTCCTACAGGTTGTTGCTGATTTGTTAAACACCTTCTATTACTTGTCGAAATTAGTTCTGGAGAGAGAGGCACATATTTTATATCCTATTCTAATTTGTAGTAGATGTCAGCCAGAAGACTGAGAGAACAAGAGCGAGAACCAAACACAACCACAGTAAATGTAGACTGATATCATAAGCTTTCATTTAAACTCTATTTAAATCTCGCTTATGTATTGGGCTTTGCACGTTGTACTTAGACGGTAGTTTTGTTTTTTAGTTTCCTTGTTACTGTCTGAAAATTGACTTTCCCTAGGAGTTTTCCCCATCTAGCCACAAGGAGGCGCTCAAGCATCAAATTAAAAATTAACACAAACTAATATTTGCACTGCCTGCTTTTGACAATGTATTAAAGCAATATTTGTTTTAAGACGGAGGCGGTGATTTGTAGGTTTTTGCTGAAATTAATGCAACTCTGGGAGCTCATGTTGATATGTCGTATGTATCAGTAATTTAAATAAATATGGTAATGCAGGCGCCCAGAACCAGAGGGATCTTCGCTCATGAGACCTGCTGCGCTGAGCGCTGACTTACAGCCTTGCCAAGCGCCTTTTCTGCGGAGGAAAAACTGCATCTTTTCCATGGTCCCTGAAGACCTGCATCTTTAGGTCGGCATGCCCAGTCCTGACTCAGGTCAGGTCCAGTCTCCCCAGACCCCTGCTGCTGTGGACACATTAGCATTCTGCAAGGTCCTAGGATGAGTTCTTCCTTGCCTCTGGGGCTTCCGGTTTCTAGTTTCGCCAACCTACCCCCCACCCCCGCCCCAGATCTATGCCCGCTTGTCTTCTCCTCATATTCTGAAGTTTATGTTCTGTGTCACCCTCCGGAGTCACTTCTATGCTTAGTGTGTGTAGGTTGGCCCTCTCTCCTTTGGGCACTCTTCCCCCGCCCTCGTCCTCTACCGTTCCTACCAAGCATTTATCACAAGCGGTACTGACGCTGCCGACTGTGTCTTTCCATTTATTAACTGGCAGCTATATTTGATGTAAAGAGCAAGAACCTTGGATCGTTAGTCACGACAGTACCTGTGGCAATTCCCAGCACACAGTATGTCTGAAGCTGATAGTTCTTAGAACAAAGGCTTAGAAATTACTGAAACTGGAGGAGGGATGACTGGTTCAGTGTGCTTCTGGGACTGTCCAGAAGTTTGTCCTCAGCCTTGCTTACCAAATTCAAGGGCATGGCTTGGATCCCAGCATGGAAAAAAAAAACACCCCAGTGGTAAAATCACACAGTTTTATAGCACTGAGGAGGTGGCTCGGTGGTAGAACACTTGCCTAGATTGCACGAGGCCTCTAGGGTCCAAGCCTAGTAGAGAAAAAAAAATAGTCGCCATTCCAATAATTGTTTTGTCTAGCGATAGTTTCCTGACACCCAGTGATATGCGTGCTATGCCGCTGCCCCCATAAGCAGAAGCAAGTGCCGCACAATGCAGCCTAAAGACCATCAGGGCAGGCCAACCATGGTTTGCTAAACAAAGTGCAAAGTCAGCAAAGCATGCCAGCATCTTCTAGTACTACCTGCATTATTTGGCTTCTGAGGACCCACACTTGCTTCTGAGGAGCAGCAGATCCTGACCTGCTGGTGTCTCCAGCATCACAGTTTGGAGGAGTCAGCCCCGCCCACCTGAAGAAGAGCATGTCCGACAGCTCACTCACTGCTGCCTTGGGTCCTTCCAAAGGCTTGAAGGGATGTCTTGTTTTCCCTCCTTCAGGACCTGCTCTCTGAGTGGCAGAGCCCCAGAGGACCAGATCTCATGCAGACGAACACAGGACCCTGAGGCTCCCTGAAAACCATGATCCAAAGTCCATTAGGACAGTGGTCCATGACCCAGAGGACGTTTTAATTTTTATTTGGGTTTCATAAAATTTTTCTTTTTGTCAGCAACGGCCAGCAGTTATTAACCATCACTGACTTTTTTCTACTTCCCAGGAAACGTTTTCAAAGCAGTGCATTTATTTCAAAAAAAAAAAAAAAAAGACTTGCTTCTGGGAATTGTAGTCACAGGAAGTTCCCTGAGGAATTGAGCTGACACTTTCCCAAGAAGCAAGCAGACAAAAAGCAAGCAGACACGTTCTTTGCAGGCCCATCCCAAACCACTCTTACACTTATAAAGCTTACAAAACACTGGAAGAAGCCTGTGTGTGCACGTGTGTGTGTGTGTGCACATGTGTGTGTGTATGTGTGTGTGCGTGTGTGTGTGTGTGTATCTTTGTTACTCTGCAGATCACTTTGTCAAGATGTGGTAATGGAAAATGTTCTTTTTGGGAGAACTAAAAGCAAAACAAAACATGAAAAACAAAACCCAACTACAATTGAGGAAGCTAAGTGCAATCTTAATCTTCTCAGAGACCCCGGCTTCCTCAGGAGCAGATATGCCTAGGTATCACATGATTTATCAACAAGGATGTTACATGGGCACTCTCTGGTTGATGTTTCAGCCTGGAACATTGGAATGATGCTTTGGTGAATGTGTGCGTCAGGATGTGGGCGTTTCTGAGTGCTTGTGTGATGCAAAAGCTTCACGACTCTGACAGTACCACAGAGCCAGGTATGGCGACTCATGACTGTAGTTTTGCCACGTTGAAGTCTGAGTCAAAAGAATCACAAGTTCAAGGCTAGCCTGTTTTAAGGAGGGAGAGGGAGACTGCCCCTCCGCAAGACAGTGTGATGTGACGAAGCTTGTGACCTTAGCAGTCACTGTCCCTTGAACTTAGCTCCAGGTTGTAGAAGGAAAGATTATTTAAAATGGTCACCAGAGATAGTGAGGAGGACAAATAGGGAAGCTGTGGAAGAAGCCACAGGAGCCTTGACAACAGTGGGGTACATTTGACTCAAGTCCAGCCTCAGCGAGGTCAAGAAGCAATATGGGGTCTGGTGACTGGAGAAGGCTAAGCAAAAGATGGGGTCCTTTCCACTCATTGATGTGATAGCGTTACTACTGATAGCAACCTGGGGTGCTAAGATGTTGAGAGGGCTCATACATGGGGGGTGGGGCCTTACTCTGTCTTCGAGGTATTCTTGCTCAAAGCAGCTTCTGCAAGGACACAGAGAGGTTTAATCTGGTTGAGTAGAAGACTCAGTAACTGAAGTTTTTTTGTGAAAGGAAGATTTCTAAAAATCACCATTAAATGTACATGAATTGTACACATTAATGCTGATAGCTGTGATATTTCTATACATGTATACACCGTGGATTGATTGTATCTAACCATTCTTTTGCTTTTCCCTCCCATCATGCCCTGGTTCCTAGTGACCCCTGTTCTGATTTATTTCTTTGATTTCACACACAGAAGAAATATAGGATTCTTCTCTTTCTGTGTCTGACTCAGTTAGCTCAGCACAGTGTCCTCCATATTCACCTTTTTCCTTGCCAATTACAGTATTTTTTTTCCTTTTTGGATAGTACTCTGCTATGTATATATGCTATGTTTCCTTTAGCATTCATCTGTTGCCAGGTGCTTGATTTCATAGCTTAGCTAGCCAAATAGTGCCAGGAACTCCAGGGAATCCAAAGCCTCCTCTGGCTATCATGGAGTGTGCAATAATCCAATTATTGCCGAATAAAGCAGAACTCGAGTCTGCATAGACACACAACACACACTTACACAGACAAATGCACGTAAGTAAAACTAAAGTGAATCTTTTAAAAAAATCAGCAAGGAAACATCAGAGTTAAATTACACTATCAAATGAACTAGCAGACCTTTATGGAACTTTGTACCTAACAGCAATAAAATATACAATTTTCTTCGGTGGAAGAAATGGAACACAGCTTAAAATAGACCACATGCTAGACCAGAAGATAAATTCCTAATCAATCAAATCAATTAAAATCATACTCTAGGTTGTGCATGGTGACACACACATTTAATCCCAATAATCGAGAGGGAGAGGCAGGTAGATATCTGTGGTTTCAGACAGCCTGTCTTACACAGAATTTCATGCCAGCCAGGGCTTCATGGTGAGACTCTGTCTCAAAAGAAAATATTATTCTATCTTCTCTGATAACAATAGAACAAAGTTGAAAGTCTATACTTTATAAAAAGAACTTTAGAAATTATATAAATATATGGAGACTGAGCAACATGCTTGTGAATATTGAAGAAGTCAGAAAAGCAAGCTCAGCATTTCTTGCCAGGAAGGAAAATGGAAATCCGCATATCAAAACTTGAGGGGTACAGCAGCAGAAAGAAAGGACTTGTGGGGCACAGCAAAAGAGAGAAGTGTAACAAGGAGTCTTTAAACTAACAAAACAGAAACACTTCAAATAAACAATCTAATGATGCATAAAGAGAAAGAACAAAAGAATTCAAAATTAGTAGAAAAACAAAACCAGAACAAAACTAAGTGAAACAGTTATGAGTCACCTAACATGGGAGCTGAGAACAGAACATGGGTATTCTACAAAAGAAACAAACACGCTTAGCTTCTGAGCTGCCTCTTTAGCCCCCTGGTGGTTTTGTTCTGGTCTGGATGTTCTGTCTGTTAGTGACAGTAGTATATTTGAAATTCCCTACTATTACTGTATTGTACTCCAGTTCTCTCTTTAAATCTAATAATTTTTGTTTTATAAAATTAAATGACCCAGTTCTAAGCATGTATTAGCTAGCTTTGCATTACTGTGGCTAAAATACCTAGCACGAACAAGGAGGATATGTTTGTTTTGCATCATAGCTTCAGAATGTTGAGTTCATGGTTGTCTGGCTTCCTTGACTTAGGCAGTAGTTAAGTTTGGTTGCAAAACTGAGTAGTGGAGCTTTGTACACCTCTTTGTGGATGGACAGTAGATAAAAGGGGATACAGGAAGAGGTAGCTCTCAGCTACCACTGACTGCTAATAGCTCCTCAGGCATGGAACTTTGTGATTCCCTTCCATGTCCATACAGACTTTGTCTAACTTGAGTTTTGTAAATCTTGTGCATGCGACCACAGCTCCTGTGAATTCAAGTATTCAACAGTCCTGTCATGCCCAGAAAACACTATACTGTTTTGCTCTGGTCATTTCTTATCTCTCTGCCCCTCACAATTTTTCTGCCCCTCCTCTGCAATAATTCCTGATCTCCTGACAGGACATGGTGTGATGTAGAGATCCCATTTAGGGCTGAGCATGCTCCAGTCTCTGTACATTGACCAGTTGTGGGGCCCCCTAGTAATGGCCATTGTCTGTGAAAAAGAAACTTCTCTGATAGGATTGTGAGATGCAGCAATTTATGGGTACAGAGAAAGGGCAAAGAATACTGACACGGAGGTGAGCAAAGGGGAACATTTAAGCACTGCTGGTGGGAATACAAACTGATGTAGCCACTGTAGAAATGACTGTGGAAGTTTTTTGAAAAGCTATAAATGAACCTACTGTATGATCTAGCTTTACCACTCCTGGGCATATAACCAGAGTTCTATATTCTACTGTGGACATATTGGCTCATTCATATTTATTGTGTCTCTATTCACAATAGCCAGTAAATGGGAGCAGCCTCAATGCCCATCAAGCGAAGAATAAGTAACAAAAATATGGCAACATGCACAATGGGATTTTATTCAGTTGTAAAGAAAAGTGCAGTTATAAAATTTGCAAATGAATTGAGCTGCATATGATCATCCTTGGTGAGGCAACCCAGACCCAGATGGACAAATGCTGTATATTCTCTCCTCTTGTGGAAGCATTTCCCTGGGATGAACAAGCTCTTGAGTGATCAGTGCTCAGTCTATTCTGTGGGGCCTTGGAAGAATACTGTGAGAAGTGCAGACGATGTAGGCCTGGCTTGTGAACTTTCAGAGGGAGGTTTGAAAGTCTTTAAAGATGATATTGGGGATGTTCATGTGATGTTTTGAAAAAGGAAGTGGTTTTGGTCAGTTAAGGCTGAAGCATCAGCTGTGATTACCAAGAGACTAGCACCACTGAAGAGAAACCTTGCTTTACTGGGACAATTTACACTGATTAGCTCATATTGAGAAACCAGTTATCATTAATAGGAAACCAACATCAATAAGACAAAATCTTCTGGGTATATTTCCTCAGGGTCAATACATGGAAACTTTGGCCCAGAGGGAGCCAAGGTCATATTTTATGGTGGCAGTTAAAATTAGTAATGTGTAAAAATCTTTCAGATGCTATATGTTTGGGCAGCATGAGAGCTGTAGGGTTGAAGACGCCATGGAGAACAGTTGAGGCTTTGTACTATGTAGCAGATTAAGGTTCTTGGAGAGTGGCCAGGAGAGGCTATTGGTGTAGGCGCACTTTCAGTTGTAGTGGAAACCCAGAAATGAAGAGGCAGAAAGAGGCTGAGACTTGGCACCAGGTGTCAGGGTTTGAGTCCATGACGAGGGCAAGAGAAGCCCTAGTTGGAAGTGCAGCCTCAGATTCAGTAGACACGCCAGCGTTTTGGAGATGCCAGCACTGTGGGATGACCACCCAGTACAGAAGCAGGTATGCAGTGGAGCCACCTTGAGCTCACAAGACAAGCCATGTGTGGTGTGGACCTCAGAGCCAGAGAGACAATGACTGTGCCCAGAAAACCATGAGTGAGTCCCAGATGTCTGACACTGAGCTTTACCTCGTTTGACTTTGATTTTGCTTGGATTTGATTGGAACTGGTTGCCTTGGTTGTTTTTTCTTATAGTACAAAGGTATATAACTTCTTTTGATTTTACAGGAACCCACAGTTATGAGATTTTGGGTATTTTGGAGGTACATTGGATATTTTGGAAAGACTGGATATTTTTAGAGAAATGTTGGATATTTTAGGGAGACTCAAACTTTTTTCAGAGAGATTTTGAATTTTTAAAAAAGGCTTTGGACTTTTAAGTGTTGAAAAATTTAAAGACTGGAAATTTTAGGAGTTGAAATGTTTTATATTGTTATATTAATTTTAACATGACATCTTTGGAACAAAAAATGAAACTAGTTTAATAGTGATGTGTGTGTATCAAGTTGACAAGTGCTCAAGTATTACAAGTATTCCATTTTTATTTTTTATTTTTTGGTCAACTTGACATAAATTTGAGTTATCTAGAAAGAGGGACCTCAGTTGAGAAAATGCTCCCATTCAAATTGCCCATAGGCAAGAAGGTAGATGATTTTCTTGATTAGTGATTGATGGAGGGCTTTGTGAGTGACGCCACCCCTGTGTAGGTGGTCCTGGGTTGTATAAGAAAGCAGTCTGAGAGCTAAAAGAGAGGAGAAAACCAGCAAGCACCATTCTTCCTTGGTTTCTGATTCAGCTTCTGCCTCCAGGTTCCTTCCTTGAGTTTATATCCCTAGTTTCCTCAGTGATGGAGTGTGACTTGCATATAAGCTGCAATGTATTTTTTCTTCCCTAGGCTGATTTTGTTTAACCACAACAACAGCAACAGAAACCTCATTAAGATATCTCTCATATGAAGATGTTAGCTTTGAATCCTTAGGTAGGTGTATTTAAATTGGAGTACCCATAGAAATCAGGAAAGTAGTAAGGGACCATAGTGGAGGATGGCAAGAGAACAGAATGAAGGTGGTAAGATGGGGGAAAGGGGAATAACAGTCAGAAGGGCTTAGTGGGGAGACTTGGGACAGTAGGATAGAGCATGAAGTATTGGGAGGGAATTACTAATACTAAAGACATTTGGAAAAGTCATAGCGAGATTTACTACTAACAGAGGCTTCCTCTAATATATACAGATGTAAAGGGAGTTTATAGAGTTACCATATATACATATATTAAAGGGGGACAATCTTTTCCCCAGACCATATGAGTTATAAATAAAAAGTCCAGTTTCAGTTTTAGGGTACCTCTTTTTAAGTTGTTGGTCAGTGGGGCCCAATAGATCCCCAAGTTATTCCACACTATTGCCATTTTTTCTCAGTTACTTTCCAGAATACCTTAGCAGACTGTGACCTTAGCCGATGGTGAAATATTATCATTGAAGACTGCACACATGCAAGTCACAGGGCATGAGGAGATGAAGCTGATTCTTGCCTGGAAGTTTTATCCCCACTGGTTAGCTTTCATAGTGCATGAAGATGCTGTGCACGCCACCTGTCACTCTGAAGAATCATGGTCAATACACACTGCTTAAACCCACTTGACTTTGGGTTAGTTTTATGACTGAACTTGAGGCCACAAATAGTACCCCTAAGAAGTCAAGTTCAGTCATCTGTCTTTAGGCAGTCAATTAGAAATCCAACTCAACAGTAAAAAGCAGAAAATAAATTTATTTGAAACAACCTCAATTAGAAAAAGTGATTCAATGACACCTCACCACCACCACCAAACAAATCAAACTTCACGGTCTTGAAGTGAATTTGAATAGAGTCTGTGATGTGGGAGAATTATCTGTATTCTGTCAATCATGTATTTTAATAAAACGCTGATTGGCCAGGCAGGAAGTATAGGCGGGTCAACCAGACAGGAAGTAGAGGCGGAACAATGAGAATAGGATAAGGCTAGGGAGGAGAAAGCTTCCTCAGCCACTCCTGCACAGACCACTGTAGAGGCAGCATGTAACATGCCCAGCTGAGAAAGGTATGGAGCCATTATGGCTAACATAGATGAGAATAATGGGTTAATATAAGTTATAAGAGTTAACAAGAAGCCTGACCTAATGGGCCAATCAGTTTATAACCTTATGGAGTCCTGTATGTGATTTTTCTTTGGAACTTGCCAACTTGTTGGGGTGCCGGGCGGGACAGAAACCCCAACAAGCTGGCCCCTCATGTTACAAGTCTGAAAATTTAGAGAATCAGCAATGTGTTCATCTAAGTAGTCCCAGTTAGGTGTGGTCCCATCCACCGCTGACCCATTACTTTCTGAGTTTTTTGTTTGTTTTTGTTTTTTCTTATCTCATTCAGTATGGTTAGAATTGTGTGACATCTCTTTTAGGAGATTAGTTCTCCCTCTGGCCAGTACCTTTTCCTTCTCCCAGCTTGAGATTACTGAGGAATTCTCTTCTTTCAGGTAGTCAGATTGAGATTTGCAAGTGTCTCTCTTTTTTTGATTTCTTTTATTGATTTTTATTGAGCTCAGCATTTTTCTCTGCTCTCCTCCTTGCCTCCCCCCTCCCCTTCAACCCTCTCCCAAGGTCCCCATGCTCCCAATTTACTCAGGAGATCTTGTCTTTTTCTACTTGCCATGTAGATTAGATCTATGTTACAAGTGTCTCTTTAGATTATATACCAGGTTGCGTTACACATCATCATTGGGGTGCTAGCTAATTGACATATTCTTGGACAGTTATCTCTGGTGACGGTATTTCTTAGGGTTTCTATTGCTATGATGAAACACTATGACCAAGTAAGATGAGGAATAAAAGGTTTATTTGGCTTACACTTCCATAGTACTCTTCATTATCAAAAGAAGTCAGGCAGGAACTCAAACAAGGCAGGGACCTGGAGGCAAGAGGTAATGCAGAGGCCATGGAGGGGTCCTGCTTACTGGCTTGCTCCTCTTGGCTTTCTCAGCCTGTTTTCTTATAAAATCCAGGCTGCCCTGCCCAGGGATGGACCCACTCAAAATGGGCTGGGTCCTCCCACAATCAATTACTGATTAAAAAAATATACCCTACAGACTTACCTATAGCTGACCTTTTTGAGGCGTTTTCTCAGTTGAAGATTCCTTGTAAGAGGACTTCTTCATCAGCTGCAAGTTCACAAATAATGAAATAGGGAGACTTCCTATTACTCATAAAAGCTTGGCCATTAGCTTAGGCTAGTCCCACTAGCTGTTTAACTTAAATCAACCCATTTATATTAATCTATGTTCTGCCATGTAGTGTTACCTCTCATCTATCTTATATCTCCTCCTTCCTCTCTGTGTCTGACTGCTGACTCTGTCTTTCTTCTTTCCAGCATTCTCTCTCTCTATGCCTGGAAGTCCTGCCTATGCCTCCTGCCTAGTTGCTGGTTGTCCAGCTTTTTATTGCACCAATCACAACAATACATCTTCACACAGTGCACACATATCCCACAACACCCCCCTCCTCTCCAGTGACACTGACTTGTGTCAAGTTGACATAAAACTAGCTGGAACCCAATGGTAGCTTTTTATGAGGTTTTTTGACATAATTCTATGATTCTGATCATAGGAGGTTGCTTTAGATTTGAGTAGTCCTGTGGTTCTAGAGACCAAGAGTTCAATGATGGCGTCATCTGGGTGTATTGTGACAATTCAGTTAACATTGGTTCTGTTACTGCTGCGTCTTGAACTTTCAATGTTTGCCTTCATGTTTTCAGGCAGCTGTAGATATTGTCAGCCCTGGATAAACTACCCATGTGAAAAGCTGAGGAACTCAGATTGTCTGGCAGGCATTGTCATGGTTTGATAAACAGATGGCAGCTTACAATGTTACTCCATTTCTAAGGAAGCTAAGTGAGTGTTGTTCTTGGTCTCTTACTAGGCTGGAGAAGATACTGCGAGTTTCTCTTCAGTTTGTTGTGTGGCACTATTCCTGGAGAGATATGAACAAACACTTACACATATTATATAGGGATCTGAACATAAACCAAAATAAGGATAGCACCATAGTCCAATTTTCTGAACAATGAGTTTTATTGGGTTACTGACAGGACTATGGATTGAGGCGTTGCAGAAACAGAAATGATTCAAATGCAATACATTTTCAAAAGGCAACACCACCATAAGTGACAGTTAATAAAAACTGAAAACCCAGAGTTCATTGTCCAACTCACAGGCATTTGAACATATTAGAGAATATCTCTTCTAGGCAGCTCAACTGGTCTGGAGTTTCTAAGCGGTCCCTACTGATTATATAAGCTGGGAGGGTCCTAGTACATCAGGTAAGTAGAAAGGGGACGTAGTACATCAGATAAGTTTCAGGGACTTCCTGAAACTTTTGAGTTGTTTATTTCAAGACCTTCTTTCCAATACAGAACGTTTTGCTCTGAGGAAACTGCTAGGCAATGCTGTGTATGGTTCTTTGTAAGAACATATTTATGCACACGTGTACAGTGCAAGAAGTCTGGGGGGACTTCTAGTTATTTTGTCACATGTGTGGAGGCCATCTTTAACCAAGTCAGTCTAGTTCTAATTTGCCTAGATTGATTAGATTGGAAGTGTGGCCACTTTGGGACAAAGAGATCCAGTGACCCCCTCAAATTCATCATCAGGACCCTGAAAATGAATTGTTTGTTCATATCTACCCAAGAAATCTTCTTAGACTGAATTTCATGATTTTACAGAAAAGTAAACAAAATTCCTTTAGGCTTCAATTTGACCTTTAAAAGAAAGAGTAATAAAGACCTTTAGAAAAAAAATCATATGAAAATTATTACTGAAGAAGTTTCCAAGAATATATACAAACTCACATATAAAGGAAATTTACATTGATTTATCCAATAATTAGACCACCATATAGGATGACACTGAAATCCAGATAATGAGGGTCAGTGTTGGATAGGCCACTTTTTGACTGGGCCCTCTTAGAAATGCCCAACTGTCTCACTTAGGGTTACTATTGCTGTGATGGAACACCATCACCAGGGAAACCTGAGGAGGAATGGGTTTATTTGCTTTACACTACCATAGCACTGTTCATCATCAAAGGAAGTCAGAATAGGAACTCAGTCAGGGCAGGAATCTGGGGGTAGAAGGTGATGCAGAGGCCATGGAGACATGCTGCTTACTGACCTGCTCAGCCTGCCTTGTTTTCTTATAGAACACAGGATGACCCCTCCCACAATGGGTTGGGTCCTGAGGTGCTTTGAAAAAAATGATCTCCATAGGGAGTGGTACTATTAGGAGTTGTGTCTTTGTTGGAGTAGGTGTGGCCATGTTGGAGGAAGTGTGTCACTGTGGGGGTGGGATTTGAGGTCTCTTTTGCTTAAGCTATACTCAGTGAGGTATAGAGTTCACTCACTGTTGCCTGTGGGTCAAAATATAGAACCCTCATCTCCTTTTCTGTACCATATTTACCTGTATTCCACCTGTGCTTTCTACCATGAAGCTAATGAACCAAACGTATAAAACTGTAAGCTAGCCCCAGGTAAATGTTCTCTCTTATAAAAAGCTAAACATGGTCATGGTGTTTCTTCACAGCAATAGAAACCCTATCTAAGACAGACCCGCCCACATCAATCACTAATTAAGACAATGCCTTACAGGCTTGCCTACAACTCAACTCATTTTCTTAGGTGAGGTTCCCTCCTCTCAGATTACTTTAGCTTGACATAAAATTATCTAGCATGATATTCCTGACCCAGTATTTATACTTTACTCTCATTTTGGGTCCCTGAAGGGGTGTTACTGGATCACTGTGTCCTGATATGACCACATCTTCCTTTTGTGCATTTGCTTTTCTTTTGGGTGCCTTAATTGGCTTCTTGAAGACAGGAACAACCTAGGGCCCAACTTCAGTTACACAACCAACCCAAAGTCATAAGGTTTTAAGTCATATGTCTACTGTGGTCAGTGAACAAGTAGCATATCATTTGTTTTCTTTGAGGTTAAAAACCAGAGACTAGATTGGATGTAGTATTCCATACATGGTGACCTCACAGGGAGAATCCTAGTCCTACCACGAACACAGTCTTCTTCCTCCTCCATCTCTTCCTTTCCCCCTCCTCCTCTCTCTCCTTTGTCTTTTTTCCTAAAGGTCTTACTCTTTGGGTCAGGCTGACCATAAAGTCATGATTCTCCTGCCTCTGTCTTCCAAGTGCTGGGATTGTAGGCATAAGCCACAACACCTGGATAATGCTATTCTAAATGAGAATTTATTATGATTATGTTTACTTGACTGCTGTTTCCACTGGAATGATGAAGGAGTAAGGTCTCTGTTAGATTCCCTTTAGGCTATAGGAGAGAAATTTTAGGTTAATGCTTTGTGGGTAAATATTTAACAGCTCCCTTTCCCCCAAATTCGCACTTTTGTTAATTCTGTAGCTTAGTTTCCCTGGTGAACTGATAATGACAGAATCACGATTTCTCTAGGGAGCATTGCTTGTGCAAATAAGTGACTGTTGATAGCCAGATTGCATCAAGAGTAGAAGAGCTGTGAGGAGCTGTGAATACTCGATAGGGAAGCTGTCCTTTGGGCTTCCCACAGTGTGGCATCTCTTGCGTCTATGTATGTGCATGTAGAAGTAGTGGGAGCTATGGTTTTGATGGGCTGCAGCTTTAGGTCAGGGTAGATTTCTATTTGCCTAATGTGAGTTTCATCTTTTCACATCTAAGCTGCCAGACTGCTCTGCGGGTCTCACGGAAACAGAAGGCCTGAGACTGTCCTTTTGGAAAGCTCCGGACTTTTGTTCCTAATCTTTAAACAAGTATAAGTGTGACCTATAGTCCTGGTTTAGTTTTTTGTTGGTGTAATAAATAAGTCCCATTACCAAAAGCAACCTAGGGAAAGAAAGGGATTTATTTAGCTTACAAGGTATAGTCCGTCATCAAAGGAGACGAGGGCAGGAGCTCAAGGTAGGGACCTCAGGGAGGAGACTGGAGGAGAGAATGGGGAAGAACCCTGCTTACTGTCTTGCTTTCCATGCCTTGCTCAGCTTTTACCACACAGACTCTCCTGCCCAGAGGTTGCACCGCCTGCAGTGGGCAGGGCCCTCATAACTCAATCATTAATTTAAAAAATGTCCTATATCCCTGACTTAAAACTCTATTACAGAGCTACAGTATTGAAAACAGCTTGGTACTGGCATAAGAACAGAGAAGTCGACCTATGGAATCGAATAGAAGACCCGGATATTAACCCATAAACCTATGAACACCTGATTTTCGACAAGGGAGCTAAACGTATACAATGGAAGAAGGAAAGCATATTTAACAAATGGTGCTGGTATAACTGGATATCAACCTGTAGAAGAATGAAAGTAGATCCATATCTATCACCATGCACAAAACTCAAGTCCAAATGGATTAAAGACCTCAATATTAATCTGACCACTTTCAACCTAATAGAAGAGAAAGTGGGAAGTAGTCTACAAGACATGGGCACAGGAGACCACTTCCTAGGTAGAACCCCAGTAGCACAGACAATAAGAGAAACAATGAATAAATGGGACCTCCTGAAACTGAGAAGCCTCTGTAAAGCAAAGGACACTGTCACTAAGACAAAAAGGCTACCTTCTGACTGGGAGAATATCTTCACCAACCACTCATCAGACAAAGGTCTGATCTCCAAAATATACAAAGAACTCAAGAAACTAGACACTAAAACTCTAATTAACCCAATTAAAAAATGGGGTACTGAACTGAACAGAGAATTCTCAACAGATGAACTTCGAATGGCCAAAAGACACTTAAGGTCATGCTCAACCTCCTTAGCGATCAGGGAAATGCAAATTAAAACCACTTTGAGATACCATCTTACACCTGTCAGAAAAGCTAAACTCAAAAGCACCAATGATAGCCTATGCTGGAGAGGATGTGGAGTGAAGGGAACACTCATCCATTGTTGGTGGGAATGCAAACTTGTGCAGTCACTGTGGAAATCAGTGTGGTGGTTTTTCAGGAAACTGGGAGTCATCTTACCCCAGGACCCAGCAATTCCACTCTTGGGAATATTACCAAAAGATGCCCTATCACTATAAAAGCGTTTGTTCAACTATGTTCATAGCAGCACTATTTGTAATAGCCAGAACCTGAAAACAACCTAGGTGCCCTTCAATAGAAGAGTGGTTAAAGAAGGTGTGGAACATATATACATTAGAGTTTTACTCAGCGGTAAAAAACAATGACATATTGAATTTTGCATGCAAATAGATGGAAATAGAAAACGCTTTACTGAGTGAGGTAACCCAGTCCCAAAAAGAGGAATACGGTATGTACTCACTCTTAAGTGGATTCTAGCCATAATTAAAGGTCTTTGAGTCTATAATTCGTGATTCTAGAGAAGCTAAATAAGAAAGTGAACCTGAAAAAAATCATATAGTTATCCTCCTGGATATTGGAAGTAGACAAGATTGCCAGGCAAACTTGGGGGCACGGGTGGGGGGTGGAGGGTTGGGGAGTGGATGTAAGAGGAGTTGGGTAGAGAGAAGGGAGAAGGGGAGGATTCGGGATAGTTTGGGGGAATGGGATGGGTGGGATGGAGGAAGGATGGATATGGGAGCAGGGAAGTAAATATCTCAACTAAGGGAGCCATTTTAGGGTTTGGAAGAGACTTGATTCTAGAGGGGGTCCCAGGTCCAAGGAGAGATCCCCAGATTGTTCCCTGGGCAGCAGAGGAGAGGGTGCATAAACTGGCCTCGCCCCATAACCATACTGATGAATTTTTGCATATCACCATAGAACATTCATCTGGCAATGGGTGGAGATAGAGACAGAGTCCCACACTGGAGCACTGAACTTAGCTCCCTAGGTCCAAATGAGGAGCAGAAGGAGGGAGAACGTGAGCAAAGAAGTCAGGATCACAAGGGGTGCGTCCACCCACTGAGACGGTGGAACTGATCTAATGGAAGCTCACCAAGGCCAGCTGGACTGGGAGCGATGGAGCATGTGATCAAAATGGACACTCTGAACGTGGCTGGCAATGAAGTACTAGGACAAGACTTCCTAAATTTTTTCTACTAATGCCTAGCAGCTTTTTATACAAACCCAGGCACATGAAATATACATTAAACATTTACTGATCATAAATCATAAAGAAATGTGTTTTAAAACAGTGTTTTAGATACAGACACTTTTACTACTTATTGAAGAGGGAAGCAAGCTTGTATGGTAATGAGACATATGTGTTTTTTGGCCTAGAAGTACAATCCAAAGATATACTAATTTGATAATTAGATGCTGAAGAACAAATGGAAAAATATTACAAGTCTCCTCCAAACCCATAACTAAGTGATTGTTTTCTACTTTGTGTATATAGTTAAAAGCACTGACTGAGGGTTTGGGGTTATTGTATGATGTGATGGCATGTCTAGTGCACAGAGTACATACTGAGTGTTCAGAACCAAGGCTGAACTGAGGCCACATGACAACACTAACCAACAATTACAAGGGGGCTTCTCACACCTGGTATTGAAGATTTGTTAGATGGTCTATAACTTTTGGGGGGACATAGCCAGCCAATGTGGGAAAATTTCATTTAAACTATGTATGTATATACAGACTTTCATGTATTATATGTAATTTTAGGTAAACAGACGATATGATTCCTTATGAAATTTTCATAAATTATCACTCCTATTTCATCCTCTTCTGTTTAAGCAACAAAAGGTGCAGAGTCAAAGGCAAGAGCAAAAACAAGGGTTATATACAGAGATGGGAATGGGTGGGTCAAGGCTTGAAGACTCACAAAGGGACAGCAGGGTAAGTGCTGTGCTGAAGGCGGGAATCTAGTTTAGACAGATCAGCCTCCAGGATCCCAACAACACTGGAGAACTCTGATGTCTGAGGCTTCAGTATTGAACAGATCAAACGTATGCACAATCTATCATTTGGGAATTTGTCTTCGTCAGTGTTCTATTGCTGTGAAGACACACCATGACCTTGGTAACTCTTTTTTTTTTATAGCTCACAAAAATGCCAACAATCTTTATTATGGTCATTTCCTGAACACCCTGACAGCGGAAACCCTGACTGCCCTTAGGGACAAAGAGGGAGGAGGAGGAGGGGGGAGTGGGAGACCTTGGTAACTCTTATAAAGAAAAATATTTAATTGAGGCTTTTGCTTGCAGTTTCAGAAGCTTAGTCCATTATCAGCATGGCAGGAAGCATTGTGGCATGCAGGCAGACATGGTGTTGGATAAGAATTGTGAGTTCTATGTCTGGAACCACAGGCAGCAGGAAAAGAGTTACACTGGGCCTGGCTTAAGCATTTGAAACTCAAAAGTCTTCCTCCAGTGGCACGCTTCCTCCCAGAAGGCCACACATCCTAATCCCTGACAAATAGTGCCACTTCCTTGAAAGACTCCCCGCTGGGCATCTTCCCTCGGGAAGGACCCCGTGTCCAGAGACCAGTCGAAAACACGCAGCCGGATGCAAACAGCAGGAGGTTTATTGGTGGATACATAGGTACCTGCGGGCGACAGAGTCTCTCGGGGACTTGCGCGCCTGCAGGTTGGGGATGAGGGGTTTTTATAGGGGAGCAAAAGCGCGGGTACAGAAGCAGAAAAGCTTTCATTTCATTGGTCAGTTCAAATAAGGCTAAGCTGAGTGGCACATTCCTGACCTTTTACCTAAATACCAAGGAGGGGGTTGTCCAGACCCACCTGGATACCAAGGAGGGGGTTGTGCTATCTGTTTTTCTTATCTCTTCCTGCCTTCCTAGCTTGGCTGGCGACTCGATGTCTGATTTGCACAGCCCCTGGCTTGTGACGAGCCTCGCTCTGTACGTGACTCAGGCCTCGCAATCCTCTCTTCCTCCCTTGAAGTCTTTGTTCCTACTCATGTCAGTTCATAAATCTCCTGTCCTGCTGCCAGATAAGGCTGTCCTCGTTCTAATCTCAGGTGTCTTTGCTTTAGCATTCTGGAGGTCTTGAATTAAGCCTGTTATTTGTTCAGCACTCTGGAGGTCCCGACTCCGGAGGCCTTAATGGAGCTTGCTATCTGAAAACCTTTGCAGAGCGTTATAACTGTGGTTAAAGTTAAAACCACAGTTTTAACTGTGACCCCAATGAAGTTGGGGTCCTTCATCCTAATGACCAGGCATTCAAACACATGAGCTCATGGGGGCCATGCCTATTCAAACTACCACAGGGATCATGTTTAAATGCAGGTTTTGTTCTTCTCTCTGGTAAGGGCCTACAGATCTACATTTCTGTTAAGCTAAGAGATTTGGAAACAAGTTAGCTCCCTGTGTGGTTCCAATTCTTACAGAAAGGTGTGAGCAGTGATAGCCCAGGGCAACCTTCACAGGGTAAGATATTGGGCCTGAACACCACAGGATGGCGAATGCCCATCAAAGAGTCTGTCCCAAGGTCCAGGCTGATGGGCAGCTTGTGTGACCCTGCAATGCTAAACACTGACAGTTTTCCTTTGCGCTCCTGCGGCAGTGGGAAATACCTTATGTTGTGAAACGAATTACACACAGTGAGATGATCACAGGCCTCACTGCCAACGGGCAGCTCCCACTGGACTGAATTTGCATAGGGAGACTGCTGAAAAAATTAGCCAAACAGCATGATCAAAGTAACCAGAAATATTTCCAAGCGGGTCATCAGAGGGGGTCTGGGAAAGTTAATTTTCAAATATGTTCTCCCACTGTGTTGGGCAGCCTCCCCAGATATCCAGAACACATCTGGCCTGTTCAGTTCTCCAAAGCCTTGATCAGGCGAACATCCCCTTGTTCCCTTGATTTGTTAAGCCGCGGATTCAAGCACAGGTTTTACCTCGCTGCCTTGAATTTTCATGGGGTCATCATAATCATGGCCAGCTTATGAGACGTTGCGCACTTGTCTTCTAAATTGACTTGCTGTTTTATGTCAGAAAAATAAACAGTACTGCTTCTAAAAGGTTTTAATTTGAATACATAACTAAACTAGTAGCAAAATTCTAGAGGGATTCTGTGATGTTTCCCTTTAATTGCCAACTAGACACTAGTTAGGATCACCTAGGGAGAGTCCTAATGAAGGACTGTGTAGATCAGGGCTGTCTTGATAATTTTCATTGTTATGCGATGGCCCAGTCTGAAAATAGGCAGCGCCACTCTTGGCATGGAGTCCATGTTGTAGAAAAGTAAAAAAAGGTAGTTGGGCAGTGAGCTTGTACCCATCTCTCTCTCTCTGCTCTTGGCTGTGCATGTGACCAGCTCCTAAGCTTCTGCCACTGTGACCTCCCCGCTATGACACACTGTAACCTGGAGCTGGGATCAGAAATAAAGCCCTCCTTTGAGTTGCTTTGGGTCAGGGTGTTTTCTCATAACAACAGAAAGGAACCATCTGTAAATTTGAAGAATTTAGGAAATATTATAACTAGTACCTAGTTTAGAGTTGATGACATAGACAATGTCGGTAGGCAATAGTTGTTTATGATGCCCATGCCTGTATTTCTAGCAATCAGGCACGGACCAAGATAGAAAGAATGTGATAGTTTTGAGTCAGCCTGGTCTCCAGGGACAGCTCAAGGCCAGTCAGGGCTATTTATTCAAATACTATATTGAAAGAAAGAAGAAAAAGAATTGACCAGTCAAATTTTATATTTGAGGTTAAGTTTTTGGTAGCATGTCAGAGTGTCTGGAGAGACTTTAAGGGAGGGGGGGTGCAAACATGAAGCTAACTTTTCATCTTTTAATGCAACTTCAATGATAAATATGCATATTAGATGGTACAAGCAAAGAAACGGCTCACCCACACCTCACCCGACTTGGTCTGGTTTCTGTTTAGTTTTGAGGAGAAGGGGGTGGCTATGAAGTGGAACAGGAATACTAGGGCCTGTAGTGATATTTCATTTGTGTTTTAATAAAGAAAGCATCCCTGAACTTCAGAGAGTAAATCAGCCTCACTGATCAGTCTTACAGACCAGGCACCTTTATTCCCAGTAGCTACACTAGTTTGCCATAGAAATTAGGTTCAGGTCTTTTCCACTGGATTTTTCTCACTCAATATAAATAAAAATGCAAAGTTCTCAGTGTTTATATTCTGAAGCTGCAACTTGCAAATGTTTAGCAAATAAGCTTAAACCATGTCATGGGTGCTGTTTTCATGACTAGATAAGTCACCCTCACAAGGACGCCCTGTCCACTCTAAGCAAGCCTGTTGTGGATGCTTCCTCCATGAATTTACTGCAGTCTGAATTTACAATCGGCCCCGTCCTCTCCCCCATGGCATTTTCATCTTTTGCACAATTAGTATTTCCGCGTTCAATTCTCTGCCTACTTTCCTCCAGACTATTAGCTGTAAGAGCAGGCGTGTTTTGTCCAGCTTTTACTAGACCCCAATCCAATGTGACAGCTCTTTTTATGACAAGAGGGGAAGACAGAAAGAACAAGCACACGCAGAGGGAAGACCATGTCCCTCGATACACGGCTAAAACAGTCAAGTAAAGGAGCTCCCAAAAGTTTCCAATCCCTCTGACCCTCAGTCTATGATTTCTAGCCTTCAGAACAGTGAGGAAAAATATTGCAGTTGCTGCCCGGTTTGTGCAGTTTGTTATGGAACAATGAGGACATAGTCTCAGAACACAGACAATATTGCAGCTATTCCAGCGGAACCAGAGCCCCCAATGCACACCATGAAGCATGAACACAAAGTGTTCCTCTTGGCTGGGTCAAGGGTGCAGTGGACCTCGCCACTCTAGCTGCTGCTTGTTTGTAGAGGCAGCGTCAAATTCCGATCTGACTTACCAGCCCTTCTGCCTGGAACCGCGGCATGCTGATTTCAGAGCTTGGTTTGCACGTGTGTAAAAAAGGCCATCCTTTTCCAACCAAGAATTTTGGGAAAGCCAAATAAGACAGTCTGCACTGTGCCACAGGAAGGACATGTGCAGAGTGGGTGGGGTGGGGGGTAGCTGGGTCCTGCCAGGAAAAAAGATCGTTTGCTGACAGTCTTCCAGAAAACATAGGTAGGTTTAACAAATGCCCCTTTTGGAACAAAATAATCAATGTCTGAAAATTGTTTTGTTTTTGTTTTTGAAATCTGGTCTTCTTGCATACTCCTGGCTAGCCTCAGACTCCTGGTCTCCTGAGAGCTGGTATTGCAGGCGTGCTGAAGTCTTATTTAACTGAAGCACACAAGAATGTGGAGGAGCAGTGTTCTCCATAAGGCAGTCCACAGGTATCTCATGGTTGGTGTCAGCAGCTGAGACATTAAGTGTGACGATCAGGTCAGAGGGAAGACGGGAGCTCTTGTAGAGAATGGGGGGCCGTCTGTTCTGATTAACTTCGGTGGTTTATTTTTGAGTAAGAGAAGCCCTGCCCCCACCCCTGCCTCCATCCCAAAGGACTGTTTCCTTGTGGGGGCTTTAACAAGACAATTTTCCCCAAGGATGGCATTGGTTTCAGGAACCCAGGCCTCTAGTTTGGCTGTTTGTCAGGAAGAATGTATTTATTTTGGCCTGAAACTCTACAGGCTTCTCCCTTCTTAATACCTCCTTTCAGGATGATGGTCTCTATAAGACAGTGGCAATTTCCAATGGTTCAGAGGGTCTGCCATAAACCTGTGTCAACTGGGCCCTCCAGTGGAGTACAGCCCATCTGCCCTACATCAGATTTCCAAGGGGGACCAGTGTTGGGAGCTGACAAGCTGTCTTGAGGATGCTATCAAATGTTTCCCCGGTACCAACATCAGTGAACTTTCTAGAATCCTCCTCATTCCCTGAGTACTTCACACATGGAAAGCCTTGGCTCAAATTCTGCAGTTTTTTTGAACCCTCTCCCACCTTTCCTGACACAGCACACTTTCTCCCAGGTGTGTACATCGCACCTTATCCAAATTTAAAGCATTGCATTTGTGCCTTAAAAAAATAAATGCATTTCTGACTGGTCTACAAAGTGAGTTCCAGGACAGGCAGGGCTGCTACACAGAGAAACCCTGTCTTGAAAAACAAAACAAAAAGGAAAGACAAAAACACCCAACAACAGCAACACCTGTTTCTTTTTCTTTTATTCTTTTCTTTCTTTTCCATTTATTTGGTCATAATGATCTCTAACATCTCTCATGGCAGGAGTATTCCAGGGTTCTCAGAACAGGGTCCGAGTTAGGAGAGCTCACCACAGTGTGCAGCATAAGCCATTGTCTATTTAGCAACTCAAGTAAACAAGGAAGTCAGCATAGATTTGTTTGGAAGCCTTGGCCCTGTGATGTGGGTCCTTAGGTTCTCCAGTTTGAGGATGAGGAAATTACAGCCTGATACTTGGCGACTTTTTCAAAGCCATTTGTCTAGTACGGGGAAGGGATGTCAGACTAAGGCATATGATACATGGTTTGGAGGATGGATGATAGCTTCACAGACTTCAGACAAAATGGAAAAGCAGAGATTTTTGCCTTGCCATTGTCATGCCTCTCATTTTTCCTTCTCCTGTCTCTACCCTTGGCCTCTGCACACCCACCAAGTCTTAGAATTTTAGGTTGAATCACCGGTGGCAGTCAGAATCATTCTTATGAATTATGAAGCCATACCTTAAATCACGTGACTTTGACAACTTCCTATTCGAGTGGGCAGATTCTTCTCTGTTCCCCCGACGTGGAGTGGCACATGCTTCCTTTCGGTGGAAATGAGAGTGGCCCGATTCTCATATGATCTCTCAGGAGGCTCTGTGTGTTTCTGACCATCCAGTTGATACTTCAGCCTGAAAGAAACTCGTCCCAAGCAGTCATGGATCAGTGGGAGGTGAAAGACACATGGAAGATGTTCTCGGAGTGTAAAGTAGAGATGTTATCTACTGTGGAGAGAAGAGGCACAATAGAGAGAAAAAATAAATGTTTAGGATTTATTTCTTTTTCCATTGTTTTTGTGTGTATGTATGGTCTGCAGTTATGTGCATGTATACTTTTGCATGTTTATGGGGATATGTGTAGACATATATGTGCAAGCTTTGGGTTAATGTCTGGAATCATCCCCTATTGCTCTTCCACACCATTAATTGAGACAGACCCTGTTAGTGAAACACAGAGCTTACTGCTCCAGCTATTCTTGCTTGCCAGCTTGCTCTGGGCATCTCCTGTTTCTATTTTTCAAGGCCGGGATTATATTTACGTGGGCTCTGGGGGTCTTCACACTTGAGCGGTAAGCACTTTAACCAAAGCCATCTCCTCAACCCTAAATGATTGCTTTATTGCAAGTCACTAAGACATTGGGATTGTTTGTTGCACGGAAACAACTGACTAAGACGCTTGGCTTCTAGAAACATTCTGTAGGCCCAATCAGGCAAAAGGGGGAAGCATTTGGTTTATGTAAAAGAGAGAATATTATCTCCAAAGGGTATTTAAGAAGCTGGCCATAAAACAAACTGGAAAATAAATGTACTAATACTTTCTAAAGGGGCACAGGCCTCACCAGGTGTGTCCCCATTCCTTCCTTGCCCACTCACATATTCTTGCTTTAATGACACGTTTGCTACTGCTTCAAAGCCTGTTATCTAATTCCACATTAATGTGGGAACGCGGTACTGGGTTGGATGGGGAGGCGATGAGGGACCAGTTCTTCAGAGTCCCCTTCTCATCGTGTTCCCCTCCATCACTCATGACTTCCCACTCGCTTCTGGTTGTCCACATTCTCTGCTCTCACTTCAGGCCTTGAGCTGTTGGGAGCATTTGTGTTTCATCCTGAATCTTTAGCTCCGTCATTGGATCGTCCCTTACAGATTCTGCTAAACAAAACGGAACTTAGATGTTAGCTAGATAACAATGTAGATAGCAACATAGGGAAGATAGTTAACAAAATAGACAGCAACAGTTGGGCTGTGACTCAGGCCTTTAATCCCAGAGCTTGAGAGGCAGAGACAGGAGGATCTCGGTGAGTTCGAGGCCAGCCTGGTCTACAAAGAAAGTTCCAGGACAGTTAGGGCTGCCATACAGAGAAAACCTTTCTCAAAAAAAAAAAAAAAAAACCTAAAGAGAGAGAGAACAGAATAACATTATTTTCCAAGTTAGCAAATATCTTAGGTAAAGTTAATAAAGGGAAACCATGGCAGTTTTGAAGGATTCATGAAATTGAGAGAGTGTGACTGATAATCACTCCATCAAGTTTGTTTCTCTATTTCTTTTTTTTTGGTTGTACAAATACAGTCAATCTGAACCCTCATTGTGTATCACTCAGTGGTAATTTAGCAATTTTACATATTGCAGACATGTGTAAGCTTGAATAAATATGGGCTGTTGCAGAGCTTTGGCCCTGAGATACCAATATAGCGTTGGAATGATAATTAAACATTTAGAAGTGAAGCTTTTTAAAAATGATATTTATATAAAATCATCCTTTTTAGTTGTGTTATCAAGGCCACCTCTTGAGTGTACAATTTGATGTCACACATTCAAATGTGGATGCTGACTCTACTGCGGTTTGAGAAAAGATGAATGTGTCTATTTTAAAAATAGACATTTTTGGTAGACTATTGAAAGGCTCTCTTAGTGCCCTAGGGTTTTGTAGAAACTAAGATAACGTCCCCTGCTTTGATCCCATTCCATGCTGACAACTGCTGAAGAGTCATCATACATAGGCTTGCTGAGGAGGCAGCCAAATGTTTGCTAGAAAGTGTTGGGAGAACAGAGGTCTGTGCTTACTGTAAGCACTAGGAAAACCGGGAATACTGAACACACATGGTTGTCTTATCAGTGTGAGAGATGTATGCCTGTTTTTCCATCCGGACAACTGGGAATGAAGGTAGTTGACAACCTGGTCATTTGTGTTATCTCTAGGGCCAGGTCATACACAGCTCCCAGAAGCAGGACCAGAGCTGGCTAAGAGTCCTCTAAACTTCCACAGCCAGGGCTGGAGGTGGCTAAATAGCTCAAATGACCTCTATACTATTTGTATGACTGAGAACACACCAGTTCCTCCCTCTAGACCCTAAAGATCATACATGTTGCCTATCTTTAGCCATCATCATGGAAGAAGTAAAATGTACTTTGAGACGCGTTTCAACATAGTCATGCCTCCCTGTGCACAGGGGATTGCATTACACTGGGAAACTCCTTCCCCATTTGTACTGTGTTTAAAAATGCCTACAACAAACTGCTCAGATGGGATTCTAGAAGTTTAAACCTTAAAGCCACTTATTTAAAGTGGCTAACTAAGTCATGTTGAAGAAGATTTCCTTCTTGCCTCCCACAAATCTGTACTCTGGCAGCCCTGCTGTTTGCAGAGATACTGCCTCCCACAACAAGAAAGCAGACAGTTCTTGAGTTGCTGTGATCAGTAAAGCTCAAGCTGAGAAGCAGCAGTTCTCAGTTCTGCCGAGGTCCTCAGGAACTCTGTTCCTTGCCCCCTGGTTGAGGATCCAAATGGTAACTCCTTACGGATGTGACACATTCAATTGCAAGCTGGGTGGTGCCAGCACTTGGGATAGAGAGGACACTGGGTCTGCCCAGGATGCGGAGTTTGTCTGGTAAGGCAGCTGGGGGTGATTTGTTACTCTGCATACCAGTGTCTGACGTATGAGGTAGGATATATGGATATCCACACTAGGTTGTAGCACGAATTCTAATTGTTCTTAAAACAAACAAACAAACCCGGAGTTAAATATTAGGGGATTGAAGCTCAGAGGTCAGAGAAGCAGTGCAGCCAACCAACCGCTGGAGAGATCTTTTACCTCTGCCAATCATCAGATTGAAGGGGCCATCCTGTTCTCAGGCTGCATTCTCAGACTGATTGCTTCAGACTGCATCTTCAGATTGCAATGAGCTCCTGCCTTCTCCCACCTTATATTCCTCTCTCTGCCCAGCCATAGCACTCCTGACTTCATCTTCCCAGTGCTGGGATTAAAGGCATAGAATCTCAAGGGCTGGGATCACCTTTCTATGAGCTCTGTTTCTCTTTTAGACAGATTCAATCTTGTGTAGCCCAGGGTGGCCTAGCACTAACAGAGTTCCCTCCACTTCTCTCTCCCCAATCCTGAGATTAAAGGTGTGTGCCACCATTCAATGGCCTCTAATGACTTAGCTTTGCACTCTGATCTTCAGACAAGTTTTATTTGCTAAAAAACAAACAAAATATCACTTCCCTTGGTGGGTTAAGCAAGATTTTCTGCACTAAAGATGTTTTATAAGCATGGAAGGAATATTAAAAAGACTTTCAGAAAGATATATCAATCATGAATATACATGTACACAATACATCCCCAAATGCGTGCATCTAATGTTCATAAAACTGAAAAGAGAAATACTCAATGGTAATCACTTAAAACTTCAGAATTTCCCTTAAAATGTTTGATAGACTAATTGAAAATTGGTAACTTTTACAATATATAGCTATTAACTATTTTTTCCACATTTGTAGTCTAAATTTGACTTCATGGACTCAGCTTCTTGGTTTATCAAAATAATAACAATAAAACTGGGGGTTTGTATTAGTCGGGGTCCTTCACAGAGCAATGGGATGTATGTCTTATAGAAGGAGATTTATTAGATTGGCTTACATGATAGGAGCTGGTAGCCTAACAATGACTGTCTGCCTGCTGGAGACAGAGGAGCTAGGAGCTGCTCACCCCACAAAGCTGGATGCCTCAGCAGAGCCAAACGGGTGCTGAATACCTTGAACTCTCTATGTAGCCACTGCTGTTGAATCCACACTGCAAAGACTGAGAATCTGCCACTTCAGGATGGCAGAAGCAGCTACCGATCCATATATTTGGAAGAAGGAGGCAGGCAGCCAGGTCTCCAAACACCCACTGGAAGGCGCTACTCACATGGATGTTGGCTCTTTCCCCATCTGCTCTTCTCTTCTGGAAACTCACAGGCACTCTCGGAGGCCTCTCTCTAGTTTCATCCTAAATCTCACCAAGCTGAAAGTTAAGAAAAACTTTGACAGGGCTCATGGATCTGTAGGCAGCCGGTATATATAGTTTTTAGGGTCTCCATCATCCAGGGTTGAGGGGCAAAGTAGACAGATGGTATTGAAAGGGGCATGGTCAGATTATGGAAGGCCTTCAGGTCGGGAGGCATCATTTGGTACAGACTGGAAGCTACTGGAGGGCTTAATTCACTCCAACCATTGTGGGATTAGATAGGATGTCAACTAGGACTGAAGTTCTGTGGTCCAGATGAGGGATGATGTTGGCTTGTATAAGGAGATGAATAGACTCCAAAGGCTTAACCATCACTAAATCAAAGAACCTTGGAAGTCAGAGTGTACCTGTCTGAACAGAGTTAGAGAGCAAGCTATGCAGTTGTCAGTTGATGCCAACTGAGACCAAGTTTATGCTTTCATTACTTCTGTAGTCTGCAATGGTAGTTTAGAGAAAAAAAAATAGGGCTTATTTGCCTGGTGGTAAAGATGCTCATTCTCTCTCTCTCTCTCTTTCTCTTTCTTTCTTTCTTTCTTTCTTTCTTTCTTTCTTTCTTTCTTTCTTTCTTTCTTTCCCTCCCTCTCTCCCTCCCTCCCTCCCTTCCTTCCTCCTTCCTTTCTTCCCCCTCCCTCCTTCCTCCCTTCCCTTCCCTTCTCTTCCCTTCCCTTCCCTTCCCTTCCCTTCCCTTCCCTTCCCTTCCCTTCCCTTCCCTCCTCCTCCTCCTCTTCCTCCTCCTCCTCCTCCTCCTCCTCCTTATTCTTCATCTTCCTCCTCCTCTTCCTCATCCTCCTCCTCTTTTTTGAGACAGAGTTTCTTTGTGGAAAGTTCTGGATATCCAGGAAGTGGCTTGTACACCAGGCTGGCCTTGAACTCATAAGATCCACTTGCCTCTGCCTCCCAACTGTTGGGATTAAAAGTATGTACCACCACCGCTCAGATCCGCCCCTCTCTTCTTAAGCATCTATCCTGGGTCTGTTTATCACAATTTCCCCCTTGCCTTTTTTCTTTTCTACCTTTTCCTTCTTCCCATCCCTCTCTTCCCTTCTCCTCTGCTCTTCTCTACTCTCCTTCTATCACCTCCCTACTCCCATTCCCTTTCTTATCCTTCCATTTCTTTCCATAATGGCTTATCTGTGGTGTTCAACTTCCAGTTCTTGCCCTCATGGAATTCCTATCCTGATTTCCCTTCGTGATGGACTGTAGCCCATGAAATGAAATAACCCTTTTCCTCCCTAAGTTGCTTTTGGACATTGTGTTTATCACACCAACGGAGAAGGTATTGGAACCTTTTCTCCTTCCTTCCTTCCTCCCTCCCTTCCTTCCTTTCTTTCTCTCTCCCTCCTTCCCTCCCTCCCTCCCTTCCTTCCTTCCCCTCCCTCCCTTATTCCCTCTTTCTCTTTTTTCTCCTTTTCTTCCTCCTTCCCTCCTTTATTCTCCCTCCCTCTTTTCCTCCCTCCTTTCTTTCTTTGTTATTTTCTCTTTCCCTTTATTATTCCTTGTTTCTTCTTCCCCCGATTTTCCTTCTTCCCTCCCTCCTTTCTCCTTCCTTCCTTTTCTCTCCTTCCTCCTTCCATCCTTCCTTCCCCCTTTCCCTTCGTCTTTCCTCCTTCCTGTCTCCCTTCCTCCTTCTTTTCTTTTTCTTCCTTCCCTCCTTCCTTCTACCTCTTTTTTAGTGACTGAAATCTACATGCATCACAATGTCATTCTCCATTTTCTGGGGGTTGAGCCATCACCTGGCTTGTGCCCTGCTGCACCTCCTGACTTAGCTGACTAACTGAGCATGTGTTTGTGATTTATGCACACTCCATCAGAGAGGGCAAAGGTACATTCACATTTTCCTTCCTGAAATCAGGTTTGGGAAACCAAAGAACTAGCTATGCATAAGTGCTAGAACGAGTGAGGGCCTCACCCTTAATCAAGCCTCACTCTGTAAGTGGAGTGGGGACATTGAGGGCCTGTAGAGTCTGAAGCTAAATATATTTCTGTACAGTTTCTGACCGGGCTGCTGTGCAGCTTCTGTGTTAGTTTATCTTCAGACATAAAATAGTATGTCATAGTTGATCACACAGGAGTCCGGAGTAGAATAGAGGTCATGGCGTCTCCCAAGAGTATAAGAGTGAACGAGGGGTGCCAAAAGTAGGGAGCCATTTCGTGGTTACACAGTATACACAGCACCCATAATCTACAGCACAAATCATTCACTTAGAAGTAGGGTGTTCATGACATTTAAAGGAACGGAAATGCTAACTACTTGATTTGTTCATTCTGCTCCTCCATTTCTTTGAGGAAGATTTTCATTTCCTAAAGTTATTTTTAGGTTGTTTTCTTCTGCTTCATCTGTGTTGGGGTGTTCAAGTCTTGCTGTTGTAGAGTCACTAGTTTTTGGTGGTTCTGTCTTGCTCTTTGGATTGTTGAATGTGTTCTCACCTTGTTGTCTATTCATCTTTTCTTCCAGCTGTTATAGTTGGGACAAAGTGTCTCTGGTGCTCACCCCTCCAGGTGCTAGTGGATCCGAAGCTCAGATGGTCGCTTCTGTGGTGTAGTCAGGGCCATAGCTCTAGTCACACTGGAGGTCGCTTGGTGTTCCTGGAGGTCTCTCAGTGCTCCCGAAGGTTACTCGGTACTCCCATAGATCCAGTCGGCCTGCTCCCACGGAGGTCACTTGGGTCTTGCCTGCTCCAGTGGAGGTTGCTTGGGCAGGATGCAGTCTAGGTAGGCAGTCCTACAATGATGACTTGCTCATGCCGGAAAGGCCAAGATTCTGGTAGCTGTTCAATACACGAGGCTCGATATCTCAGCAGTCCCAGTGTGAGACTGGAGTTTTGGATGAGACTTGCACAGCTGCTGCTCTTCAGTCTTAAACTTCTGTAAATTTGTGGGTTTTTATCTCTTGATTGCATGTGTCCAAATCAATACTTAAGTGAACACAGGGATAATTATGTCACATTCCGGAAAGGGTCCGATCACCCTTACAGGAAGGAGAAGCAACTCCAGAGCTCCAGGTCACCGCAGAGATTTAGAGAGGTTGCCAGAGCGACTGCTCGTGTTTAGCACCTCTTCTTCCTTCCCTGGGCAGTCACTAGGCAACCCCAGGCTGGCTCAGGCAGCTGGAGCCTGGCAGCTGCTGTAGTGCCTCTGATTTGATCATTCTGAATTTCACACATTATACTATTGTGTTTCATTATCAAACACAAATAAATGCCAATTACAAAATAGAGACTATAATGTATTCATTAAGTACTTTCTTTGTATAAGGCTTGTTTATAAGATTATTGCAAACTCCATTAGAATTTTATAAGATAGGCATTATCCTCATGTAGCAGATGAAGGCACATTTCAGGGCTAGAAAAGCTAGATATCTCTCAGGGAATCTGGGAAATTCCTCAGGTATATATTTTTTTTGAGAATTTGGTTTTTGATCCTGGAAATTTATTGACCAATCAGATTTTTCTCACATTGTTTTCCATAAGTTCTACAGAAAGAATAAGCTATAGACTCTGTTATCTGGGCTCTGGGCCTCTTCTTGTATAGTGAGGATGCTTTCTTTTGGCTTTCCAATGATGCATGTCTTGTTTTCAAGGAATCAAAATGCTGAATAAACACGAGGTTTGGCTATGGATGCATTGCACATTTTCTTGTTTTTGAATACTTCATAAGCTCTTTATGAGAATGTCTTGCTTTACTAAAATCTTATTTTGTCGAAGAAACAACTCATAACTAATATACAAAAGGTCACTTGGAAGACTTTTGAGACGGTGACTGTCTAACTTGCACATTGGGATTGCTCCATCTAAGAGAGGCTGCTATATGGAACGGCCACCTACAGAAATCACTTTTGAGTCCATGTAGTCAGTAGCACAGCCCAGCGCTTGTCAGCTGCATTTCCTTGCTATGTACACATGAGATGTCTTAAAGAGGCCTGGGGAATAATTAATAAGTTACTCATTTTTCAGATTGTCAAAAAGTGTAGTGTTAAGACAGCTTTTGTAGTTTTGCATTGCCTTCACAGTCTTAACTAGCCTCCCAGGCTCCCGTGTTTGCATGGGAATCTTACTTTAGGTGGTTAAGAGTTTCTGTCAGGGTCATGTTCCCAAGTCCACCAAACCCCAACAATTTCATCAGTGCTTTCCAAATGTCCAACGTGTGTACGGTGCATTCCTACTACAGTTTCCCTACCCTTTGTTGCCCCATTTTCTTTTTTTTATGCAGCGCCTTACAAATTGTTTCCTAAAGAAAATCAAAGACTGATGTTTCTTCCATAGAAGAGCACTCCTAACTTTGTCTTTGCCAGAGATGAAGTACCCCTTGCTCACCTTATCAACTGGCTAGTCTGGAAGCTTTTCAAAACTTAGTGACATTTGATGATGACTCAGACATATTTGTTTTACAGACTCAACCTTTATTAGCAACACATTCTACAGAATCAACAGGTTGGCTGCTGGGATGAAAGTGTATTAGCAACAATCAAGATTTGTGCCACATGTTGATTTTCGGTCTAGGCTCTGTTCAGTGTGGATATTCAAAACACTTATACAACTTCTGATTTGATTTGTTAACATTTAAGCACTCTGTGGCCAGGAAAATGAAAGGTTCATTACTTAGTGTGGGATACTCTGTACATTTCTTCATTGTTAGAATATTCATGTGACCTACCAGTCATGAGTAAGAACCTCAGAATATTCTAGATCTGTACCATCCAGCTAGACAAACATTATATATGTGGTTATTTAATACTTGAATGATGGGTAGTCCAAATTTAGAGGTTCTATAAATGTAAAATATATATTATGAGATTTCAAAGCCACATATGATGACACAAACCTGCAATTCAAAAACTTGAGAGGAAGAAAAAGGAGGACTGTGAATTTGAGGCCAGCCTGTGTTACACAGTAAGTTTAATGCTAGTCCTCTATGTAAAAGCCTTCCACACTTCCTCCATATACACACATACATACATAGCATTTATAGTTTGCATATATCATATGATATACCACATATATAGAATATATACACATATTACCCTATATACCATACATTAATACATACATATATGTACGTATATACAAAATACAATGTTTTTTACAATAGTTTAATGTGAGTATAACAGTATTTTAGATATAATTGGTTGAAATTTATAATGTTGGAGTTAATACACCCTTTTTTACATTTTTAAAATGTGGCTATTTGAACATTTAAAATTACATATGTCTTACATTGTGATTTGTATTAAATTTATGTTGGGCATCATTGTTCTAAACATTGAATCTATACAATTAAGAGCCTAAGACATACATGTTTAACAGAGACCATAACTGGGAAATATTTAAATTCTCTGGCCTTGCTGGGCCAAGTGTATTTGTCATAGAGTGGCCACTTGGATTTGTTCATTCATCTTCCAACAGATACACTTAAAAAGAAATCACCCAAAATAGATGAAACTGTGCATTCTCTGGTGCCTGCAAAAATTGTCTTGCTATTAGTGGATTAGAGGGAAGAAGCAGGAAGTACATGCTTTGCTTTGACAGCTAGGGATGGAAGAGACATCACAGCTTAGATTTAGATTCCCATCCGTTGCTCTTTGCAAGTAGAAGAGCTGAGCGGGTGAAAGACCCAAAAGAGCAATGCTGCTGCTTCTGCTCTATCCTGTCTTTCTGTTTTTTTTTTTAATTTTATTTTTAATTTTTATCTATAAGCTAAAGAAACAACATCCCTGTACCGAGGGAGCAATGAGCTCTTGTATCGCGATCACTTAGTCAGGCAGTTGACGGCTCACTGCTCTGCTTCCCTGAGGAGAAGGCATCTCTGGAGAGCTCTAGTGTTGACTTTTGACTCAGAAGGACGTCTTCCTGTGGGCCACTAGGACAAATTAAATGCAGACTCTTGCTTCTCTGGATAAAATTAAAGAGTTTCCAGATCTCTGTGGCCCTCAGGGATGGCAGGGTCTAAAGGAGAGGAGGCAATCTCTCAAACAAATTAGGAGCTTTAAAACTTAGGCATCTAGCAGCAATTTCCTTGAAGGCTTGTCTTTTCTAACTTGACTCTACTGAAACTCATAAGTGAACTCAGTAGGTTGGCAGAGATGGTTAGCTATCAATGAAATTCCTTTTCTTTCTTTCCATAGCAATGGTGGTTATATCTGAGATGTGGTTAGTTGGTGAGAGATTGAAATTATTAAATTGCTTGAAGTTATGTATAGCCAGGTGGCTAACCTGTCTTCAAGGAACAGAAAGAAGTGAAGCAGACCACAGAGTGATACACTCTTGACTTCAGTTCTGCTTCCTCTGTTCCACGTGAGGCAGATGTATACAGACAGATTTTCTAAAGTCTGAGCTATATTCTTGTATCAGTTATGTATACATTGGCCCAGTCTTTCTTTCACAGAACACTTATCAGTGTGTTGGCACACGTATGCCTTCCATATGTATTGTTCTGCTACTAGCTTTATTTGTCAAAAGTTGTTCATAATATTTTATTTTGCTCTTAATATCTATAGAATCTGTGGTGACGTATTCTTTGTGATTTATATTAATAGCATATTATAATAGTAGCATAAGATTTTCCTCATTTTCTCATGGTCAGTTTGTTTAGAGTTTTATTAATTTACCAAACTCAAATAGCTGCTGTTGGTTTTATTCATTTTCTCTTCTTGTGACCCCTTTCCTAAAGCATTGATTTCCAAATTTGAACACTATCATATCATTTCCTTTCTTCTGTTATTGTGAATTCAATCAATCAATTAATTAATCAATTAATTTTTAGGTAGGGTCCTACTATATAGCCCTAACTGGCCTGAATTCATTATTTAGATCCAGCTAGTCTCAACATCGGATCCCCCTGTCTTTTCCTCCTGAATGTTGAGATTAAAGGCCATGCCCAGCCCTTTCTGATAGTTTATTAAATTAGAAGATTAATTCTTTGGATTAAGACCTTTAATGTTTTTCTAACAGTTACAATAAATATTACAAGTTTCTATTTTTAACAATTTTTAATTGAAAATAGACTCTTCTACTATATAATACATTCTGATCAAATGCCTCTCTCCATTCCTCCCAGTTTCCCCCACCTCCCCTCTTTCTCAGATCCACTCCTTCTTCATTTCCTCTTCAGGAAAGAACAGACCCCCAAGAGAGACCAGTCAAATGGAGCAAAACAACCCAATGAAACAAAGCAACCCAATAGGAGGAAAAGAGTCCCAAGAGCAGGCAAAAATTCAGAGATACACCCTCTCCCACTGTTAGGAGTCCCAAAAAAGAGCAAACTAACAGTCATAGCACATATGGCGAGAACCTGGTGCAGACCCATGCTGGCCCCATGCTTGCTACTTCAGTCTCTGTGACTCCATATGAGCCCTGCTTAGTTGATTTGATGGGCCATTTTCTCCTGGTGTCCTCTATCCCCTCTGACTTCTACAGTCTTTGCTTCTTCTCTTCTGCAGGGTTTCCCATCTCCTGGGAGAGCAACAAGATGGTGACCTCCAATTTAAACTCTCTCCCTATGAAATGTCTGGCCATGGGTCTTTGCACCCTCTCCCATCTGCTGCAGGATAAAGATTCTCTGATAGCATGGCACAGTATAGCAGAATATCATTAGGAATCATTTTACTGATTCTGTTTTGTTTGCCAGTCCTGTTTGGTTCTATACTAGGTTGCTGGGCTATCCAGTTTCTGGTTTCTGGTTATCCAGGCAGTGTAGGACATAATCTCCTCTTGTGGCATGGGACTCAAGTTAAACCAAACATTGGTTGGCCAAGCTCACAAATTCTGGGTCACCATTGCCCCAGCACACTTGCCGGCAGGACAGATTGTAGGTCAAATGTTTTGTGGCTGGGTTGGTGATCAGGTTTCTTTTTCTGTAGCTTGCAAAATGCCTTCTTGCACTAAAAGAGACTAAACTACAGATGTAGGCTCTAGGCAAGCACTAGCTTGACCTCTCTACATTCAATGAGCTGTGTGGATGTTTCCTTGGCAAGGGCCCTGCTGTCAATCACTTTCCAGAGAGTGACCCTCTGTTCTAGCATCAGCCTGGACTGCTTAGGGATCTCCTCAGGACTGCCACAGCCAACAACTCAACCAGATTTCCCCCAGTACCACCACTGGAAGCCTTGCCTGTCTACAAAAGATGGCCATATCATTCTTTACTAGGCGACCTCACTAGGATCACCCTCATAGATTCTGGAATGTTTCTAATGCATTGAGTTTCCACACTATCATCTTCTTCATGCTCCCCAATTCCAGCTGGCTCTCCCAGCACTCTCTTCTTCCATCGCTTATTCCCACCTCACCTGACCCTTCCTGCTCTTGTCTCCACCCACTCCCCAGCCTAACTGCAAAATATACTCTGCTACAAATTTAACATTGTACAGTAATTGCTCAGCCATCTTTTCACAAGCGACTTATCAGAACCAAGGGATCTGGTAAAGGCTAAATCAAAAAGCAATTTCTTTGTGGATAAGAGACTGTTCTTTTGTTTTTTCATTTTCTTTTTTTTCCTTATTTATTTATTTAAAGAATTTCCACTTCCTCCCCTCCTCCCAATACCCTCCCGCTCCCCCCACTCCCTCTCCTCCTCCCTCTCCAATCCCAAGAGCAGTCAGGGTTTCCTGCCCTGTGGGAAATCCAAGTTCCTCCCCCCTCCCTCCAGGTCCAGGAAGGTGAGCATCCAAACAGACCAGGATCCCAAAAAGCCAGTCCATGCAGACAAAACAAGACCCAGTACCATTGTCAATGGTTTCTCAGTCAGCCCCCATGTCAGTCACATTCAGAGAATCTGGTTTGATCACATGCTCGTTCAGTCCCAGTCCAGCTGGCCTTGGTGAGCTCTCATTCGATCAGTCCCCTTGTATCAGTGGGTGAACGCACCGTTTGTGGACCTGACTTCCTTTTTCATGTTCTCCTTCCTTCTGCTCTTCATTTGGACCTTGGGGGCTAGTCCAGTGCTCCAATGTGGGTCTCCATCTCTATCTCCATCCATCATCGGATGAAGGCCCCCTCTGATTTTGCTTTCCTTGCTCACGATCTCCTTCCCTCTGTTTCTCATTTGGACCTAGATAGTTAAGTCCAGTGTTCCAATATGTGTCTCTGTCTCTATCTCCATCCATCGCCATATGAAGGTTCTGTGGTGACATGCAAAATATTCATCAGTATGGTTATGGGCCAAGGCCAGTTCAGGCACCCTCTCCTCTGCTGCCCAGAGTACAATCTGGGGACCTTTCCATGGGCCTGGGAACCCCTCCAGAATCAAGTCTCTTGCAAACCCTAAAATTGCTCCCTTAGTTGAGATATAAACTTCCCTGCTCCCATAACCATCCTTCCTCCCTCCCCCCTCCCATCCTCCCAAGCCATCCCCAATCCTCCCCATCTCCCCTCTCCCTAACCATCTCCCCTTACTTCTACCCCCCACCCCCTGTGCACCCAAGTTTGCCTGGCAATCTTGCCTACTTCCAATATCCAGGAGGATAAGTATATAATTTTCTTCAGGTTCACCTTCTTATTTAGCTTCTCTAGGATCACGAATTATAGACTCAAAGACCTTTAACTATGGCTAGAATCCACTTATGAGTGAGTACATACCATATTCCTCTTTTTGGGTTTGGGTTACCTCACTCAGTAAAGCGTTTTTATTTCTATCCATTTGCATGCAAAATTCAAGATGTCATTGTTTTTAACCGCTGAGTAAAACTCTAATGTGTATATGTTCCACACCTTTTTTAACCATTCTTCTATTGAGGGGCACCTAGGTTGTTTCCATGTTCTGGCTATTACAAATAGTGCTGCTATGAACATAGTTGAACAAATACTTTTGTAGTATGATAGGGCATCTCTTGGGTATATTCCCAAGAGTGGAATTGCTTGGTCCTGAGGTAGGTTGACTCCCAGTTTCCTGAGAAACCGCCACACTGATTTCCACAGTGGCTGCACTAGTTTGCATTCCCACCAACAATGGATGAGTGTGCCCCTCACTCCACATCCTCTCCAGCATAGGCTATCATTGGTGTTTTTGACTTTAGCTATTCTGACAGGTATAAGATGGTATCTCAAAGTGGTTTTGATTTGCATTTCCCTGATCGCTAAGGAGGTTGAGCATGACCTTAATTGTCTTTTGGCCATTCGAAGTTCATCTGTTGTGAATTCTCTGTTCAGTTCAGTACCGTATTTTTTAAATTGGGGTAAGTAAAGTTTTAGTGTCTAGTTTCTTGAGTTCTTTGTATATTTTGGAGATCAGACCTTTGTCTGATGAGGGGTTGGTGAAGATCTTCTCCCAGTCCGAAGGTAGCCTTTTTGTCTTACTGACGGTGTCCTTTGCTTTACAGAAGCTTCTCAGTTTCAGGAGGTCCCATTTATTCATTGTTTCTCTTATTGTCTGTGCTACTGGGGTTCTACTTAGGAAGTGGTCTCCTGTGCCTATATATTGTAGACTACTTCCCACTTTCTCTTCTATCAGGTTCAAAGTGGACAGATTAATATTGATGTCTTTAATCCATTTGGACTTGAGTTTTGTGCATGGTGATAGATATGGATCTATTTTCATTCTTCTACAGGTTGACATCCAGTTATGCCAGCACCATTTGTTAAAGATGCTTTCCTTCTTCCATTGTGTACCTTTAGCTCCCTGGTCGAAAATTATGTGTTCATAGGTTTGTGGGTTAATATCCGGGTCTTCTATTCGATTCCATAGGTCGACTTCTCTGTTCTTATGCCAATACCAAGCTGTTTTCAATACTGTAGCTCTGTAATAGAATTTGAAGTAAGGGATAGTAATGCCTCCAGAAGTTCCTCTATTGTATAAGATTGTTTTGGCTATCTTGGGTTTTTTGTTTTGTCATATAAACTTGATTATTGTTCTCTCAAGGTCTGTGGAGAAGTTTGATGGGATTTTGATGGGGATTGCATTGAATCTATAGATTGCTTTTGGTAGAATTGCCATTTTTACTATGTTGATTCTCCCAATCCAAGAGCAGGGGAGTTCTTTCCATTTTCTGGTATCCTCCTCAATTTCTTTCTTCAAAGACTTTAAGTTCTTGTCAAATAGGTCTTTCACTTCCTTGGTTAGAGTAACCCCAAGATATTTTCTGCTATTTGTGGCTATCATGAAAGGTGATGTTTCTCTGATTTCCATCTCTGCTTCTTTATCCTTTGTGTATAGGAGGGCAATCGATTTTTTGAAGTTGATCTTGTATCCTGCCACATAACTAAAGGTGTTTATCAGCTATAGGAGTTCTTTGGTAGAGTTTTTGTGGTCGCTTGTGTACACTATCATATCGTCTGCAAATAACGAAAGTTTAACTTCATCCTTTCCAATTCGAATTCCCTTGATCCCCTTATGTTGTCTTATTGCTATTGATAGAACTTCAAGCACTATATTGAAGAGGTATGGAGAGAGTGGACAGCCTTGTCGTGTTCCTGATTTTAGTGGAAAGGCTTTGAGTTTCTCTCCATTCAATTTGATGTAAGCTGTCGGCTTGCTGTATATTGCTTTTATTATATTTAGGTATGATCCTTGTATCCCCAGTCTCTCCAACACCTTTATCATAAATGGGTGTTGAATTTCGTCAAATGCTTTTCAGCATCCAATGAAATGATCATATTGTTTTTTTCTTTCTGTTTATTTATATGATGGATTACATTGATAGATTTGCATATGTTGAACCAGCCTTGCATCTCTGGGATGAAGCCTACTTGATCATAATGGATAATTTTTCTAATCTGTTCTTGGATTCGGTTTGCCAGTATTTTATTGAGAATTTTCGCGTCGATGTTCATGAGTGAGATTGGCCTGTAATTCTCTTTCTTGGTTGTGTCTTTGTGTGGTTTTGGTATCAGAGTAACTGTAGCTTCATAAAAGGGGTTTGGCAATGACAGTTCTGTTTCTATATTGTGGAATACATTAAGGAGTATAGGTATTAGCTCTTCCTGGAAGTTCTTGTAGAATTCTGCATTGAAACCATCTGGTCCTGGGCTTTTATTGGTAGGGAGATTTTTGATAACAGCTTCTAATTCTTCACGACTAACAGGTCTATTTAGATTATTCACCTGTTCTTGGTTCAACTTTGGTATATGGTACTTATCTAAAAAAATGTCCATTTCTTTTACATTTTCCAATTTTGTGGCATACAGGCTTTTGTAGTAAGATCAAATGATTCTCTGAATTTCCTCTGTGTCTTTGGTTATGTCCTCCTTTTCATTTCTGATCCTATTAATTTGCATGTGCTCTCTCTGCCGTTTGATTAGTTTGGATAGGGGTTTGTCAATCTTGTTGATTTTCTCCAAGAACCAGCTTTTAGATTCATTGATTCTTTGGATTGTTTTCTATGTTTCTATTTTGTTGATTTCATCCCTCAGTTTGATTATTTCCAGTCTTCTACTCCTCCTGGGTGAATCAGCTTCTTTTTTTTCTAGAGCTTTCAAGTGTGCTGTTAAGTCTCCAATGTGTGCTTTCTCCGTTTTCTTTAATTGGGCACTTAGTGCTAGGAACTTTCCTCTTAGCGCTGCTTTCATAGTGTCCCATAGGTTTGAGTATGTTGTGTCTTTGTTTTCATTAAATTCAAGGAAGACTTTAATTTCTTTCTTTATTTCTTCCTTGACCCAGGGGTGATTTAGTAGTTGACTGTTCAACTTCCATGAGTTTGTTGACTTCCTGGGAGTAGCATTGTTGTTGAATTCTAACTTTAATCCATGGTGATCTGACAAGACACAGGTGGTTACTAATATTTTTTTTGTATCTGTGGGAGTTTACTTTGTTACTGAGTATGTGGTCAATCTTCGAGAAGGTTCCATGAACTGCAGAGAAGAATGTATATTCTTTCCTATTTGGGTGGAGTGTTCTATAGATGTCTGTTAAGTCCATTTGATTCAATACCTCCAATAAATCTCTTAATTCTCTGTTTGGTTTCTGTCTGATTGACCTGTCCATTGGTGAGAGAGGAGTGTTGATGTCTCCTACTATTAGCGTGTGTGGTTTGATGACTGCCTTGAGTTCTAGAAGAGTTTCTTTTACATATGTGGGTGCCTTTACATTAGGGGCATAGATATTCAGGATTGAGACTTCTTCCTGATGAGTTGTTCCTGTTATGAGTATGAAATGCCCATCTCCATCTCTTCTGATTGATTTTAGTTTGAAGTCGATTTTGTTAGATATTAGAATGGCCACACCCACTTGTTTCTTAGGTCCATTTGCTTGGAAAACCTTTTCCCAACCCTTTACTCTGAGTAGGTGTCTGTCTTTGTGGTTGAAGTGTGTTTCTTGTAAACAGCAGAATGTTGGATCCTGTTTTCGTATCCAATCTCTAAGTCTGTGCCTCTTTATAGGTGAATTGAGTCCATTGATATTAAGAGATATTAATGACCATTGGTTGTTGACTCCAGTCATTTTTTGGGGGGGTAATAGAGTGTATGTGTTTTCCTTCTTTGAATTGTGCTAGTGAAGGGTTGCTAGATGTCTGAATTATTGTAGTCAGTGTTGGCAATGTTGGATTCCTTGGGATGTAATTTTCCTTCTAATATTCTCTGTAAGGCTGGATTAGTAGTTATGTATTGTTTAAATTTGTTTTTATCCTGGAATATTTTGTTTTCTCCGTTGATAGTGAACGAAAGCTTGGCTGGGTAAAGTAGTCTGGGCTTGCATCCATGGTCCCTTAATTTCTGCAGTACCTCTATCCAGGACCTTCTGGCTTTCATGGTTTCTATAGAGAAGTCTGGTGTAAGTCTGATAGGTTTACCTTTATAGGTTACTTGACCTTTTTCCTTTGCAGCTCTTAATATCCTTTCTTTAATCTGACTGCTTTGTGTTTTGATTATTATATGGCGAGGGGATGTTTTTTTCTGATCCAGTCTATTCGGTGTTCTGTATGCTTCTTGCACCTTCATAGGAATATCCCTCTTTAGGATGGGAAAGTTTTCTTCTATAATTTTGTTGAATATATCTTCTGGACCTTTGATCTGCAATTCTTCTCCTTCTTCTACTCCTATTATTCTTAGATTTGGTTTTTTTTATTATGTCCCATATTTCCTGAATGTTTTGTGATGAGAATTTGTTGGATTTGCTGTTTTCTTTGGTTAGGGCGTTTATTTTCTCTATGGTGTCTTCATAATCTGAGATTCGTTCTTCTATCTCTTGTATTCTATTGGTTATGCTTGATTCTGTAGTCTTCGTTCGTTTACCTAGATTTTCCATATCCAGCCGGCCCTTGGTTTGTGTTTTCTTCACTGCCTCCATTTCAGTTTTCAATTCTTGAACTGATTCCATTACCTGTTTGATTGTTTTTTCTTGGTTTCCCAGGGTATCATTTACGAATTTACTCATTTCTTCAAACTTTTTGTTATATTTGTCTTCCATTTCTTTACTCATTTCTTCCATCTTTTTGTTATATTTCTCTTCTATTTCTTTAAGTGAGTTATTCATACCCTGTTTAAGAGACTCTATTGCTTTCATAATGACACTGTTTTCCACTTCTTCCGGAAAAGGGCGTTCAAGTCCTTCTGTCGTAAGATCACTGGGATCTGGTGTTTTCATGTTGTTTCTCAGATTGTTGGAGGAATTCTTGCCTTGGTGCCTGCCCATCTCTTCCTTCAGATGCTCTCCAATGGCTCTTCCCTCTGCTGGGTCTTCTTCTACTGGATTAGTGCCCCTTGTTATCCGGGAATCACTTTGCCTGTAGCCTTAGCTTGCTGCAGGCAGGCTATTAGAACAAAGGGACTTCCTTCCCTTTGCACTCACCACCTGTCCCGACCTGCGGTGCCCACCTCGGCTGAGATGGAGGAATTTAAGTCCCGAAAAAGGGAGAGGGGAGGGGAGAGGTTCCAGGCTGAAAGCTGGGATGGCGTAGCAGGAGAGAGGGATTAGCTGGGGGAAGCTGCCCCTTTGGAGTAGCCAGGGAGATAAGGATGGCGGGAATATTGTGTGTTCCCTAACTGGACTTGTATGGTGGTCAACACACTTACCCCTCCACAGGATCAGAGCCCCTCACTGGTCAGAAGACTCCCTGCCTGCAGTCTTTGCTTGCTGCAGGCCGGCTATCAGAACAAAGGGACTCCTGTCCCTTTGCACTCACTGCCTGACCCGGCCCGCGGTGCCCACTCCGGCTGAGATGGAGGAATTTAAGCCCCCTCTTTATCCTTTCTTAAGTTGAGGGACATTTAGGCTGCTTCCAGTTTCTGGTTATTCTGAACAAAAATTTCTGGTTGAGCAAATGTCCTTGTGGTAGGATGGAATATTCTTTTGGTATGTGTCCAAGAGCTGTATAGCTGTGTTTGAGGCTGGTTGATTCCCAATTTTCTGAAGAACTGCCATACTGATTTTCCTAGTGGCTGTACAAGTTTGCACTCACACCAGCAATGAAGAAGTGTTGAGTTGCCACTTGTGTTATTCTTTTTAGCTATTATGACAGGTGTAAGATGGAATCTCAAAGTAGTTTTGATTTCCGTATCCTTGATGGCTAAGGATGTTGGACATTTCTTTGTTTCCCAGCCATTTCAGATTTCTCTATTGAGAATTCAGTTTATATATGTATCACATTTTTAATTGGATCATTTGATGTGATGTATCTATTTCTTGAGTTCTTTATATATTTTGGATATTAGTCCCCTAACGGAAGTAGAGTTGGTGAAGATCTTTTTCCATTATGTAGACTTTCATTTTGTCTTATTTATGGTCTCCTTTGCCTTACAAAATCTTTTCCGTTTCAGGAGGTCATCTTAGTGCCTGCAGTAATGGTGTTCTGTTTAGAAAGTCTTCTCCTTTGTCAGTGAGTTCAATAATACTTTTCTCTTTCTCTTCTATCAGATTCAGTGTAGCTGGATTTATGTTGAGGTCTTTTAGCCACTTGTACTTGAGTTTTGTTCGGAATTATAAAGATTGGTCTATTTGCGTTTTATATATATATAGGCATCCTGTTAGAAAAGCACCATTTGTTGAAGAGGCTTTGTTTTTCCTGTGTATTTCTGGCTTCTTTATATAAAAAAAGCCAGCTGTCCACAAGTGTGTGGATTTATATCCGGGTCTTTGATTTGATTTCATTGATCACTGTGTCTGTTTTTATGCTATAGCTCTGTAGTACAACTTGAAATCAGGGATGGTTATACTTCAGTAGTTCTTTAATCGTTCTGGATTGTTTTAGCTATCTTGGTTATGTTGGCATTTTGATGGGGATTGCATTAAATCTGTAGATTGCTGTTGGTAGGGTGACCATTTTTGCCATGTTAGTTTTATAGACCATGAGCATGGGAGATCTTTCCATTTTCTGATATCTTCTTTAATGACTTAAAGATTTTATCATAGAAGTCTTTTACTTGCTTCATTAGAGTAACCCCAAGATACTTTGTATAATCTGAGGCTATTGTGAAGGATTTTATTTCACTGATTTCTTTCTCAGTCTGTTTGTCATTTATATATAGGAGGGCTATTGATTTTTCTTTGAGTCAATCTTGTATTCAGACACTTTGCTGAAAACACTTATCAGCTGAAGAAGTTCCCTAGTGGAATTTTTCGGATCATTTATGTATACCATCATATCATGCACAAATAATGATACTTTGATGTCTTCATTTCCAGTTTGTATCCTGTTGATCTCCTTCAGTTGTTTTAATGCTCTAGCTAAAACTTCAAGTACTATATTGAGTAGATATTGAGAGAGGACAGCCTTGTCTTGTTTCTGATTTTAATGGAATTCCTTTGAGTCTCTCTCCACTTAATTTGATGTTGTAAGGTTCTCTCCATTTATTGTGGTCTCTCCATTGATGTGTTTATAGTCTTGTAAATTGCCTTCATTATGTTTAGGCATGTCCCTTGTATACCTAATCTTTCCAGGACTTTTATCTTGAAAAGGTGTTGGATTTTGTCAAAGGTCTTCATCTTCTTCTTCTTCTTTTTGGCATCTAATGAGATGATCTTGTGTTTTTTTTCTTTTAGCTTATTTATATGGTGGATTACATTTATTGATTTTTGTATGTTAAACCTCCCTGCATCTCTGTAATGAAGTTCACCTGATCATGGTGGATAATCTTTTTGATTTGTTCTTGGATTTGGTGTTTTATCGAGTATTTCTGCATCTATGTTCATAAGGGAAATTTTTATTCTCCTTCTTTGTTGAGTTTTTATGTGGTTTGAGTATCAGGGTAACTGTGGACTCATAACATGAACTGGAAAATGTTACTACTGCTTCTGTTTTGTGGAATAATTTGAGGAATATTGGTGTTAACACTTTGAAAGTCTGCTAGCATTCTTTACTAAGACCATTTTGGCCTTGTCCTTGTTTTGATTTGGTTAGGAAACTTGGAAACTTTTAATGAATGCTTCTATTTCACTAGGGTTATAGGTTTATTTAAATTGTTTAACTGATCTTGATTTAACTTCGGTAAATGGTACCTACTGAGAAAATTTTCCATTTCTTTTAGATCTTCCAATTTTGTGGAGTATAGATTTTTAAAGTCTGTTCTTATGATTTTTTGAATTTCCTAGGTGTTTGTTGTAATGTCCCTTGTTTTGTTTCTAATTTTGTTTGTTTGGATATTCTCTCTCTTTCTTTGAGTTAATTTAGACAAGAGTTGTCTATCTTGTTGATTTTTTTTCAAATAGCTAACTCATTGTTTCATTGATTCTTTATATCGTTCTCTTTGTTTCTATTTTATTGATTTGAGTCCTCAGTTTGATTATTCCTTGCCATCCACTCCTCTTGAGTGTACTTACTTCTTTTTGTTTTAGAACTTTCAGGTGTGCTGTAAAATTGCCAGTATGAGATCTCTCCAATCTTTTTAAGCAGGTACTTAGCGCAGTGAAGTTTCCTCTTGGCACTGCTTTTATTGTGTTCTGTAAGTTTGGGTATGTTGTGTATTAATTTTTGTTGAATTCTAGAAAGACTTTCATTTCTTTCCTTTTCATTAAGTAGGGAGTTCTTCAGTTTCTGTGAGTTTGTAGGCTTTCTGTTGTTGAGATTCAGCTTTAATCCATGGTGGTCTGATAGTATGCAGAGAGTTATTTAAATTTTTTTATATCTATTGAGACTTGCTCTGTGTCACAGCATGTGGTCAGTTTTGGAGAAGGTTCCATGAGGTACTAAGAAAAATGTATTTCTTTTTTATTTGGGTGAATTTTTCTGAATATATCTGTTAGGTTCATCTGGTTTATAGTGTCTGTTAGCTCATTATTTCTGTTTATTTTTTACCTGGATGACCTGTCCCTCGGTGAGAGTGGGGTATGATTGAGGGTTTCCCACTACCGTTGTATGAGGTTTAATATGTAGCTTAAGCTATACTCGTATTTCTTTTGCAAAAGTGGGCATTACTTTTATTTGGGCATTGTATTGTAAATGTTAACAATTGAAATGTTATCTTGGTGGGTTTTTTCTTTGATGAATATGTAGTGTTCTTCCCCATCTGTTTTAATTAATTTTGGTTTGAAGTCTGTTTTCTTAGAAATTATAATGGTTATACCAGCATTCTTCTTATGGCGATTTGCTTTGACTATCTTTTTCCAAACCTTTACTCTGAGATAATGCCTATCCTTGATGCTGAGACGTGTTTCTTGGGTGCAACAGAACAATGTGTCCTGGTTTTGCATTCAGTTAATCTGTGTCTTTTTATAGGGGAATTGAGGCCATCAATATTGAGAGATATTAATAGCTAATGATTGTTAGTTCCTATTACATTGTTGTTGTTATTGTTATTGTTGTTGTTGTTGTTGGTGGTGGTGGTGGTGTGTGTGTGTGTTTCTCTTCTTTGGGTTTTGCTGGTATGAGATTGTTTATTTCCTGTGGTTCATGCATGTAATTAACCTCTTTGTTTTGAATTTTTCCTTCTAGCACTTTCTGTAGGGTTGGATTTGTAGATAGATACTGTTTAAACTTAACTTCACCATGATATCTTATTTTCTCCATCTATGATGACTGAAAGTTTTGCTGAGTATATTAGATTGGACTGACATTTTTGGTTGGTCTCTTAGAGTCTACAGCACATCTGCCCAAATCCTGGCTTTTAGAGTCTCCATGGAGAAGTCAGATGTGATTCTAATATGTCTGCCTTTATACATTACTTGGTCCTTTTCCTTTTCAGTTTTCAATATTATTTCTTTGTTCTGTGTATTTAGTGTTTTGATTGACTTAGGAACTTTCTTTTCTGGTACAATCTATTTGATATTCTGTATGCTTGTGGTACTTCTATAGGCATCTCCTTTCTTAGCTTAGGAAAATTTTCTATGATTTTGTTGAAGATGTTTTCTGGGCCTCTGCATCAGTATTCTTCTCCTTTTTCTGTTTCTGTTTTTCACAGGGTTGGCGTTTTCATAGTGTTCCAGATTTCCTAGATGACTTGTGTCAGGAATTTTTTAGATTTAAAATTTTCTTTGACTAATGTATCCATTTCTTCTATCTTTTTTTGCAATGAGATTCTCTTTTTCAACTCTTGTAATCTATTGATAAAGCTTGCCTCTACAGTTCTTGTTAGCATTCCTAAATTTTTCATTTCCAGAATTCCCCTAGTTTGTGTTTTCTTTATTACTTCTATTTACATTTTCAGGTCTTGAATGCTTTTATTCATTTCCTTCAACTGTTTATTTTTTTCTTGGCTTTCTTTAAGGGATTTATTCATTTCTCCAGTTTTTTCTTTGTGTTTTCTTGAATTTCATTAAGGAATTTATTCATTTTCTCTTTACAGACTTCTATCACTTTCAAATAGTTGGTGTTAAGGTCTTTTCTTGTCTTTCAGCTATGTTGGGATATTCAGAGTCTGCTGTGGTAGGACAGCCTGGTCCTGGTGAAGACATATTGCCCTGGCTGTTATTGATTGTGTTCTTATTCTGGAGTCTAGGTGTCTGGGTTTTGGGTGATTGTAGTTCTAGGTGCTGATTTCTGGATTTTTCATTGTTGGGTGTATGCTTTATTTCTTGGTTTCTGTTTCTTCTCTGATTTTTCAGAGTGTGTGCTGTCTGTTTTATTTACCTGCGTAAACATTCTTGATGTGTTCACCAGGAATGATTGCTGGTGTTCAAGCCTGGGGAAAGAGGAGGCCAGAGGAAGATGGCCTCTTGATGCACTAAGGACAATCCTGAGAATTGAGTCTGGGGTGACAGAGAGAGTGGGGAAAGTCTGTGGGTGGCCTATCTGGTCGTCTGGCAGGCTTGGCCTGTGGTTGAGCAGGAAGTGTCTGTCTGAGTAGAGGGCTGGGACAAAGTGATGAGGTGAGGAGGGAAGAGAAGGGAGATGGTCTATGGGATGGTCCACAGGAGGCATAGACAGCTGTTATAAAATGGCGGGAGATGGACCTTGGTGGGCAGATCCAAACCACAGTGGGGAATGAACAAATATGTCATGCAGACTGAGCTTATATGGAGTGTTTCATCAGGGAAGGGAAGGGAGAGGGGAAAGAAAACAGGGATGGGGTGGAGAGGCAGAGGTCCAGAAAGGCAGAGGGCTAGAGAGAGAGAAAGAGAGATATAGAAGGGAGGCAGAGATCCAAAGACAGAGAGAGACAGGTGGGAGAGAGAAAGGGAAAGAACAGGAAGGAATAGGCAGAGTGCCACCTTTTAAAGGGATGGGGCACAAGACATGTGCATGGAGACCACAAAGCACACAGGGGTGACTGACGGCCATGCACACAGGCCCCCAAGCCGTCGGGCTGGGTGTGCCTGAATTCCTCCCTTTTTTATGTATTAAAAAAGCAAGGAGTCAGGTGTGGTAGATTAGGGGAATGAGAGCGTCGCGTTCTTGAGACTGCTTCCTGCTGATTTGTGGGCATTGAAATCTTGGGGGACCTGACAAAACTGAAGAGTTGGCCATGTCCTGGAGTATCTGCTTTTTTCGCTGCAGTGTCCCGGCTCTATGGAACTCTGTGCTTTTTGGACCTGGCAAAGGTGCTGTTTGAGGTGAATCCAAGTTGACTCCCTGGAACTTACAAGAATCCTTTTGGTTCGTGGAAAGATAAGTTTTAGACACATTAAACAAATGACCAAGGAGGATTTAAAAGCCTGCACTTGTCGCTATGATAATATAGTGTTATAGTATAATAGGTAGTTCTCTGCCAGAGCTGGACTAGCTGCTCACCAGATCCCATCAGTTAGTGATTAAGTTACAGACAGTAACAGATAAACATTCTTTTATACACCTCAAATCACTTCCTCTTTATCACCGATTAACTTTTCTATCTTTACCTAAGAAAACATTAAAGCACCCATTCCTTCCCATCATCAGGGCATTGCCGTAACCCTCAGGAGACGCAGGTGATTGGTTGCTGGGGACCAAGTAAGTTCTCTTAAACAAAGGAGTGGTAGGAAGTTGTAATGAAATTTGTTTTGTGAGTTTATCTCTTTCTTTGAGTCTGGTAATGAGATAAACTGTATCTAAAGTTAGTATTACCTCTAGGAGAGTGAGGCTTGCGACCTTAATTTTACACAGAGAATTGAGAAGGCGGCTGAAGCCTTGTTTGCTGCTCTTAAACTGGCAAAGCTGGCAGTTGTCAAAGAGTATCAGGGTTCTGAGAAGAATGATTTTTACCTGAGTCAGTCATTAAAAATGACAGAGACTTACTTGCTTGGCTACCTAGGTAGCCACCCCAGGATCCTCCATGGTCATCGAGGGCAGAGGTCTCAGGGAAACATCTGTCTTCAGTTTGAAGAGGTAGGCCTGTGAGACCCCAGAAGATCCTACAGGCCTTTGAGGAATAAGGACTCATGGGAGGACAAGCTTACCTTTGTCTAGGCAACTTGAGGCAGTCGATTCCCCAGCAGCTGAGGTGAAAGGCAGGTTTGCCCAGTGGCTAGCACAATCACTTCTGAAGAGGTTCCGGGTGGAGGTTCTTCTGTTCCCATCCATCTTCTTTGGAGGAAATAGGGGTGCTCTATTACAAAAAAACCTTTTTAATTAAACATTTTAAATGCCACCATGTTCTGTAGATCTCTGAGCATTTGAAGGTTGTCTGTCATATATATATACATATATATATATATATGTATATATATATATGGCATATCCGAGTAGACAAAGTTTGTCTTTAGTTACTTGTTTTAAACTTAGCTCTGAAAACATATAGGGGACTAGTTAAGCATTATCCCTGCAATTAATTACATCAGTACTTAGCATGACTGAAATTAAAGAACTTGACCATTTATTCCTTAAAAGCCTAAATAGATCATTATAACCTTAAATTTTTATCAGCATATAGCATGCTTTAGACCATATATGCAGTGTATTGTATCAGACATAACAGCATATTTTATCATCACACAAAATTACATGCCCATCTCAAATACTTGAGACTTGTTGCTTTCTTAGTCTAGAAGGAGATTCAATGAACGGAAGGCTCATTAGGACTAAGACATTTACTCTTTAACCTTAGCAAACAATATTTCTTTAGACAATAGTTATCTTCACACACAGGGACAGTTGAATTTGATTATATACATGTGCACACAGTATTAGAGCTAGCTTAAATTTACACATATAAAGTTAAATCCAAGTCACATACATGTACACATTCACACACATGCATATATCATTGTGGTCTTACAAAAAGTGGTGGTTGTTCATAGTGTCACCCTTTGTAAAGATGGTGGTTAGGTCATCTGATGTGCCTGTCTTTGATCTTAGCCAAGATGGAGCCTGTCCACATGCTGTAGGGTATTGACAGACCCCGTGCTGTTATACCCAAATAGCAAAACACACATATAGGATACATAAAATTCAGGCATTCAAAACAGAATCATGCAAGTGTGGCTACACCATTTGCACAATTTTTTCATATTCATTAAACAGACAGGAAATAAAAACTCTTCCCAACCTTCCCAAGTCAGACTTTGCTTGTGTTGGACCAACCTGCTGTAGGCAGCCCTGTGGCCGGGCATTAGCAGCGCAGCCAGGGGGAAAGAGGGCGCCCCTCCTCGGGCTGTGGCATGGTGAGAAAGAGAAAGACAAACAGAAGAACGAGACAGGATAAGCTTTAGATACTGTGGGAGGCACAGAAAGGAACCCGGTGACATACAACTGCTTTGGCAGCATAGGCTGGGCTAGGCTGAGGGCCCGCACAGGGTGGAGCCACACCCTGGGATCTCTTGTCAGGAGTCAGGAGCAGTGCAGCACCCCTGAGCTGTAGCAAGCCTTAGACACACTGAGAGAGGGTCAGAGCACCAATTGGACGCTGGCTCCAGGCTCACTGCCCACCCGTGACCAGAACAGGGAGAAAGAACAGAGAGAGGGCCCGGAGTGAAGATAAGATAAAGGTTGAAAATAGGGCGTCTCCTTCTATCTATTGGATCACTAGAGAAATGTTGCAACGGTTCCGTAAAATACCAGAATGTGGGGTGCCAGTAAGCAGCTGTTTTGGATTGATGTCTGAGGGAATATTGTAACAAAGGCAACACGTTTAGCGCATTTTTCATGAGTGAGATAGAGAGGTTCAAAGGGCTGAACACACCACAGAAATTCACTGAGGACGGACAAGGCAGCACAGGTCACAAAAGTCCAGGGGCCCTGGGGTGAGTAGGCACAGGCTGTTCTACATTGTCAGGCAGGAACAGGGCCCCAAAGGTGAGAGGCTCCTGGTTGCCCGGATACCTGGGACTTGTGGGAGGGGCCCAAAGATGAGAAACCACCAGTTCCCACTCATGGAAGCGTGGTCAGAGCTGGAGAGGGAGGTTCTTACCGTTACTGATTACGGTGGTGTCCAGTGATCTTTTAGTTGGAAAAGTGACTGAAAAGGCTTCAGGGTGCCAGTGCACCTCAGAGCAGTCATCAGAAGAGGCCTGTTGAGTCTCAGCACCAGTGCTATGAAATGGTGTGAGCTGGACCTTGATGGGTGGGTCCAAACCACAGTGGGTGTTGCCATGCGGACATAGCTTATATTGGAAGTTTTGTTGGGAGAAGGGAAGGAAGAGAGGTGTGTGTGTGGGGAGAGAGAGGGAGAGAGAGAGAGAGAGAGAGAGAGAGAGAGAGAGAGAGAGAGAGAGAGAGAGAGAGAGAGAGAGAGCACAGTTCATGTGCACAGAGACCCCACTGGCCTGCCATGCACACAGGGTTGACTCACTCTTCCAGGTCCCCAGGGGGTAGGGTCAGGTGTGCTTGGATGTTAGCAGAAGCCGCAGCTGGTATTGTGTTGCAGAGTTAGGGACAGCCCTATGAGTTGGGTCTGGGATAACAGAGAGTCACAGATTTCTATTTTAAACACTACTTTAACAACCTCTAACTAATTTTGAGATGTTACATTTTCATTTTAATTCAGTTCAGAATTCCAATTTTCACTTTGATTTTTTTTTCTTTGACCCCTGGAAAAGTTTGAAGTGTACAATTTTGAATCTAGATAGTCAAAGGTCTTTGATTTTGGTCACTTCTCTTCTAATTTTCTCCAACCTCTCCTATTCAACGAACAAGATTTTTTTTTTAACATATTTTCACTAAATCAGTTGACTCTGGGTCCCTATGTAAGAATGGGGGAAAAAAAAAGTATTTTACGGTCAGATAAACACGAAAACAGCGATTTCTTGTTAATGATTCTTACTGGAGGTGAGGGGTACCTTAACAGAGGATGGAAGGGTGGGCTGTTGAAGGGCTCGGGGCAGCAGACAGCGCAGCAATTATTCATAATCTGAATGGAAAATATTTTAATGATTTAGTAAATGTGTTAGAGTGGCTACAGGGCCTACTGTTGAATTGCAGGTCTGTGGACACAGAGTGACCAGGAAGCATGCAAATCTAAGAGGTCTGCTTGATCATGTCAAAGCCTCTGGTAGGACTTTCTCACCCAACCCTCTCTATTCACCTAAGGCGGACCATAGATGGCCTCATTTCCTTTGCACAAGCCACACTTTGCCTGCTCCAACTGCACAAATGTATTCATGGCACAGTTAATCAGTGTTCACACCCTCTCCCCTTGTTTTAAATTTTGAGGCAGGATGTCTCTATGTAGTACTGGCTGTTCTATTCTTTGCATAGACCAGGCTGACCTCAGACTTACAGAGATCTACCTGCCTCTGTCTTCCAAATGCTGAGATTAAAGGTGTGTTTTTTCAAATAGGACCATCAGAGGGTATTTTTTTTTCATGATGCTAGTAATTTAAAGAATCAAAGTCATATGAAACTCTGGGTAATCTTTCAGTATTTTTTTTCCTTCCCTAGGAAGCATTCCATTCTCAAGATACCACCTAGTGGTATAACTGGATTTAGCAAATCCCATCTCCACATGGAGTTCTTCATTTAGGATGAAACACCAGCAAGAAAACTTGTTAGAGTTTATTAGAGGTTTCGATGCTTTCTTTCTTTTTTGTCATTTATCATGCTTATTTAACTGTCCTTTTTTTTTCTTTTGGCAGTTTAGGAGTGAATTAGAATGACCTGAACTAATTTCTTGCAAGGAAGTTTATTTTCCACCAAGTACCTTGGGAATTTTGAAAATCTCGCCTCATTAACTTTAGTTTAGTCTAGTACTGTCTGGGGAATACCACAGCATTTCTATGACAACTTTCTATCATTTGCGCACTGGAAAAGCTCCTTCCCTGGTGCTGCTGTAACATATTTATTAAGTGTTTCTAGGCACTGCTGGAGTTTTACATGGCAAAACCCATGAAAGATACGTATTATCCAAAGAGTATGGGATCATTTAGTTGCTCAAGAACTTAATTTATCTGAGTCTTTAGATTTAAATACCTTTGGCTATGGCATGCCCCCAGACCTTAGCGCAGCTGACTCTATGACAGAAGTACCACTCAGGTTGTAAAACCCACCATGTAGCTAGCACCATCTGCCAAAACAAAATCAAAGACCTAACCCATCAAAATCAGTCCAAAGAGTTCCGGGAAAGCCCTCAGTTTTTGACTTCTGTAGTTCTGCTTCTGGCTAACTGTTCTTGTTAAATGAAGTGTGTCAACCCAGGATATGGTTTTTGTACTTAAATGCCCACCCTCAGAAAGGCTCAGTGCTATACTGGGCTTTCAAACACCCAGTGTAGTCCTTAACCAGCTAATAGAGACTTCCTATTGTCTTAAATCCATCTCTTCGTGGTTTTCTTTGGTGGATACTGCACAACATAATCTGACTATTTCTTTACAGTTATTCAAATTGTTTCACTTGTTAATTATCAGTCTTCGGTTTGTTCTGAAATCAAGTTAAGTTTTGCGTAAAAGGGTGACATAGTTTCCCGGGGAAGGTATTTTAAGTAAGGTCAGGTGTACAATGGACAAACCAGAAAGTTTAGATAATAGTAGCTTTAAGCATCTGCACAATTATCAGAGCTTTGATTGCCTCACTGTCTTTCTCTCATACCATGAAAGGACAGATGTGGCTGGTCTTACATGATTACGTCACATTTCAGAAGTTATCATGGCATTGCAAGGCTGCGTGCGGAGGATGAAAGCTTCAGAACTTAGTTCTCCAGTTTTAATTGTGCTCCTTTTGTAGATTGTATCCTCCCTTTTCTGAGGTAATCTTCTGAGTGGTGTTAGGACTAACCGCCTACAGTTTTTCAGTTGCAGAGACTGCCTCCACCGATCCTCCCTGGAAGGTGAGACGCCGTGTTTGGCTTTGGAAATGATTTGGCTGCAGAGCGCTAGGTTAATATGAAGCAACTTCCCCAGACCCTCATCCCTGTGAGAGCCAAGATCTTGACTGTGAGCATGTCTGGAAAAGGAAAGTGCCCACCTCTACCTCCAGACTGGGAAGACTGTTAGCAACCTGCAAAGCTGGGCATTGATTGACGTCATGACACGTGACCACACACAGGAGTCACGTGGAAGGAGAAAGACAAGTGCCAGTTCTGCAATTTAGCATCTGCAGTCATCTGAAATATTGTATCCTCTGTGAGCCTCAATTTTTCTCATCTGGGGCATGGGCTAACAATATATCCTTCACATGAAAGGTTATAGGAACAGCATGTGTAGAAAAGCTGGTCCAGTTCTTAGGGGTCTCGCTTGTCACTTGAGCAGCAGCCAGAAAGGGGAATAGAACCAGATGTAAAAAAAACCTCAAGACAGCTTCAAACATGAACAGGCTGTTTGAAAACCTGTAATGACCATCAAAGAGCCGAGCGACCAGGGACAATTGCCTATCAGAACCCACAGTGGCAGCAGTGGGATGGCTCCAAATAGAAGCGGTGGCAGCAAAGATGACCAGAAGGTGGCTGCAGCAACGGGAACCTGTTTCACACTGTTGTTTGGAGAGTGCTCCACCACTGGATGCCTGTTTCTCTACCTGTGCCAATAGGGAAACTGGTACAGGGTTGCATCACCCTTTTCCCTCCAGCTTTGATACCTCTTCCCTGATTGGGCTCATTCCATGCCTCATTTGCATACATGTACTTAGCCAAGCAGGTCCCACCTAGCTGTACATAAAATGACACACATAGGCGTTTTGCTACTCTATTTCCTAGCTGCTGTCTTGCTTTGGGCAAGTTCCTAGCTGGAGAGCAAGCTCCCTGTTGTTCTTCAAGGAGGAAGACTCAAGACTTCTTGGAGACTTGTCAGAGTCAGACCGCCCCCTTCCCCATTTACAAGATCTGCAGCTTCAGCAGCAAGGAGGACTTGCCCCAGCATGACAGCCAACAGGCACAGAAAGGCAGAGAAAGGCTTACTTGGCAGTAAGCAGGGTGGCTTGGCAACATTTGGGACCTTACAAAAATCAGAGACCTGTCACCTGGCCCTGGGGTGGAGCTGTGATGCTTGCGGCCTTTTAGGTAGACACCCCGAAGTGTGCTGAAAACTTGGAAATGTAATACTTCCAGAGTCTCCCGATTGGTTGACCTTCTGTTTCATCTTTCCTGTTGAAATTTTCACTCTCCTGTTAAATTTGTTCTCAAGGGATGAATAAACTTTGCCCTGGATTTTTTTTTCCCTATCTGCTCACTGCCATCTTGGAAAGAGGCAAGAACCCAAGATAAGAAGAATCGATCCACTGATAGAGTAGGGCGCATTAAAAAAGCTCAGTTCAAATAGCTTATAAAAGCGATCCAAATCTTCCATGCTAGACCACATCACTATCCTAATATCTCAGATAAGAGTGTAAACAGAGATGCTCATTTTTAAGAGTAGCTTTTGAAACCTGCTTCTTTGAGATAGCCACTCGTCAATGGCCTTGTAGGTGACTCTTCTTGAGACGAGCCCCTGCTGCTTTGACTGGATTTTGAAGTCTTTGATGGAAGCCCTCTCATTCTCTCATAGTGATGATATTAGCTGTCTGGCAGTAGGCGTATATTAAGTTGTATGTAACCAAGTAGTGTGTCTCTCCTGCTAAAGGAAGAACACTTAGGGTTCTGAGACCTTTTTACTCTAATATAGACTGTGTCAACATCTACAGTTTGCGATGCCGCTAGAACTCTTGTTCTGTTTGATTCTGTTAATAGTAAAAAAAAACATAATTGTGTACAAAAGTGACGAATATATTATGTTACCACAATGCTTTTGATGGGTGTGTTCAGGGAGACTTGCCTCTTTTGGCTCTGTTCTTGCTTCTTGTAGTGGAATGATCAGTGGCTTCCTTTTTGCAATCTCCAGCAGAGAAATACCCTCACTGTTGTTCTGAATTTAATCCACTAACCTTTGCATTTTGTAGAATAAGTGTTGTTGGGCCACAGGAACATATAAAGGAGTAAAACAGCAACATGTGATGGGTGCAGAACTGACTACAGTTAGGGAGAGGCTACAAGCTGGCAGGAGAAACAGTATATGGTGAGCTCCATTATGGTTGTGAGCCTAGCCTTTATAGCTGAAGCATCTCTCCAGCTCTGTTTTGGAAAAGCATTCTCGAGAACTTAGTCAGCATTCCTGATATGTCTACAGATATGAATGTCAAGGGGGATATGTGACTGCAGATTTTAGATGCCATCCCACATGCCACTGAGTCACATACATGCAAAATACATTCCCATGGGCTTGTCAAAGTCTACCAGTTCCTTCTTGAGGCAGTTTTTTTATTGTAATAGGAGTCGCTTGTTCATTTCCCGGCCACCCAGCAGCTCAGCCCCAAAATAACCACACAGAAACTGTATTCATTAAATCACTGCTTTGCCCATTAGCTCTAGTTTTTTTTTTTATTAGCTAGCTCTTACATTTTAATTTAACCCATCTCTATTAATCTATGTATTGCCACGAGGATGTGGCTTACCTGCTCCAGAACAGTTTCTTTATTAACCAATGGTATTCACAGCACACATAGGGAAATCCCACATCATTTTCTCATGCAGAGAGAGTATTTCAGAGCACAGATGAACAAGAGTGAGAATTCTGTGCAGGCAGCACCTTGTGGTATATAAATACAAGTCAGATTTCACCTGCTTTTTCTGTCTCAGGACTTATGACATTCTCACAGTGATGGTGGCAGTTGCTGATGGTGGCTGGGTGACAGTTTACACTGAAGTGGCTAAACCAAGGTGCCTTTCTTCCCCACTGGCTGTGAGAAGTTAAAAAAAGACCTCTGCACCAATGACAAAATGATGTATGATAAAATAATTTAGGAATTCTAATGCAGAGACTCCAAAACATAAGTCCCCATCAGATCCTGGATCATCCTGTTTGTGCAAATTTGCTTGATATTTGCTTACTTTCCAAAGGCTGGGTATGAAAAAAAAATCATCCTGTGTATAATGGAAAGAGTTTCCCAAGGTGACTCTTGTAACATGAAGGGCTGGCTTGTTTGTGTTTTTCTGTCCCGCCCAGTACCCCAGCAGTTTAGTCCGAGAGAAAAATCACAGAGATCTCTATAAGTTATAATGCTGATTGGCCCGTTAGGTCAGGCTTCTTACTAATTCTCACATCTTGATTAACACATTTTCCTGATCTGTGTTAGCCATGTGGCTCTGTACCTTTTTCAGTTGTCAAGCTCACATCCTGCTGCTTGGGTGGTCTGGACAGGAGTGGGAGGAATCAACTTCCTCCTTCCCAGAATTCTCCTGCTCTCCTTACGTCATTTCCACTTCCGATCTGGTTTTTCCCACCTACACCTCCTGCCTGGCCAATCAACGTTTATTTAAGACATGATTGACAGAATACTAACAATTCTCCTGCACCAGACTCTGGATATGTTTCTTGTTTCTCCACCATTACTTTCTAAATATAAGTCTTATCCTTCATCATTCTTCTTCAGTATGGCCATGGGAGCAGAGGAAGAGCTACAACACTGCCAGGGGAAGGGGAGCATCATGATGTGTATTTCAGAACAAACAAGAAAATATATGAGAAATGGGAAACAGGCTGTTCTTCATCTCATTGAATTAATGCATGTTGGTGGTGCAGTGATACATGGGTCACAGAAGGAGTACAAATTCAAAGCTAATGTGGACTACAAAGTAAGACTGGGATTTGTTTGTTTGTTTTAAGATTTCAGGCATGTTGAACCAAAGAAAACAATGTCCTTGGTAGAACATTGGCTCAATTGATACTCATATGGAGTTTTGGTGTTGTACTTGCCAAGTTTTCCATCTGCCACAGAAGGCTTTATTCCCCCAGCTGCCAAAATTGCCCTCTGAGGCTTTTCTTCAGTCCTTACTGAGATGTTATTCCACTGTAGACAACTGCATAATCTAAGGTGCTTCCCATCTTGGTGACCCATATCCAATTCAGGAATGTAAAGCTGTCTTCCTTTTGGGGACAAACAACCATCCACTGCCAGGGCTTCACTGTCCAAGTTCTCCTGGGTAATTTTCTCCTTCCTTCCTCTGCCAAAGTAACCATCCTGAGTGCAGCCCAAGTAAAATCTCCCCTCAAAAATCCCAAACCTATTCTGCACCAGTGACTCTGACCTCCCAGATTTCCTGAAAGTCCTTTAGGCAAATGCACTCATATTTGATTAAAACATCACACAATTTTCCTGAAAGGGGAGTTTAGTGAACTGTAGATTGGGAACTACACTTTGTGAAGATTGTGCTTAGGTCAATCCAAGATACAGAGAAAGACTCACCAGCCCTTTATTGACTTGCCGTTTTCTATTGAACAGAATTATTAAAAGCATGATTTTTGGGGGATGGGTCTTATTATTGGGAAAGTTGCAAAAATATGGTTGAAAGATCAATCGTCATCAATCACCATTTAATATTAATGCTTAAAATTATGCAAAGCACAAGTTACAGTTTGCTTTTGCATCAGTTCAGCAAGGAATTGTGGAATGCCCATTGCACTGCGGTATTTAGAAGCTCGCCTCCTCATCTTGTAAGGGGACGACACGTATGCCTATTATAGAGCTAGTGACTGGATAGTAGGACAGAAAGCTGCAGCCGAGGAGAAGGCAGGGGTGTGAACGGTGGCGACAGGGACGGTTTTGGATGGTATGACAGAGGAGCACTGAAGACCGTGAGTAGTGGTTGCTGGTGAGCCCGGCAGCACATCAGTCATGAGGGTGGTAGTTTGTGGGGGGACTTGAGCTCTCTTCAGGAACAGTACCTGGCTGTGGAAGGTTTCTGAGACCACTCTCTGAGAGCATAGAGCTGATGTCTGGAGGAGTCTAGACAGAAGGTTGGTGGTATAGCTTGTGCAAGCTGTGTATATGTTGTGGCTCATTTAGCACCCCACTTCATTTATTCATGGACCAGACTTCAGGAAAACCCGAACAGGAATTGAAAAATGTAATTTCAGCCTCTTGAAAAATTTTATTTTACATGTTATTTGTCACTCCCTATGTCTGTCTGTGTGTGTGTGTGTGTGTGTGCACGTGCATGTGTATTTATGTGGAGGTCAGATGACAACTTTTGGGACTTGTATTTTTCTTCCATAATTTTGGCCTGAGGGATAGAGCTTGGCAACAATCACCTTTATTTGCCAAGCTTCTCCCCTCCCCACAGCTTTTTAAAAAACTCCTCTCTCTCTCTCTCTCTCTCTCTCTCTCTCTGTGTGTGTGTGTGTGTGTGTGTGTGTGTGTGTGTGAGAGAGAGAGAGAGAGAGAGAGAGAGAGAGAGAGAGAGAGCGCACATGTGTGCATGTTGTGTGTATGTGTATGTGTGTTGGCAAATTCATGTCATAGTACCAATGTGGAGTTCAAAGGATAACTTTGATGGCCAATTCGCTTATTTCCTTTACCTACTAAGCTGTCTCTTTAGTCCAACTCCAGACTCTCAGTTTCATGTTGGGCATAGTCTTTTAACTATACCCTTAGTTTAAATAATCGCTTAATAATGAAGATGATTTTAAGGAGAATGAACTTGCGGTTCAGTGTGGACCTGTCCCATTGTGGAAGGCCACCCCTTTCTAGCGATCTGGGTGGCCTATGTGCAGCATATGGTCAGAAGGACGAGTCTATCCAAGATCAAACTCAGGATTCCTGTGCCTCGGCCTCTGGCAACGGTTACTGTTTGTTGCTTTTTCTAAAGCAAATGTAATTTGGTGCTTTTCAAATTTCGAGGAACTCTTTTTTTAAAAAATAAAATCTCTCATCAGAACTGAGTCTGAAACCTCATCTAGGTCCCTCTTTCTGTCTGGGCCGAGTCTTCCTCACTTTGCAATGCTTTTCCTGAATCTTGTCTACAGAGGCCAGGAGGAAATAAATCTACTCAGTGGTACACTGTTGACACTGGAAGCTTCTTGTCTACCCGCCCCCCCTCTATGTACTCTGTAATGTGATTTCAGGATAACAGTTATTACATTTTCCAAAAGTTGGTAAAATGTCCCATAGTAATTATTTTTTTGTGTGTATTCATGAATCAGTGTTTAAACGCACTTTTAATTTGTTTTGTTATAATTAAAAATTCAACAGAAGGTTTGCTGAGTTCTCGTTTAATCAAGAAAACAAAATACACATTAAAAATTAAACAGAATCACAACGAAGCAAAAGTAATAATCCAGGCCGTAGAAGCCTGATCATCTTGGAGGTCCTTCCAGGGAAAGGGGGCTACAAGGAGGGGCAGGGTGTGAGTAGCAAGGCAAGAGGAAGACCTCTCTGATGGCAGAAAAGCAGAGAAAGGAAGGATGTCTAAAACCATTTCAGCAAGAGATTGGTGTTAAGGCAGTACACTTTCCAAACATTAAAAAATATAATTATCAGCAATAAACATGGTAACCTGATGAAATGCTGCAGCTGTTAAGAGTTGTGGACGCTCTTGCAAGGGACCTGAGTTCCGCTCTAAGCACCCTCATTGGGTAGGTTACAATTGTCTCTAACCTCAGCTCTAGGAAATCTGATGTTCTCTTCTGGCCCCTGTGGGCACCTGTGTGCACGTGTGCAAACACACACAGACATGGGTGTTCACTCCTTGTGTAACTTTGTTTCCCTCAGCTTGACATAGGCTGGAGACAGTTGAGGGATTCCTGCCGTTACGGTAGCCTGATGGGTGTGTCTGTGAGACATTTTATCAAATAATGGTGGAGATGAGAGGGTCCGGTCTACTCTGGACAGTGCCACCCCTGGGCAGGTGGTCCTGGCTTATATGGGAAAGCAGGGAAGTGAGCCATGGAGAGCAACCCACTGAGTAGAGCTCCTGCCCTAACTTCACCATAAAGTATAAGATGAAATAAAGCTTTTCATTCCCAACTTGCTTTTAATTATGGTGTCTGTTAGGGCAACAGAAACCAAACTAGAGAACACATAAGTCAAAAAAAATGTAAAAACTTATGGCTATTCTGTTAATTAGAAGTAAACATTTATCAAAGGCTTCATTTATCTCATTTGATAATGAGTTTAGGGTCAGATGTGGCTGCTGTTTAGAATATTTAGAAATATTTGGGAAGTTGGATACTTTCATCAATTTAATTGAGGCAAGTTAAGATGTAAGTGTTGGTCTACACAGAACACTAAATGTGTCCTGTGAAGCAATGAGGTATCACCATTATCATTACCTTTTGTTAGTTTTCAAACTTGGGTCAAATGACTGAGGTACTGTGCAGTTTGAATATAGCTGGCCCCAGTAAACTCAGGAAGTGGCACGCTTAGGAGGTGTGGCTTTATTGAAGTAGGTGTGGTCTTGTTGGAGGAAGTGAGTCACTGTGGGGGTGGCCTTTGAGGTCTGGTGTGCCCAGTGTGACAGTCTTTTTCCTGTGGCCTTCTGATCCAGATGCAGCCATGTCTGCCGGCACACCGCCATGCTCCCCACCAGATGATAATGGATTGAACCTTTGAAATTATAAACTGCAACGTCAATTGACTGTTTTCCTTTATAAGTGTTGCCATGGTCATGGTGTCTCCTCACAGCAATAGAAACCCCGACTAAGGCAGAAGTTGGTACCAGAGACTTGGATATTGCTGTGAAAGGCCTGGCTGTGCTTTTGTTTGGAGGACTTTGCACATTTTGGGTTAGGAAAGCAGTTGAATGCTTTAAGTGCTGTTTAATGGGCCACACTAGTTGAAGTGTTGAAGACAGTGGTGTTGAGTGTGATCTAATGAGCTGTGGGGCTTTGCTCAAAAAGTTACAGAAGAGGAGAACATTTATATGTGGCCTAGAGTTCACTCTTGTGGTGTTTTAGTGAAGAATGTGGCTGCTTTTTGCTGTTGTCTGTTGAGTCGGCCTGAGGTTGAAGTAAAGAGTTTTGGAATAATTCTCTTGGCAGAGGAAATCCTAAAACAGTGTAAATTGTCATGTGGTTATTAGTGTTAACTGTGCTGAAAATTTACATAGAAAAAGAGGAAGCTGAACAAATTAAAGTACAAAATGTACAGACTGAGAAACAGGGCAACAGGAAGTAGAATAAAGATAAATCCTGTGTTCAAGGAGAAAGACGAATTAAGAAATGGAATAAAAAGTAGTGACCTCACTGGCAGTGGTGGTGCACGCCTTTAATCTCAGCACTCAGGAGGCAGAGGCAGGTGGATCTCTGTGAGTTCGAGGCCAGCCTGGGGTCTACAAGAACTAGTTCCAGGACAGGCTCTAAAGCAACACAGAGAAATCCTGTCACAAAAAACAAAAAGCAAACAAACAAACAAACAAAAAAAGTGCTGATCTCAGGGCATGATCCTGCCCAACTGAGTTCCCAACTTGTGAAAAGGAATTTTAAAAAAGCTTAGATCTGGGTGTGGTTGTGCACACCTTTAAACCCAGCATTTGGAAGGCAGATCTTTGCCTTTGAGGCCATTTTAGTCTGCAGAGAGAGTTTCAGGTCAGCCATGCTTAGGCAGTGAAGGACAGAAAGTTGGTGAAAATGTAATTGAACAAGGGGGTCGTGTTCTAGCCCCAGAAAGCAGCAGAACAAGGCAACTTCAGCCGCCTGGTTCTGGAGTTAAGGATAAAAGAAAAGATCTATGAAATTTACTGGTCCCTGAGGGTAAGGAAAGTCACTGAGATCAGACAAGTTTCAAGGGTGTCCCTGAATAGAGGCCTAGTAGAGAGGACGCTGCATGAAGCTGTGAAGTTGAAGCCAGGATTGCCTTGGAGACCCCAAGATGTTAGAGATACCAAAGTCTTGGAATAGTGCCTAGGAGAGCTTCTAACAGGGAGTAGAACCAGCCCCAGAGACACTGGGAGGACGCAGACTTTCACACTGTGAGTAGAGTTTTGTTGACAGTAGAAAGGTTGAAAGCTTTTGTTTACTTAACTGAAGTGGACAGAGCCCAAAATGAAAGCAGAGGAGACATTTTTTGTTCTTAGAGTACTTGGTTAATGAATTTACAGAGTGGAGAGGAAGTCCCTAAAGATTTATTTAGAAGTGGGTTTGGGGAAGGAATATTTTAGAAAGAAATTTATTAGGCTAAGTTGTAAAAGAATCAGGAGACCTTCTAGAGCAATTTTTCAAAATTAAGGATTAAGGCTAAATGTCAAGGATGGGAAGACGCGCAGGAGAGGCTAATTGTAGGTGCCTACTGAAAAATACCAGAGAGATTAATGGGAGCGAGTCACCGCTCAGCGGCAGAAGCCAAGGATCAGAGATTAACACCCAGTTGTCAGACCCCTAAGGCCAAATAGAAACAAGGTTTGGTTCTGTGGTGAGTGATAGAGAGCTCAGAGAATAGGCTGTATGACTGTGCACAGCTACCCGCTCTACCTGTTACTTATGCCAGGGCCTCAGTGAGGTCACCTTGGAGCTCAGCAGGGTGACAGATGAGGCACTGGATGTGTGAACAGGGTTCAGAATGCAGGCTTTCTGCTTCTGCACATGGTTCTCTCTAGCTGGCTCGTAGGCTGTGACAGATTCTGTCATGCCTACTATTTTACCACTTCCCTGTAGGGCTTCTATGCATCTATACTCATCATCACCACCTGCTGCCCAGTGTACATTTCCTTGACCTTTGACCCTGGGCTTGGCTGTGTTACTTTCTTTGCAGTGTGACTGTCCTGGCATGTTTGATTTTGTCTTCTATCTCCATAAAACAAGATACTCCAGTTTGTCCGCTAGCCTGGTCCCCAGAATGATGCGCTATTTGCACCAGGGTTTCCACACCACCAGCAATTAGTTGGCTGTTTGGAGCTGTGGCTGTACTAGTGTTTGCTGAAATTCACAGTTACTGAGTCTCCGGAGTGGACAGCACATTCATGAAAAGAAGTTTCACGATGAAGTTTATTTGGCAGGTTTTCATCTCGGATGACTATGCGATCATGGCCTTGTCAAGTGAAAATAGTAGATTCAGATTGGTGGGGAACCCCGAGAAATCAGTGAGGCAAAGGTGGCTCATTGGTCAAAAGTCAGAGAAGGAAGTTCACGAAAATAGAACACCTTGCAGAGATCAACTATCTTCATCAAAAGTGCAAGCCGGAGCCATGCTGCGAGAGCATTATTACATGTGGGGAGGTCTCATCATATTCCAATTTCCTGGGTCTATCAGCACCCAGGACTGGAGAGACTGTGTGTGTAAGCCACCCCGGATGTGCTGCTAACCATTTCAGAGCAGGTGAAGCCCCTACACCTTCTTCCTGGTCAACACAGAAGGTCAGAGATGGTGCTATGGCACAGTGAGGAAACACCAGCTGTCCCTTCTCAGCCCCGTGTCTCATACAGACTTTCAGAAACTGTGCTTGCTTTTTCTCAGGAGATGCCAGGCTCTGTGGATCTTGAGTGCACATAGTTATGGAGTAATTTCATGCTCATGGTCACCCAGGTGTGCATGTGCCTTCATATGCTTTTATTGGTGCTATAGCTTATGTCTGTTAACAAACATGGAAGGAGCCCAAAGAGGGTCTTATTCAAGGGGCGTCAGCTGTCTTCTTTTTTATTTTATGCTGATTGGTGGTTTGCTCACATGTATTGTCTGTGCACTACATGTGTTCAGTATCCTTTTAGGCCAGCAGAGTGCAACAGATTCCCTGGAACTGGAGCTACAGAAGTCTTGAGCTGCCTTGTAGATGCTGGGAATCAAACCGAGTCCCCTACAAGTGCAGCCAGTGCTCTTAACCACTGAGTCATCTCCATCCACTCAGCTGTCTTCTTGATGGCTATGTTGGGAAATTAAGCCTTATGTTTATAACTGTAACCAAGTCCCCACAAGAAGTATATGGAAGTCCATATGCTCATATTTGTATGCAGTTGCTATTAAACTATTAATTTCTTGGCTTTAAGTATATGACATAGGAAATATTTTATTTCACTTCAGAATATAGTGTTAATTTGAAATTAAAAGCTAATTACTGCATTTACTGAGGACTTCAATCCCATTTTCATTTGTTAATATGTGCCATTCAACACATAAAATTCTCAGATCCATTTCACAAATATAACAACAGGTCTTTGGACATTCCTTGAAGTGGATGAATGAGGTAGGGGAGAAAATTCCATGTTCAACCAACACAGATAACTATTACAAAATATAGATTAAAGTGCCACGTGGCCATTTATAATAGCTGGTGGCAATGAAACCGTCTGTGGGTTGTATGCATTAGAAAGGCGTGCCTGTGTGAAGTGTCAGAGATACGTACCCAGTGTAATTGACACACACTAGAGACACAGCCACACTTGTGGAGCATCAGACATTCTATTGCTTTGGCCACCCTGAAATGCTATAAGAAAGTAAGAAATGGTCCACATTTTCACTGGCTCAAGAAGTCATTCGCACATATCCAAGATACCTCAATTTTTCTTCATATGCCTACTCTTGGCAACCCATAGATAGAGTTACACTTTTTTTTTTTAAATCAAAATGGGACACTTGTTTGGACGTAAGATTCAACATCTGTTGTGTAAACAAGAGAGATGGTTTACAATGGAGATAGAGATTGGACTTTGCTGTTTTTAGTTCCTTTGACACAAGAGTAATCTAGGTTACTGTTATAACTGTGCATCATCTATAAAAACTTCTTCCTAACTGTGAACATGAAAACACAAAGATTTAGCTCCTGAAAATACACGTTTCTGTTATTACTTGTCAGTAAGTCAGACTGCTCTATTCATCAAGAAAATACCTATGCAGAGTTCAGCTCTCTCAGGCACTGTGGCTCAGGCTCTCTTGTAGGCAGATAGCGTGTCAGCTCGGCAGCTTCACCATGGCCTATGTACATTTTTTAGACATACTGTGTCTCATTTAGAAGTCTTTTATGGTTTTTTTTTAATAGCCTGCCTGCAGCAAGGTAAGACTGCAGGCAGAGAGATTTCTGACCAGCAAGTGGCACTGATCCTGTAGCAGAAGATACAATGGAGGGGTAAGTGTGCTCCTGACCCGCCACACAAGCCCGGTAAGGGAACACACAATTTTCCTGCCATCCTTATCTCCCTGGGCATTCGTAAGGGGTGGCTTCCCCCAGCTAAACCCTCTTTCCTCCTACCCCATTCCCGCTTTCAGTCAGGAACCCCTTCCCTTCTTCTCTCCCTTTTTTGGGGCATAAAATCCTCCAACCCAGCATGTGTGGGTGCCACCGGGACAGGGCAGTGAGTGCAAACAGGAGGGAGTTCGTTTGTTTTAATAGCCTGCCTGCAGCAAGGTAGGACTGCAGGCAAGGAGATTCCTGGCCAGCAAGGGGCACTGATCCTGTAGCAGAAGACCCAGCGGAGGGAAGAGCCATTGGAGAACATCTGAAGGAAGAGAAGGGCAGGCGCCAAGGCAAGAAATTCCTCCAAAAATCTGAAAAACAACATGAAAACACCAGATCCCAGCGATCTTACGACAGAAGGACTTGAACACCCTATTCTGGAAGAAGTAGAAAACAGTGTCATTATGAAAGCAATAGAGTCTCTTAAACAGGGTATGAATAACTCACTTAAAGAAATAGAAGAGAAATATAATAAAAAGATTGAAGAAATGAGTAAAGAAATGGAAGAGAAATATAACAAAGAGTTTGAAGAAATGAGTAAATTCATAAATGATACCCTGGGAAACCAAGAAAAAACAATCAAACAGGTATTGGAAACAGTTCAAGAATTGAAAACTGAAATGGAGGCGATGAAGAAAACACAAACCGAGGGCCGGCTGGATATGGAAAATCTAGGTAAACAAACAGAGGCTTCAGAAACAAGCATAACCAACAGAATACAAGAGATAGAAGAACGAATCTCAGATTATGAAGACACCATAGAGAAAATAAATGCTCTGACCAAAGAAAACAGCAAATCCAACAAATTCTCATCACAAAACATTCAGGAAATCTGGGACATAATAAAAAAATCAAATCTAAGAATAATAGGGGTAGAAGAAGATGAAGAATTGCAGATCAAAGGTCCAGAAAATATATTCAACAAAATTATAGAAGAAAACTTTCCCAACCTAAAGAACGATATTCCTATGAAGGTTCAAGAAGCATACAGAACACCGAATAGATTGGATCAGAAAAAAAACATCCCCTCGCCATATAATAATCAAAACACAAAGCATTCAGATTAAAGAAAGGATATTAAAAGCTGCAAAGGAAAAAGGTCAAGTAACTTATAAAGATAAACATATCAGACTTACACCAGACTTTTATATGGAAACCATGAAAGCCAGAAGGTCCTGGATAGAGGTACTGCAGAAACTAAGAGACCATGGATGCAAGCCCAGACTACTATACCCAGCCAAGCTATTGTTCACTATCAACGGAGAAAGCAAAATATTCCAGGATAAAAACAAATTTAAACAATACGTAGCTACAAATCCAGCCTTACAGAGAATATTAGAAGGAAAATCACAACGCAAGGAATCCAACATTCCCAACACTACCGACAATAACTCAGACATCTAGCAACCCTTCACAACCACAACTCAAAGAAGGAAAACACATACACTCTACTACACCCCCCCCCAAAAAAAATTACCGGAATCAACAACCACTGGTCATTAATATCACTTAATATCAATGGACTCAATTCACCTATAAAAATGCACAGACTTAGAGATTGGATACGAAAACAGGATCCAACATTCTGTTGTTTACAAGAAACACACCTCAATCACAAAGACAGACACCTCCTCAGAGTAAAGGGTTGGGAAAAGGTTTTCCAAGCAAATGGACCTAAGAAACAAGCGGGTGTGGCCATTCTAATATCTAACAAAATCGACTTCAAACTAAAATCAATCAGAAGAGATGGAGATGGACATTTCATACTCATAACAGGAACAATTCATCAGGAAGAAGTCTCAATCCTGAATATCTATGCCCCTAATATAAAGGCACCCACATATGTAAATGAAACACTTCTAGAACTCAAGGCAGTCATCAAACCACACACACTATTAGTAGGAGACTTCAACACACCTCTCTCACCAATGGACAGGTCAATCAGACAGAAACCTAACAGAGAAATAAGAGAAATATTGGAGGTATTGAATCAAATGGACTTAACAGACATCTATAGAACACTCCACCCAAATAGGAAAGAATATACATTCTTCTCTGCAGCTCATGGAACCTTCTCGAAAATTGACCACATACTTGGTAACAAAGCAAACTTCCACAGATACAAAAAAATATTAGTAACCACCTGTGTCTTGTTAGGTCACCATGAATTAAAGTCAGAATTCAACAACAATGCTACCCCCAGGAAGCCTACAAACTCATGGAAGCTGAACAGTCAACTACTAAATCACCCCTGGGTAAAGGAAGAAATAAAGAAAAAAATTAAAGTCTTCCTTGAAATTAATGAAAATAAAGACACAACATACCCAAACCTATGGGACACTATGAAATCAGTGCTAAGAGGAAAGTTCATAGCACTAAATGCCCAATTAAAGAAAACGGAGAAAGCACACATTGGAGACTTAACAGCACACTTGAAAGCTCTACAAAAAAAAGGAGCTGATTCACCCAGGAGGAGTAGAAGACTGGAAATAATCAAACTGAGGGCTGAAATCAACAAAATAGAAACACAGAAAACAATCCAAAGAATTAATGAATTTAAAAGCTAGTTATTGGAGAAAATCAACAAGATCTACAAACCCCTATCCAAACAAATCAAACGACAGAGAGAAAACATGCAGATTAATAAGATCAGAAATGAAAAGGGGGACATAACCACAGACACAGAGGAAATTCAGAGAATCATTAGATCTTACTATGAAAGTTTATATGCCACAAAGTTGGATAATGTAAAAGAAACGGACATTTTTCTTAAATAAGTACCATATACCAAAGTTGAACCAAGAACAGGTGAACAATGTAAATAGACCTGTTAGTCGCGAAGAATTAGAAGCTGTTATCAAAAATCTCCCTACCAAAAAAAAAAAACAACCCAGGACCAGATGGTTTCAATGCAGAATTCTACCAGAACATCCAGGAAGAGCTAATACCTATACTCCTTAATGTATTACACAATATAGAAACAGAAGAGTCATTGCCAAACTCCTTTTATGAAGCTACAGTTACCCTGATACCAAAACCACACAAAGACACAACCAAGAAAGAGAATTACAGGCCAATCTCACTCATGAGCATCAACGCGAAAATTCTCAATAAAATACTGGCAAACCAAATCCAAGAACACATTAGAAAAATTATCCATTATGATCAAGTAGGCTTCATCCCAGAGATGCAAGGCTGGTTCAACATACACAAATCTATCAATGTAATCCATCATATTAATAAACTGAAAGAAAAAAAAACCATGTGATCATTTCATTGGATGCCGTAAAAGCATTTGACAAGATTCAACACCCATTTATGATAAAGGTGTTGGAGAGACTGGGGATACAAGGATCATACCTAAATATAATAAAAGCAATATAAAGCAAGCCGACAGCTAACATCAAATTGAATGGAGAGAAACTCAAAGCCTTTCCACTAAAATCAGGAACACGACAAGGCTGTCCACTCTCTCCATACCTCTTCAATATAGTGCTTGAAGTTCTATCAATAGCAATAAGACAACATAATGAGATCAAGGGAATTCGAATTGGAAAGGATGAAGTTAAACTGTCGTTATTTGCAGATGATATGTTACTGTACATAAGCGACCCTAAAAACTCTACCAAAGAACTCCTACAGCTGATAAACACCTTTTGTAATGTGGCAGGATACAAGATCAACTCCAAAAAATCAGTGGCCCTCCTATACACAAAGGATAAAGAAACAGAGAGGGAAATCAGAGAAACATCACCTTTCACGATAGCCACAAATAGCATAAAATATCTTGGGGTTACTCTAACCAAGGAAGTGAAAGACTTATTTGACAAGAACTTTAAGTCTTTGAAGAAAGAAATTGAAGAGGATACCAGAAAATGGAAAGACCTCCCCTGCTCTTGGATTGGGAGAATCAACATAGTAAAAATGGCAATTCTACCAAAAGCAATCTATAGATTCAATGCAATCCCCATCAAAATCCCATCAAACTTCTCCACAGACCTTGAGAGAACAATAATCAAGTTTATATGGCAAAACAAAAAACTCAGGATAGCCAAAACAATCTTATATAATAAAGGGACTTCTGGAGGCATTACCATCCCTGACTTCAAACTCTATTACAGAGCTACAGTATTGAAAACAGCTTTGTATTGGCATAAGAACAGAGAAGTCGACCTATGGGATCGAATAGAAGACCCGGATATTAACCCACAAACCTATGAACACTAATTTTCGTCAAGGGAGCTAAAGGTATACAATGGAAGAAGGAAAGCATCTTTAACAAATGGTGCTGGTATAACTGGATGTCAACCTGTAGAAGAATGAAAGTAGATCCATATCTATCACCATGCACAAAACTCAAGTCCAAATGGATTAAAGACCTCAACATCAATCTGACCACTTTCAACCTGATAGAAGAGAAAGTGGGAAGTAGTCTACAAGATATAGGCACAGGAGGCCTCTTCCTAAGTAGGACCCCAGCAGCACAGACAACAAGAGAATCAATGAATAAATGGGATCTACTGAAACTGAGAAGCTTCTGTAAAGCAAAGGACACTGTCAGTAAGACAAAAAAGCTACCTTCTGACTGGGAGAAGATCTTCACCAACCCCTCATCAGACAAAGGTCTGATCTCCAAAACATACAAAGACCTCAAGAAACTAGACACTAAAACTCTAATTAACCCAATTAAAAAATGGGGTACTGAACTGAACAGAGAATTCACAACAGATGAACTTCGAATGGCCAAAAACACTTAAGGTCATGCTCAACCTCCTTAGCGATCAGGGAAATTCAAATCAAAACCACTTTGAGATACAATCTTACACCTGTCAGAATAACTAAAGTCAAAAACACCAATGATAGCCTATACTGGAGAGGATGCGGAGTGAGGGGAACACTCATCCATTGTTGGTGGGAATGCAAACTTGTGCAGTCACTGTGGAAATCAGTGTGGCGGTTTCTCAGGAAACTGGGAGTCAACCTCCCTCAGGACCCAGCAATTCCACTCTTGGGAATATACCCAAGAGATGCCCTATCATACTACGAAAGCATTTGTTCAACTATGTTCATAGCTGCACTATTTGTAATAGCCAGAACCTGGAAACAACCTAGGTGCCTCTCAATAGAAGAATGGTTAAAAAAGGTGTGGAACATATACACATTTGAGTCTTATTCAGCGGTAAAAAAGCAATGACATCTTGAATTTTGCATGCAAATGGATGGAAAAATAAAATGCTTTACTGAGTGAGGTAAGCCAGACCCAAAAAGAGGAATATGGTATGTACTCACTCATAAGTGGATTCTAGCCATTGTTAAAGGTCTTTGAGTCTATAGTTCGTGATCCTAGAGAAGCTACATAAGAAGGTGAACCTGAAGAAAATAATATAGTTATCCTCTTGGATATTAGAAGTAGACAAGATTGCCAGGCACATTTGGGTGCATGGGAGGGTTTGGGGGATGGAAGTAAGGGGAGATGGTTAGGGAGAGGGGAGAGGGGGAGGAGTGGGATGGCTTGCGGGATTGGAGGGGGGAGGGAGGAAGGATGGTTATGGGAGCAGGGAAGTTTATATCTCAACTAAGGAAGCCATTTTAGGGTTTGCAAGAGACTTGATTCTGGAGGGGTTCCCAGGCCCAAGGAGAGGTCCCCAGATTGTTCCCTGGGCAGCAGAGGAGACGGTGCCTGAACTGGCCTTGGCCCATAACCATACTGATGAATATTTTGCATGTCACCACAGAACCTGCATCTGGCGAAGGATGTAGATAGAGATAGAGACACATATTGGAACACTGGACTTAACTCCCTAGGTCCAAATGAGAAGCAGAGGGAGGGAGAATGTGAGCAAGTAAGGCAGAAGAATCAGAGGGAATCTTCATCTGATGATGGATGGAGATAGATACGGAGACCCACATTGAAGCACTGGACTGAGCCCCCAAGGTCCAAATGAAGAGCAGAAGGAGGGAGAACATAAAAAAGGAAGTCAGGACCACGAACGGTGCGTTCACCCACTGATACAACGGGACTGATGGAATGAGAGCTCACCAATGCAAACTGGACTGGGACTGAACAAGCATGTGATCAAACCAGATTCTCTGAATGTGGCTGACATGGGGGCTGACTGAGAAGCCATTAACAATGGCACTGGGTCTTGTTTCGTCTGCATGGACTGGCTTTTTGGGATCCTGGTCTGTTTGGATGCTCACCTTCCTGGACCTGGAGGGAGGGAGGAGGAACTTGATCTTCCCACAGGGCAGGAAACTCTGACTGCTCCTGGGATTGGAGAAGGAGGAGGAGAGGGAGTGGGGGGAGCAAGAGGGTATTGGGAGGAGGGGAGGAAGTAGAAATTCTTATAAATAAATAAATAAGGAAAAAAAAGAAAATACCTATGCAAACTTTTCATCAATCCTCAGTGCTTTCTGATGGCCCACAGGCTTATGGAAGATTGTTTATTCACAGTGCTTTTCCTGATTTCTTTTATAGATTTACTCTACAATTTTATTTCTGTTATATGCTTTTTGTACATGTGTGTGGTGCAGTGAATGGAGACATGAGTAGAAGACAAAGGTTCCCTGGAACTGGAGTCACAGGTGGTTGTGAGCTGCCAAGTGTGGGTGATGGGAACTGAACTCTGAAAGAGCATCGCACACTCTTAACTCTGAGCCATCTCTCCAGTCACTACAGTCCTTGCTCTCTATCCCAAACTTGGCACTGTCATATCACTCTAAATCCCAGGCACAAAATAACACCTGGCCTATATTTTTGCATGGCAACTTTTGTAGGACGGGCCCATCATTTTGAAGATGGCTCACTGTGGAGAAATGATGGGGCTTCATGTGGATGGCTCTGGAAATCATTTTTTGGAACGATGACTTTTGGATGCACTATAAGCCCTGCATGGTTGAAGCTCAGATGTGAGGCTGTTTCTTGTTAAAGTATTCCTTCACGCTGGGTGAAGATATTTCACTGTGATAGGTGAATAAAGAGCTAAGCGGCAGTCACTAGGCAGAATTTGGGGGGCAAGAGAGAATGCTGGGAAGAAGAAGGCTGAAGAGGTCAGTCAGACATGGAATGAGTCAGACACACAAAATGGGATAGACGTAAAAGTCACATGGTAGAATATAGAATTAAATAGTAATAAAACTGTGGGTTAATCTAAGAGTTAGTTAGAAGCAAGCATAAGCTATTGACTAAGCTTTCATCATTAATAAGAAGTCTCTTTGAGAAGTTATTTGGGAATTGGATGGTGGGACAGAAAAAGTCCAACTACAGTTTCTTCCCAACAGGCTTGCTCACTGGACTCACATACCAACAAACCTCTTGGTGTTCTCATAGTGAAGAAGTTCTACAGAACAGAACATTTGAGAACATCCATTGTAGGACACTAGAACACAACACACAGGAGAGGATGCAGCCCTGTGTAAACAGCTGGGAATGTTGGGCAAGGCACTCCCAAATCAAATCTAATCACACTCCATAAAAATACAACTACGTACCCACAATGCCATGATAAACAAGGTCACTTTTGGCTTCCCCTTGTCTTCTGAAGCTGAAACTTTAGAATGTGAAAGAAGCGTTTCAGAGGGGAGCAGATAAATTATTTTAATCACTTGTGTGTTTATTTAGGAATTTTCTTGGGAGTCCTGACTAATCATCATTGATAATGAAGAGGAAATCTTCAGGCTTTTGAGTCAGATTCCTACGATCCTTCTGAAATTGGAGAAGTGTATGTGGCTCATAGGAAGGAAAAAAACCAAACCCCCCAAACCTCATGAGTACTCTTTGCTGTGGAAGGAGGTAATTCAGTCAAGTTGACTTAAACAAAAGCTCCAATGAGAAAACACCCTGAAATTCACCCTCAAGCACGGAAACCAAGCACAGCATCAAATGCTCACACATTCAGATAACCCTTTCCAATCTGAAATTACAGTGATTTATGGGGTGAAAATGCCATGTAGATAGTCAGATGTTTTGATTTTCAGTGTATAATAAAATGAGGCTTCCTTTATTCTTGTCTTCATTCTGAGAGTCCTCCAGTGCAACCAGACATAGTCCAGATACATGAGACAGAAGCAACAGATGTCAACCAGAGAAGCAGTTCTTTCAGCATGCCTGTTTAACCAGACTAGGGCCACAAAACGGGTAATAATTAAACACAGTATACATAATAATTTGTGTATTGGACTGCATGTCCTTTATTTAATACTGTTTTAATTTTCCACTAAAATGAGACATTAACAGTTGTGGAAGGAGAGAGGGCAGGTGGGTTCCTAGTAGAGAACTTGACCTTTATGCTTGTGTCTCTTTCCTACTTTGATATTGCATTTGTCTTCTTCTCTTTCCCTCTGTTTCAGGAAGACATTGATGGGACTTTCTTTTCTTTTCTTTTCTTTTCTTTTCTTTTCTTTTCTTTTCTTTTCTTTTCTTTTCTTTTCTTTTTAAAAGATTTATTTATTCATCATGAATACAGTGTTCTGCCTGCATGTGTGCCTGCTCTCCAGACGAGAGCACCAGATCTCATTGTAGATGGTTGTGAGCCACCATGTGGTTGCTGGGAATTGAACTCAGAGCCTCTGGAAGTACAGCCAGTGCTCTTAACCTCTGAGACATCTCTCCATGGGACTTTCAAAGTGGATGAGTGGAGAAGTGAGGACTTTAGCATCTATAAGCTAGGAACTGTGGGGGACCATTTGTGCCTCTGAACATAGAGGACAAGGAGCACTGGCCAGAACTGGGTCTGAGTTCCCAGGAAGTAATTACCCAAGAAGCCTCAGCCTCATGTAGAAGTCAGTTTCTCCCTGCACACCAGGAAGGCCCCATCCAGGATTGTACATACCCGACCTCATTTTTACTCTCCTTCTCCCACGCTCTACACTTGGCTGAGCTCTCTGACATGGAAAGGCTAAAGGACCCTATAGAGGAAGGACATGAATCCTGAAGAAGAATGGGGTGCCATGGGGTTCAGAGAACAAGCAGAAGACATCAGGTTCCTCTAGGAACTCCCACCCACAGGAACCAAATGCCTGGAGAGCCGTGTGATGGAACTGTGACAGACAGAAACCCTCCAGGCCTTCATTTCTGTGACGGCTGCCAGGCTGGCCACATTAAACAGGATTTCTGACATATTCTCCTCTTGGATTTAAAAAAAGAATAATGACCTTAAGAAAGAAAGATGGAAGTTAGTCTACCACGTCTTGCCCCTTTCTGAACAGGCAGTCTTAGCTCGCAAGGCTGACACTGGGGATATTCCTAAGTCTCTGGATGATGGCTCCCATTGCTGTTTGTCTTAGTTAGGGTTTCTATTGCTGTGTAGAGACACCATGGCCATAGCAACTTTTATAAAGAAAAACATTTAATTGGGGCAGCTTACAGTTTTAGAAGTTGTCTTAGTCAGGGTTTCTATTGTTGCCATGAAACACATTACCAAAAAGCAAGTTGGGAAGGAAAGGGTTTATTTGGTTTACATTTTAGCATTGCTGTTTATCACTGAAGGAAGTCAGGACAGACTCTCAAACAGGGCAGAATCCCAAGGGCAGGAGCTGATACAGAGGCCATGGAGAGGAGCTGCTTACTGGTTTGCTTCCCATGGCCTGCTCAGCCCACCTTCTTAAAGAGCTCAGGACCACCATTGGCAGGTGAGCGTCCTCCCTCAATGAACACTAAATGAGAAAATGCCTTACAACTGGATCTTATGGAGGCATTTCCTGAATTCCTTTCTTCTGCTGACTGAAGCTCCATCATTCTGATGACTTTAGCTTGTGTCAAGTTGGCACAAAAAGCCAGCCAGTAGAGAGGTTTAGTTCATTATCATCATGGCAGGAAGCATGGCAGCATGCAGGCAGACAAGAAGCTGAGAGAGTTCTACATCTTGATTCACAGGCAACAGAAGGAGTCTGTGTCACTAGGCCTGCCTTGAGCATATATGACCTCAAAGCCCACCTCCACAGGGACACACTTCTTCCAACAAGGCCACATCTTTTAATAGTGCCCCTTCCTATGGGCCAAACATTCAAACACATGAGTCTATGGGAGCCATATCTATTCAAACCACCATACTGTTTAAAAGGAGTCTATGTTAAACATTAATAGAGGATAGAATTATGCAGAAAAATCATTACTCTCAATTTGCCCTTTATGGCAGAAAGGGAAGCATAACAACCAAGCTGAGGTACAAGTCAATGCGTTTCCTAGGCTGCTCAGCAGATATCAATAACATATTTATTCATATGTCTTTATTGTCTACATGACAAGGACCAATCTTTGTGTTAGTCTAATTTTGTTAATAACTAGCTCTACTTTCAACAATGTAACACAAAAATGGTGAACATTAAGATTAATCTCTATTCTTTAATTCTTTTTAAAAAAGAACTTGAAAAACTATCTTATCATTCATTTTTTATCATTTATTACAAGATATATTGTTCCATTAAAAATTATGTGTGTGTGTGTGTCTGTGTTTGGGTTTGTGCGTGAGTGTGGGTGCCCGGGGCCAGAAGGGGGCGTTGGATCGCCTGGATGTGAAATTTCAGTTGGTTGGGAGCTGCCTGACTTGTGTGTCAGAAACAAACTTTGACCCTCTGCAAGAGCAACAAGGACCTTTAACTGCTGAGCTGTTTCTTTCACCCAAATACAACTTTATTTTATTTTTTAAAAAAGGAATATGAATGACAGCAAGCCAAGTTTCATCGCTCAGTAGGTTGGTTTGTCCACGATTGTCCTCTATCGGAAATTTAGTCGAAGCAGCTAATACCCAGATCCCCCAAACTAAAGGTCCTTTTTGACTGCAAAACCCATTTGCCTCCTTCAGCATTCTTAGTGCGTTCTGCTCTGCTATACAAAACCTCATTTCGTTTTCTCACTTCTGTCCTGCTGGGAGAGTGACTGTCCAAAGAACTCATTTCAGGACTTTTCAGAGAAATTTTTATACAAGTTTGAGACTATAAGTGATAAAATAGGTATGTGAATCAAATGCTCACTGATAATGATTCATACAGGGATTTATTTAAAAATAATTCTTTGATACTAATATAACTTGACATTTATTAAAGATAAAGGCAATTTTGTATACTAATGAGATTGATTTGATTATTTTTACATAAAGAACTAAATCTTGAATGAATATTGATCCTTCTGGCCAGAGAGCATCTTCAATGGCTTTTCAGAGTTGATCAATAATCTCATTTTAGAACCATAAATTCTGCTGATTTGCATAAATACGTAGTACAAAATGGCAAAACACACATTTAGAATAGTTTTGGCAATTTTTGGAAATTCTGTCCTTATCCCATTAACATTTATTTAACATTTTAAATGAAATTCAAGTCAGCAACTTATCAAATAATTTTAGGCATAAACATGCTAATTCAATCCTATTCAAAGATACACTAATTTGATACTTACATGCTGAACAATGGCAGTGTGAAAATGTTAAGCCCATTTTCTCATAATTAAATGCTATTTTTATATGACCGGGGAATTAATGAATGTATAACTAAAACACTGCCGTTTGTCAAATTCAAGCCTTGATGTTTCAGGCAGGATTTATTGACATTGCCAGGGCCTGTGCGGTGCAGACTGCACGTTGCAGGCTCAAAGCCAAGGCCGCAGGGAAGTTGCCTGACGCAGGCAGTAAAGAACTCCCGGAGACATCGTGGATCCATTAGGATTTGATTTTGAATTTACCTTTGGCCTTAATGTTCAGAAACCTTTCATTGCCTGTTTATCCACACTCATATTCAATTGTGTAACTTATATGGGATTACAATAGGCGGGTTGAAAAGTCTTGCAAATAAGCGTGTATCTGGCTGCCAGAGTGGGGTCCACTATAGCTTCTGATGGGCTGCAAACAGGCCTGGCAGCTCCATCCTGGGGTCTCTAGTGGCTTCCCTGATGATCCTGAAGTAGGTAGAAATAGCCCACTTTCTGTCCTGGTTAGCGTGTTAACTTGACACGAGTTGGGAGTCATTTGGGAAGAGGGGCTCTCAACTGGAAAAATGTCCACATAGGAGCTGCCTGAAGGCAGTTCTGTATTGCATTTCCTTAACTTACGATTGATGTGAATGAGTCTATCTTTGTGGGCAGGGCCAACCCTAGCCAGGTGGTGCTGGGCTGTAAAAGAAAGCAGGTTGAACAAGTCAAGAACAAGCCAGTAAGCAGCACCTCTCCATAGCCCCTACATCAGCGCCTGCCTCTTAGAGTTCCTCCCCTGACTTCTCTTTATGTTGGACTGTAAAGTGTAAGACAAAATCCTCCCGGAGTTGATTTTTGGTCATGGTATTTATCAAGACACTAGAAAAATAGTACTGAAAAAAAAATTTCTTTCTTTTTTTTTGTTTGCTTTTGGTGGAAAATGGTGGATTGTCCCTTTGCCTTCTCATCTTCCTATCCAGCTTGCTGCCACCAGAGAGGTTTTCACACTCCACGTCCCTGTGACAGTCAGGAACAGTCTTGCTTATGACTCTCAATGCTGCATCATGCTGTGTTGGTCACCTCCCTGTTTCTTGCATTTTTCCTGGATAGTGGTATACCGTCCATTGAACCTAGCAGGCCATCTGCATGCAGTGAGAGAGGCCAACACCCAGAAGCAAAGGGGGCTGCACATCCTCTTGTTCAGTTGTCAGGTGAGATCTTATGGGTGGGTTTTCCAGGTCCATTGCCACCAGCCAAATCGAGTTCCTGATATGGGAGGTCCTTCTGTCTGTGTGTTGCTTTATTGGTTAATGAATAAAGAACTGGCTTGGCCTATAGCATGGGAGGAGAAGGGCAGAGTCAGAGAGGGATGACATGGAGCCACTGGAGATAAATGTGCTGAAACTTTGCCAGTAAGCCACAGCCATGTGGCGATACACAGATTAATGGAGATGGGTTAAATTAAGATGTAAGAGTTAGCCAATAAGAAGCTAGAACTATGGGCCAAGCAGCATTTTAAATAATACAGTTTCTGTGTGATTATTTCAGTTCTGGGCAGCCCGGACGAACAAGTAACCCCATGCAATAAGTTCCCCCTTGTTTTGGGGGGTTTTTCTCCGCAGCAATCACAATGTTTATTTTAGAACTGTTTCTATATCCATGCATACACTCTCTACTTCCTGACAGAGGGCTATGAAGTTTTCTCAGATTGAAGCTTGGGGACATGCTCCATTCTCTGATCAGAGTTTTAAAAATAACCTGATGAAAAAAAAACCCCACACAATGTAAGATCTATCCAGTTAGCTTTAAAAGCACACTGTGCAGGATTGTTGGCCAGAAGCACAGCGATGTGCAGCACACGCTCCAATTTTTACTTAAAATTACATTTTCGTTTATTTATTTTGTGTTTGTCGAGAGTGTGAGTGTGCATGCCCCAACACTCCTGTGAAGTCAGAGGACAGCTTGCTCCTGTCACGGCTTCCCTTCTACCATGCTGGTTCTGTGAGCTTTAATTCAGGTCATCAGGCCCGGTGGCAGCCATCTCTCCTTACTGAGCCATCTCCTCTGCACAGAACCCTTTAATATTGCATTACTGAAACCCAATTCCCCTTGACTGGCAGCTTGCCCTTTTCTTTCCCTCTGCCAGCCTCTGCTAACTGTTATTTCCTTTCTGTTTTAACACTTTAAATCTAATTTTCCTTAATTTTCAATTTGGTTTCAAAAGTCTCTAATAAAGTTTCGAAATCTATCACAGGGTTTGTGTCTGCTAAATTACATCTGCTTTTTTGGGAATGTTTTAACTTTTTATAGAAAACTGTTGTCTGTTTATAGTTAGATATTACTGTATTAATCATCTTTAAGAAGCAAAATAGAATAAACCAGCAGAAATTATGACAAGCATCTATGTATCACTCACCTAGCTTTATCAAATCTTAATGTTTTTCCACTTTTTGACTCAGATTTTTAATATTTAAAAATTTTATTTTATTTAATTTTTAATTGAAGAATTATACTACTTCCCCTTTCCTCCTCCAGCCCCTTCCAGATGCCCTCCCTCCAATCTCTCTCATCTCCTCCTTCCCACTCTCAAGTAGGCAGCTTCTTTATCTTTTATTATTATCAATGTGTGTGTATATGTGTGCATGTGTGTGCATGTATATGTGTGATATGTGTGTATGTGTAATGTGTGTATGTATGTACATGTGTGTGCATGTGTGTGATGTGCATATGCATGTGTTGTGTGTGGGTGGTGTGTGGTATGCGTGTGGTGTGTGCATGTATGTATATGTGTGTGATGTGTGTGTGCATGTATGTGCATGTGTAGTGTATATGCATGTATAGTGAGCGTGTGTGGTGTGTGTAAATGCATGTGTGTGGTGTGTGTGTGCATGTTTGTGTGATGTGTGTGTGCATGTGTTGTATATGCATGTGTGGTGTGTATATGTGCATTGTGTGTGTGCATGTGTGTGTGTGATGTGTGTGTGTGCATGTGTGGTGTGTGTGCATGTGTGTGTGCATGTATGTGTGTGTGCATGTGCATGCATTCATGCACAAATAAAACCTCTGAATCTATTTTTGCAGGTAATGTGAATGAGGGGGAAAGGAAGACTAAGAGACAGCACACCCAGAGTTGACTGTGAAACAGTCTCTTCAAGAAATGGCTGCAAAGCCAAACCCAGAGCAATTGCAGTCTCCATGGACTTGTTAATGTGGACGGGGAGAAGTTTCCTGATGTTTCACCAGGCAGTTTATGACTGCTGGGAGAAGAAAAATGAGTCTCTCCCAGGGTTTAGCCATCATGTTTTGTTTCTGAAACTGTGTTTATATATGTTTGTCTGAGTGTGAGTTTGTGCACCCACAAAGGTCAAAACAGGGCATTGATTCCCTGGAGCCAGAACAACCCATGGCTGTGAGCTGCCTGATGTGGGTACAGAGGGTTGATCTTGAGTCTTATGCAAGAGCGGTACACGCTGTGCTCTTAATCACTGAGCCATCACTTCAACCCAGAGAATTTTTTTTTTTTTGGACATGGTTCTTTATAGACTCTTTGGAAATTTCACGTAATGTACGCCACTGCTCAGCTCCCAGTTCTTCCATATTTGCCCCGCACCCCTGCAGCATGCCCCCAAATTAATTATAAACAAAACATACAAACATTCACTTTGCTCTCCATTTTCACTTTCCTTCTGGCCAGTTGCGGTTGCCTTTAGATGAGTGGATCCAAGCCAGAGCCCTTGATACTTTGATAGCTGTGGGTTTTGTTAAGATCTTGCTTCTTCCAGGAAGGTTCCAGGACTCTGATGGGTGGGTGAGCCACCCATGCCAAATCCTTGGGTTGGAACCTGTGAACTGGTTCAGTCAACAGTGGCACTGGTGGTGGTGGTGGTAGACGACTCTGGACATCTTGGGTTGTCGGCTGCAATGCCTGCAAGGACTTGAGGAAGAAATAATTAGACATTTCAATGGTCTGTGGCCTTCCCTTTGCAGGAATAGGTGGAGGTGGCTCACCAAACATTCCAAATGGTGTTAGCTTGTCCCTGTAGGGGAAGTGCCTGATCCTGAAGATAAGGGTAGGGAGCAACTCTGTTCCCAATTGTCTGCTCACTCCCCCATTAACTCTTCTAATTTTGTTGATCTCTGATGGATTTGCTGGAGAAGGGATAGCCCTAAGGCTTCTCGTCGGGTGGGGCATCCATCTGGAAGAACCCAACAGTCCCCTTTCTTATTGAACCCCTGCTTCATGGCCAGTTTTCTTCCTTACTGATGTATGTAGGATGCTCTAGCACAGTGGTTCTCATCCTGTGGGGTAGGATCCTTTGGGGGTCCAACGACCCTTTCACAGGATTACCTAAGACCATTGGCAAACACGTATATTTACATTATGATTCACAACAGTAGCAAAACTACAGTTATGAAGTGGTAACAGAAACAGTTTTATGTTTGGGGGGTCACCACAGCATGAGGAACTGTATTAAAGGGCTGCAGTATTAGGAAGGTTGAGAACCACTGCTCAGACAGTACTGGCTCAGGCAGGAAAATGAGGATTGAGGGGAAGTCTAACATTTGCGGTGGCCTGATTGGCTCTGTGGCTGGTCTATTTGCCATGACATCAGCAGATCTGTTGCCTTGGACTTCAGCCGAGTCCCCTTTATGAAGTCATAGGACACGATTGCAGCAAGCTTCAGTGGCAACCAAATAACTCCCAGGAGAGCAGAGATTGCCTCTTTGTGTTTGATCTCCTTTCCTTCAGAGATCATCAGGCCCCATTCCTGGTACAAGGTACCATGGACATGGGCAGTGGCGAAGGCATAGCAGCTGTGGGTACAGATGTTGGCAACGTGGCTATTTCCCTATCTTAGTGCCTGAGTCAAGGCTATCAGTTCTGTCTTTTGGGTTGGTGCCACTTGAGGCAGAGACTGGGTCCAGGTTACCTCAGTAAATGTCATCACAGTTACTCCTGCATATGTGAACCTATCTTGTATGTAACTGCTTCCATCGGTGAATAGGGTCACATCTACCAAGTGCAGATTGGTCCTTCTCCAATCTGTCTTGAGGCTGATTTGTTTGCCTTTTGTTGGTACTTTTGGTTTCTATTTGGCCCTTCTCTGAAAGACCAACAGTATTCTAGACAGCCTCTTATTTTCCTTCTCATCTGGATCTCTATTGTTAAAGATCTTCTCAGCTATTTCCAACAATTGCGATCTGTTCATTCCCTCAAGCCCTTCTAGTTTCCGTAACTTTCTGTGAATATCTGTGGCCAACTGGGTGATAAAAATGACAATACTAACAGTCTTCTGTTTTCCTGGGGCATCCAGAAAATGGAGGTAATCTCTCAGCAAACCATCCAGAGGTGCTGCGGGAACCCAGGAGTAGATTCCCAATTTCCTGAATTACCTCAGCTACCTTTGAGAGGTCAGGTGACTGTCCAGCTGCTGACTATTTCGGTCAGTAGGGCCTGGCACTAGGCGTCTAGTATCTTCTGACCCTGATCATTGCTGGGAGAGCAGTTTTCAACAGGGTGGTGAGGGCCTGGGCTTCTAAGAGAAGGGAGGGTTATGGGTTTTCTGGTTATATACATCACTGGTTGCAAAGGAGGTCTGGGTGACTGTTCTCCATTGACCCCTTCCACCAGAGCGAATGGTGGGTCCACTAGGGGGTGCTTCTCTGAGATGGAGAATGGCTAGGGTCTGGTTTGACTGAAGTGGAGCATGATCCAGTCTAGTCTTAGTTGTGGCACTTCCTCCTGTCTATGGCCTGACCCTTACTGATTTTATGTTGTGGCAGCAGTGGTCTCAAGCTCCCTTGGGCCTCCAAACTGGTCTCAAACTTGCCCTTGCTTAAAATCTATCCTGAATTCCTATTCCTAAGTCTGGGGCCTCCAAAAATATTTTGGAGTTCAAGACCGCCAGGAAAAGAACACAGACTCAATACTGATTATATCTAGCCAGATTTATAATAACTGCTCCCAGGGCCATAGCCTCAAAACTGTATCAGAGACATGCTACCCTGAAATGGATAGAGGATTTTTCAAGGTAAAATATATAGTTACTCCACTCCTGTGGAATGTGAGGAACTGCCGCGTTCCCCTTGCCTGCAGCAATAAACGAGTGGGCAGAAGTCAGGGCACATGTTTGATCACCTCACAGCAGTTACACTGTTCTGAGGAATGGGCAAAGGGTCAGGATTTTTAAGTGTTTAGATCAGAGGCCGATAACTACTAAAATGGATACCTGGTACAAAATGGAGCTTCTTTAGTCATCACACAACCTGGGTATCACTGGGGAGAGCCCGTGCCATCCAGGATAACTGGTCTGTGTATAAAGCAGACCTCTAACATGTCTCTCACCATAGTATAATCTGAACACGGAAGAGCATTCAGCCGCCAGCAGCACATACGTTGCTGATAGCTATTTTTAAATTCTCACAGACATTGGTTATCTTGGCACAAAGCAGTGACATACAAACTCATCAAGTATTTGTTCGCTTGAAAAGTCGATCACCAAGGGTTCATTTGGGTACCAGCAGCCCAGAACAGGGTTATGTGCTTTGAAAGGCATGGGCCACACTCAGCAGGAGTTTGTTGTCCAGCTAATGCCTCTCAAATGGGGATCGTGAAAACAAGTTATGGTTCATGACCGCATTAAGAAGTAGTATATCTGAAAATATCAGTGTGTTTTGAGTGTGAAAAGTCTACATTATCTTTTATCAATCTTCTAGCATTTTGTGTGTGCATATTATAGATATGGTGTTATATGTATGTATAACCAAGTAAACGATTTTTATCATGGAGCTGGACGGCAAAACACTTTGACAAATACCAACTGTGAAATTCACCAAGGACAAGCTGCTCAGAGCCATGGCTTAATTCACAGGGCTATTATTAAATGGTGTTGTAAACTGGACAGCTTGGACATTGGAAACTGTCTCACAGTATTGAAAACCAGAAGGCCAAGATCAAGGCGGTTCTCTAAAGGATGTGAGGGATACTCTGCCCATATGAAGACTTTGGACTTTGGACACCACAGGTGTTCTTTGGTAGAGGCATCACCTTCACCCCTGCCCTGTTACACCCAATGTGTATGTCTTGTTGTATCCCCAGATTCCCCCTTTTAAAAATAAACCAGCCCTGCTCGCTATTGGTTACTCCAGTGACTTCATTTGAACTTGATGACCTCTACAGAGACATCATTTCTAGATAAGGTCACATTTTGGTGGGCTTGGTTCTTCGGTGTATCTTTTTAAGAGGAAGCAAATTTCCTCGTAGCAATAATGGTCATCACTTTAAAGTACCTGCGTCCTGGGCTTTGTACTAAGAATGATATAAGCATCTTTAGCCACTCCTAGAAGTCAATTTGCTATGTCAATTCTGCACAATAGTAAAGGCCTAGAGAGGCTCACTGTTACAATCTGGGTCTGTTTTACTTCAAAGCCTGTGTTTTTTCCACTCTGTTGGTTTCTGGGAGGTTCAAGCTGGCAGGGATCTCATAGGCCATCTGGTATAATCCCTTCTTTTCATAGTTAGTGGGCCAAAAGGGGAAAAAATCCATACTCTTTGTAAAAGTCTGGTGGGTTTTCTACGTTCCAGGGAAACAATGAAATTGACCTTTAGAAAATAGTCTTTCTTGGGTAAAGTCTGAAAAGGCTTACAAATACCTTTTTTCCCCCCAATCCCCTACCGTCCTTTTGGAGATGGGGAACTTGGATACTGCAGTTACCCACAGAGAAAGAAGAAACAGAGTCGTTGAGTCTGTTGTCTGTGTCCACAATCACCCAGTTTAGACAGACAGATCATTCTTCTGGGATTTGGTGGGATCTCAAGAGCAATTATTCGTATGTATGAAGGATGTGGGCATGTGTATTTGAGCATGTGTGTGTGTGTGTGTGTGTGTGTGTGTGTGTGTATGCATGTGATCATGTGTGTGTGAGGGAGAGAGGGAGAGAGGGAGAGAGGGAGAGAGAGAGAGGGAGAGAGAGAGAGAGAGAGAGGGAGAGAGAGAGAGAGATTGTTGACCTCACTTCTCCAACTGTAGAAAGAGGAAGAGGTTCTGAGGTTCTGAAGATAGGCCCAGCTCTTTTCTCCCCCCACCCCTTTTCTCTCTCACTTTGAACTTGGGAATATTTAATTTTCTTGAAATTTTATTTATTTAAGAGTTTGAGATTATCAAAACAGTGGAGATTGCATGGCACTCAGAACATACTTTAGAGAGCCACGGACCATATGAAAATAAAACACACAAGAGAGAGTAATATGGAGCTCCGAGGATAGCCATTCTACCTGCTTCATACCCTTATCATTTTGGCTTTGGTTTAGACTTGATTCTTTAGCCCCCAGCAACTATCACGAATTCAATAAATGTTTGCTGAGCACCTATTGTGTGCCCTGGGTGTTCAGCTGGCGCACAGCCAGGAATCTGTTCGCTTATGATGCATTTTTCTGGCAGGATGCCAGAGACAAGGGCAAGCAGATAAACAGACAATGAAAACAGTATCTGATGGCGGGGAAGGATTTGAGATCAACTTAATAACTTCCCTAAAGGAGCTGCCATGAGCTATTCATTAGCGTGGCCAGGGAAGACACCTTCCGGAAGAAGACCTTAAAGAAAGATCTTGTTGCTAAGAGCAACAACAGGAGCAGGGTGCTTGTTGCTGGGGTGGGGCTAGGATGGGGTTGGTGGTTGAGAGTCTTGTATGAGGAGAGTCAGCCTTCTAGGAACTGTTGCAGCTTCAGAAGAGGCTATGGGGGTGGGTGTTGTCCTGGGGTGGTGGTGGGAGCAGACTCCAGGGTAAGGACATGTTCAGAGACTGATGATGTAAAGAAAACAGTAAGTCCTGGATTTCTCCAAGCACAAGATTCTGGTCCTCATTGAACAAGTTGTAGAGCTCTGACCATGAAACAGGTTTTTTGAGTGGGAAAATCAAGCGTCATGAGGTCAATATGCAGGTGTATCTCATGGATGCAGAATTGGGAGTTACTCCCATGTGCTGGGGTAGGAGTGCAGACAACAATGGGTGGGCCCAGGACAGCCTCCCCTCGAAGCCGTGGCGCAGCAGCCTCCTGTATTCACATCGTGCTCTTTTTCCTCTCATCAGTATGTCAGGACTCTTAGGGATGATGATGCTAATTAACGGAGAAGGCACCTTCTGTGTAGTACAGCTTCTGCCTCCCTTCCTAATAGAACCATTTGTGCTTTTGACCTTGGAGACACACGAGGCACTGAGTGAAATATTCACCCACTGTCGGCACACACAAATGTATAATGTTTTGTGTCTATCTTAAGATAATGAAAAGGACATCTGTCCCTGCACCATAGGTTTCAGACAGTGCTTACTTACCAAGATTGGCCTCACTGCTGAACAAGATCTAATTGTCTGGCTCAAGGTAGTTTTGATTTTCATATGCCACTCAAAGGGAAGCCAGGAGCAACTTGATGTCAATTTAAGACAAATGAGAGCAATAAAATGTAACCCACTGTTAGCATTTGTGGGTTTGTGATTTAGACTCCAGATGTTAATTTCTACTTTATCATAACACTCTCGTTCCTGCACCTCTGGGCAAACGTGTGAATGCCACTCACAAAGAACAGTTTGGCAGCAAACCAGTCTTCATGCTTTCCCCATCACCCTTCACAGGAATCCACTTGTGTTCATAGGTGACTTTCTTTCTGACAGCTGTGAGGGCTCAAATGCTGGATTGGAGTGAACTGTGCCATGTTTCTTCTTCTCCTCCTCCTCCTCCTCCTCCTTCTTCTTCTTCTTTTCTTCTTCTCCTTCTCTTTCTCCTTCTTCATCTTCCTTCGTTTTCTTCTTCTGTTATTGTTATAGTTTTTTCTGTTACAGGGCCTCTTGAACTCATCTACTCTTGTTTTTTTTTAGTCTGATGTATTTACTTGTGTACATGTGTATATGTGCGTGAGTGTATGTGTAAATGGGGAAGTCATAGGGCAACTTGTGGGAATGGGTTCTCTACTTCCACCATGTGGGCTCTCGGGATTTGAACTCAGGTCATCAGGCCTTTACCTGCTGAGTCATCTCTCTGGCCCACCTTGTTGCATCTTAATCAATTTACGTTGCATCAAAGGGAAATAGGAGTCAATGCACCATTAATGTATAACAATAATGAAACAATAACAGTAATACTAAATGTAAGAATAAAGAAACAGTACTTATCACATGTCTAGACTTATTCAGTACAATTCACACGTATTGTTAGTTCATCTCTTGGTATCGTTGTAATGATTTCAACCACAATAAAGTTGATACTTCCGGATTTTAGGGGCCATGCATGTGCAGACAAGCCCTCAGGCAGAAGTGCCTAGTGGCTCCCAGGAATGTTAAAGGGCCCTGTGTGATCCACATGCAGTGTGGATTACGTCATCCACATAAGACTCAGCTAAGCCCTTGCATGCATGCGAGTTGCATTATCCATGTATGATTCAACTAAGCCCTTGTGCTCATGCGTGAGTCCTGTCATCTGCGTATGACACAGCCACGTCCACCCCTGGTGCACATGCACTAGGCAACTTTTAAAAGCTGGACACATGCATCATCTTACTTTCTCTCTCTCTCTCTGCACACTGACTTACCCAGGCTTGTACACGCCCCCTCTAGTAAACTCCTCAGTGGGTTTGTTGCATGTTCTGTGTTTCCTGCTTCCTTCTCATTCGCGCCAGGTAATTTCCATCGCTGTGAAGGAAGTCTGTTATAACACTTATCGGAGGAAGTTGGGTGATGTGTGGACTTAGCTTTCAGTTGCTGCTGGAGGTGTGCCTTAGAATGCAGAATCTACCATGGAGATTTCTACATGGGGTAGGTCAACATGGTAGGTGTAAGCTGAGGAAATATCAGCAGACTCAACAGAGGTGTCTGTCAGTCCCACAGGGGAGCTCCGGGGACAGGGATGCTCCTTTACTTTCCCCAGAACTTGGACAGATGACTTTGCCTTTAGCCCATGCAAACTTCTCCTGGAAGATGCTGTGCCCTTGGGAAAGAAGCCCACTGCTGTACAGCATTGTTTCCAGATGGAGATGAAAAGGCCACACTAAATGATGCTGGCGTAGTTTGCTGCTCAAGAGGTAATATCCTAGGTGGAAAGCTCAACTAAGCATGAATGTTCTTTAGGAAGTACGTGACAGAAGCTGATTGACTGGCTTTACCAACAGCGAAAGGCCCAGGTGTCTCAAGAACGGAACCTGGTCAGTGTAAGTTGGGCCCTGAGCAGCAGGAATCAGGAGATTCAATGCTGTGAGGTCCCCTCCTCCACCCAGGCTTATCTGAAGTAGTGGGAAACATCCGAATCACGAGAGACTGTTCTCAAACCATGTATTGTCCCCAAATACAAATCTCTGGAGAAGGGACACAATACTGTTCTTAGATCTGAGAGTTCTCCAAAACATTCAGATGTTGAAGGTGAGATCCCTCAGTGGGTTCAAGGGGGGGATCTTGGGAGGCGATGAGCTTATAAGGGCATAGATTTATTCTGGATTATTCTATTACAGGCTACCGAGGACATATTAGAAACATCAGATGTAGTACTTGGGGGAACTGGATTCTTGGAGGGCTTACATTTGGGAAGCCCACCTCTGAGTTAACTTCTCAGTCACCACAAGGACATCCATCCATGTATTGTCTCACAACAGACCCCCAAACAGCAAAGCTAAACCATGGACAGAAACTTGCAAAACCATGAGTTTAAGGCATGCCTTCCCTCTTTACAACCATTTCCCTTAGGCATGCTGTCACAACGGTAAGAGCTAACAAACTTTCCGGGTAGCCGGGCATTTTTAACTTATGTTGACTGCTTCATATAAGCGAGGAATATTATTTTTTTCACATTTGACCAGTCCCATACAGTCAGAATAAAAATTGGTCCAATGTTATCTCCTGAATGCCTCCACTCCCAGCATCTCTGTCTTTCTATGGTCTTTGGAATAAAGCTTCAGGGAGAAGCTGCTGGGGAGTCCTGAAGTACCATTTTTTGTGTTCCTGGATGCTGTGGGATGCTTTCCAGTTATGTCTGAGCATCATCTCCCAGGTCTTTGGGTGTTTGGGGCACATTTTTCACTTCCCACTCTGCCTGTGTCTTGTGCTAGGTCGGAGGCACAGCTTCTGGGGAGGTCCAGCCTTTCCTATGAAACCAAGACTGAATGGTCTCAAGCTATTTTCATCTGCTTCAACTTCCTGCCTGCCAAGAGTCAGTGTTCTGAGTTCCCATACTCATCTTGGTCCACGATTCTGATTTTCCCACCCTTCGCCCTACCCTCTACTAGTAACACATAGACCTCCTTCAGATCTCCATCTCCCAGGGCCATTTAGAGTCACGAGACAACTTCCTCTTTTTTTCTTATTTTCACTGCAGAGAAAACTGAGTCTCAGAGGAAGTGTACAGTGTCTCCAGTTTGTAGATGGTAGAATAAGACACTGATCTCAAACATATCAGTCTTATGACCTGTTTTTCTCTACAATAATATTATTTTATTCATTCATTCATTCATTCATTCATTCATTCATCTGTTTGTTTGTTTTGAGTCAGGGTAGCATTGTGTAGCCCAGGCTGGCCTAGAGCTCATTATCCTCTTGCTTCAGCCTCCTAGGTGCTGGGATTATAAGCACATACTCGCATTCTTGGTTTGTTCTTAAAATCTATATTATTCTTGAAATCTGTATTCTTAAAGATCTACATCCCAGAGTAGAAGAAACAAAAACAAAAGCAAGAAAAACACCTGCTTGTCTCACCCACAGAAACACAGCTAGGAGCTCTCTTGCCCCACTTTTCCTTCCATTCTCCTGGTCAAGGATTTTAATCTATGTCATGACTCTGCATCCTGACTTTTTCCTCCTCCTTTTTTTCAAGTCTTGGAGAGGTTAAGTGGGGATGGCCACCGCTGGCAATGCTGAGGGCTCAGGAGTGCTCTAAGCAAGCCTGCCTTCTTTTCCAGCTGGGAACCTGGGCATTCTTGAATGAGAACTCCTGACATGGCTGTGGAAGCCTGAAGTACCCGGCGAGCATGTTCTTTGGGAGCCAGAGTGTAGCTGAGGGCTTTTAGGTCTTAGGGACTTTGGAACATAGCTCAGGGACTCTAAGAAGGCTTGTGCAGGGATGAATGCAACGAAAGACCTGAAGAGGATTATCAGGCATTGTTCCAAGCTGGGTGGAGAGAGTTGAGGTGGAGACAGACAGTTATACACATTAGAGAATCATTCTACAAAGAATACTACTAAGGTTGGCTTTAATTGTCAGCTTGGTATAACCTAGAGTCACCCAGGAAGGGAATCCCAGCGAGAAATTATCTGCAACATGTTGCCAGGGAGCTTCTCTGGAGGGGATTATCTTGATTCGCCTTAAGTGATGGAAAACCTACCCTAAATGTAGGTGGCACCTTCTGATAGTGGCCCAGATAAAAGGAAATGCAAAATGGAAAGCTCCACCCGCTTCTTTTAGGGGTGATCACTTAGCCTTCAGTCTTACTGGCAAGTTTGTGTACACATGGCTGCTGCTGCTGCTACTGATGATGATGATGATTCCTCTGTTGATGTCAACATGAAGTTCTTCGGGTTTACAACAGGGACTGTGGATCAGTGACTTTCCAGACTCCTTCAGGCTTTCAACACCAGACTGGGACTGTGCATTTAGCCACATGGTTCTCAACGTTTCTAGTAGGAGAAGGTCATTATGGGAGTACTCCAATGGTCTCCTGTCAACCAATCTATTAACTCCTTCTTTAATAAATACTCATATCAGTTCTGTTCTAGGGAACCCTGATTCATACAAAGACCATACTAATTTGTTAGATCTTGGGACTGATGAAAAGAAAAATAAGATAGGGTTTAGTCTTGGTTTTAGAAATGGTACGTGGTTTAGGCAGTTAGATTATCCTGCCCTAGGATATGAAACCAAGGAGGGAGTTGGATTTTTGGCAGTGTGGGACATGTAGAGTGTGGGAATTCTGTGGAGTGTTCAGGCTGTTCTGGTTTGAGTTAAAATGCCCTTATAATAAGGCTTATGTGTTTGAACACTTGGCCCATAGCTTTATGATGGAGGACATAGCTGAAGGAAATGGGTCACTAGCAGTGAGCCCCCCTTGGGTGACACTACCCTTGGCTGCCACAGATACCTTTATGTGATTAGTTGTACAGAATCTTGCCATGCCTTCCTCCCATGGCAGATTTCAGTCCCTGTGAAGCTGAAATCCAGAATGAGCATCTTTCCTTTAGCTGTGCCTGACAAAAGTTTGTGGTTGTGACCGCCAAAACATAGATGCACAGTTCAAGTTCCCGGTGGAGCACAGGGACTGGGCCCACTGAAACAAGTCTTGGCTTTGATAGACTTCTGGGTAATCCATGTTGAGAGGAATTGAACTTTTCTGGAGGAGAGTGTGTGGAAGTAAGAGAGGACAGAACCCTCATCACCAGCGTTCAAGTAAAGATCGATGGGAGGAGTAGAGGTGTCATCAGAGATCAAAAGTTCTCACAGAATCAGTCATGAAATCACACGACTCTTTCAGGCTAGCACGCAAATTTTGGTAGAAGAGATATTTTACCACCCTCCTTCCAGATTCATAATCTTATGTAAATTGGATACTGACAATTTTTGCAGTAAAGGTGAAGGCCTTAAAATTTACATGTTGAATTTTCCATCATGTCTTCCTGAGTGCCATGCATTAAATGCCGATGTAATTCTCTCACATTTCCTTCACGAAATCACAGAATTTCAGGAGTGCGAAAATCATATCAGAGATGCTTGGAGTCTTTGGCTTTCCTGGAAGTGAATTCAGATGGGACTGTAAAATCCCTTTCAAGCCAGTTCTCAGATGAGTCAATAACCTTTGGTGTGAGGTCCTCTGAGCAAGCTTCTCAGAGCCAGTTTAAGCAGGGTTCAGTCTGCAGTCTGCAGTTATTTAGCAGCAGAACCCAGGGCTTTCCCCCAAACAACACTGTTCCTCAGAAAGATCCATCTCTTTTCCTTCTTTACATAGTTGCAAATCATTAGGGAAGACACCATGGGTGCTGGAGAGACGGCTCAGCGTGTATAAAAACATACACTTTGAGTTTGGTTTCAGCACCCGCATCAGAAGGTTCATGTCTATTACTAGCCCCAGCTTCAGGGGATGCAATACCTTCTTTTGGTGTCTCATGGTACCTGCATTTATGTGCACATCCCTCCACACGCACACATACTCATGTACACATACACTCATAAGCACACACACACAGAGGCATGTGTGCACACACATCACACATATACAAATACTAATGGAAAGAATGAAAGACGCTCATATTGAATAGTATTTTAACATCATGCATTTTCTAAAATGTAAAAATGTGGCACATTTGATAAGGAAAGGGACATTTCCAAATATTCTATGTCCTAGATTTCCTAGTTAATTTGAAAACTGATTGGCATAAGTCTATAATGTATGTGTGGTGATGTTGGGGACAGGATTGAAAGGTTAAAAATCTTATTTTCCTCCTTCCTAGTCTTGTCAGCAAGAATAGAAAGAGACACTGTGTTTACCTGAGAGGTTTCCCTTTTTAGCGATCAGGGAAATGCAAATTAAAACAACTTTGAGATACAACCTTACACCTGTCAGTATGGCTAAAATCAAAAACACCAATGATAGCCTATGCTGGAGAGGATGTGGAGTAAGGGGAACACTCATCCATTGTTGGTGGGAATGCAAACTTGTGCAACCACTTTGGAAATCAGTGTTAGGAAACTGGGAGTCAACCTACCTCAGGACCCAGCAATTCCACTCTTGGGAATATACCCAAGAGATGCCCAATCATACTACAAAAGTGTTTGTTCAACTATGTTCATAGCAGCACTATTTGTAATAGCCAGAACCTGGAAATAATCTAGGTGCCCCTCAATAGAAGAATGGATAAAGAAGGTGTGGCACATATACACTTTAGAACTCTACTCAGTGGTAAAAAACATGATATCTTGAATTTTGCCTGCAAATGGATGGAAATAGAAAACACTCTACTGAGTGAGATAACCCAGACCCAAAGAGAGGAATATGGTATGTACTCACTCATAAGTGGATTCTAGCCATAAACAAAGGACATTGAGCCTGTAGTTCGTGATCATAGAGAAGCTAAATAAGAAGGTTAACCCAAAGAAAAACATATATTTATCCTCCTGGATATTAGAAGTAGGAAACACATGGGTTGGGTGGGGGGTTGGGAGGAAGGGGAGATGGGGAGAGAGAAGGGAGAAGGGGGGGATTGGGGAGAGCTTGGGGGAGTGGGATGGTTGAGATGGAGGAAGGGCAGATATAGGAGCAGAGAAGAAGATATCTTAACTAAGGGAGCCATTTTAGAACTTGCAAGAGACTTGGCTCTAGAGGGGTTCCCAGGTGTCCAAGGGGATTTCCCCAGCTAGGTCCTTGGGCAGCAGAGGAGAGGGTGCCTGAACTGGCCTTCTCCCATAGCCACACTGATGAATATCTTGCATATCACCATAGAACCTTCATCTGGTGATGGATGGAGATAGAGCCAGAGACCCATATTGGAGCACTGGACTGAGCTCCCAATGTCCAAATGAAGAGCAGAAGGAGAGAGAACGTGAGCAAGGAAGTCAGGATCACGAGGGGCATGTCCACCCATTGAGACGGTGGGACAGATCTAATGGAAGCTCACCAATGCCAGTTGGACTGGGTCTGAACGAACATGTGATCAAACTGGACTCTGAATGTGGCTGACCATGAGGGCTGACTGAGAAGCCAATGATAATGACACTGGGTTTTGATTCTACTGCATGTACTGACTTTTTGGGAGCCTCGTCTGTTTAGATGCACACCTTCCTGGACCTGGGGGGGGTGGGTAAGGGCCTTGGACTTCCCACAGTGCAGGGCACCCTGACTTCTCTTAGGACTGGAGAGGGAGGGGGAGTGGGGCGAGTGGAAGGGAAATAGGGGGATGGGAGGAGTCGAAAATTTTTAATAAATTAAAAAAAAAGAAAAAAAAAAGAATCTTCCGGTGTCTGGGTGAGAATTTGACTGAGAAGATTTAATGAACTCTGATAGGAAAAAATGTGTTTCATTTTGTCCCAGGGGGAATTAAGATTCTGTCTGCTTGGCTATCCCCTGTGTTTGTTGTTAGTCACTCCAGCAAGTATTCCTGTACCACCGGCAGAGAAACAAGGCACGTTATAACCTCGCACGTCTTTAAAACCCATCGGGCCCATTGAAGCTACATTCATAAGAGCAAGCTCCAGAACCCGTGCTTACGGTCTCTTAAGACATACCATACTTATATCATAACACGTTGCCATTTAAAAAGAAGCAGTTATAGGTGGTGACAGCAGGGAGTCCATAGAAACACTAATTTTCAGATCTGTTGAGTAAACTTGGGCCTCAATTAGAAAATGTCGGTGTTTCAGATATGTGGCCACTTGGGGGCGCTGTTGAGAGCTGCTCTGCCTCTCTAGTCATAATGGGACCTGGTCAGGAGATTAACTCAACAGTGTTAAATTGGTCTTGGATAAAGTTAAGTAATGTGGTTCAGATTCCCACATGAGGGATTTGACTAGCATAAAACACTAGAAACCAGTTTGTAAAACACTAAGTGCTACTTTATTCTAGTTTCTTGAAGTCGGTCATTTTTTCCAGGCAGACACTTGTAATCTGTCGAGATAAATTCCATCAGTGACAGTGGTCTTTCCCTGACTCATTTCTTTCTCCCATTCCTTTTTTTTTTTTTGGGTCTCATTATTTATGTAACTGACTTCTGTGCTGGGATTTACCACAAGTAACTACTAAAGCCAGAAGTCTAATCTAATAAAACAAATTATTTGTAAAAGACCAGCATTATAGGCAGAACAAATTGAGTTTATATTTAGTTCCAGGCCAAGAAATTGAAGAGTAATAGACAGGCATTTGTTTGAGCAGACAATTTGTTTTACACGGAACAAACAAAACCCTTAAAGTTACAGCGCAATTTGCTTTCCTGTTTAATGTGCATGTTTGATTATGGACCCGCTGCAGTGGATAAGAACATGCTGGCGTTGGCCTGAGCCAGGCTCGCTTCTTGACTCTGCTACTTACTAGCGGTGTGACATTGGTGAACTTAATTAGCCAGTCCCTAGCTGCAGCGCTTTCTCAGTTTGATGGCGGGGATTCAGTGAAATAGCATGCCCAGGGGCTTTCAGGCATGTTCGAGACACCTGTCTGGAACTTCTTTGTAGCAAAAGATGAGGCTTCCTAAGTATATTATAAGAGGATTTACTTTAACTAAAAATAAAAATAAGTAAATAAAAATTTAAAAAATTATTGTGGGAGTTTAGGGTTGAAATGAGTTTGGGGGCCAGTGTAATATAGAGATGCCAGCAGTAGCCTTGGAAGAATCCTGCGGGCAGCTCCCTAATGGGGTGTCCTCTGCACCCACCATTCAGGGCGGCATACAGAGGCAGGGTTCAAATTTGCCTTTGCTGGAGGGAATGTGTATGAGGGGGTAGGGGAAAAGAGCTTTAGCGGGCTCTAGTTCATCCACCTTATTGTTTGGCTTGGACTAAGTAAATTCCTTGAATCATGTGTGTCGTAGTTGGTGGCTGAGCAGTAAGAGCCTTGCGAGCCCCTGAACACGTCCTTACACCAGCTCTGGGGCTGCTCTCCTTGGTCCTTGCAGAGAAACTCAGCTCTGTGATACACACTAAGACTGATCAGTGGTCTTGCAGGTAGGACTGACATCCTTTCAAAATGTCTTCCCCTATCCTCGCTGTCTCTGGAGCGCATGCTATCAAGAGATTCTCATCTCTAAACCTCATCTTTTCTTCACTGATCTCAATACTTTTTCAGAGCAAGAATCCAGGCATAACGCTCCTCTGGATTCTACATTATTCTTTTCCCAATTTGGTGTTTGTTTGCCTAGGGACTTCACCTCAACTCTTGACATAAGACTTCTCCCCAGAGAAGGGCAAGAAAGCCCACCAAACTGTGACCCCTCCCTAGGCAAGGTCAAGACCACTCCCACAGGCTATTTAAACTGTCCCCCAGAGAATGAACACATGGTCTCCAGGTTTTGCGTGATCTTCCCTTTTCTTTCTTCCCTTCATCATGCTTTCCTGGGGCCACCCAAGAGCATTGCATGGGTGTTTTTTAATTCAGTTTAATTTGGTCCGATTGATGGAGAGGCTGGTCTAAGAGAAATAGCTAACAGTGCTTAGACATAAAAATCCACTGTTTCTGCTGCGGATTTAAGCCTAATATTAAAGCCTAAAGAGACATTGAGTATGACTTCTTGCTACCCTCCTGCCGTGGAGCTCACACCAATGGGGTAAAGTGTGGGCAGGGATCCTTTGGGGGAGGGGATTCTTTTGTTGTTGCATGGGTTAATTTAGAGCACATTTTACTCTCTGCAGTTAATTCAGCAGAGAAGAAGGCACAGCCTTGACTCCATTTTTGTGTTTCAGAACACTTGAACAAGAAAACAGTCCTGGTTTCTTGACTCTCTTGTCTCTATTGTTTTGATGTAGCTGTGGAATGAATGGAGCTGACAGAGAACTAAATTCCTCCCCCTACCCAATGAAAGTTGTGAAGATCGTGCTTTCTGGTCCGGGTACCTCTTAATAGCATCCACCTTCTCCCCTTCTCACCACTAGCACATCTCTAGGCATGAACAGGCAGTCCGCTATCCATGACGTAATTCATGCAAGCTCAGATCAGGCCATATGTTCAGCGTAAGGCCTGTATTTTCAGACCTCAGAGGCAGGAAGTTTTCAGTTCTTCTTTTAAAAGTTTGGAAACAAGACCACCGCCCTCCACCCCACCCCACCCCCACGGCTGTGTGACACAGAGCACATGATCATCAAAGCCTCAATTGTCTACTACTTACTGGCCTTTCTGAGAAATATCACTGACCTTGGATGTAGAAAACACTGAACAGCATTGTGTCTCTAGACTGTGAGATTCATCATGTCTGAGGCGGTCAGGGTGTATCTCCCGAGAGTGATTGATACAGTTCCCGCGTTGAAGAAAGTGACCAGCAACAAGTCGTTACTGTCAAAAAGGACTGAGTCCTGAGCTCACATCTCTCCCTTGCACAACCTTCTCCCACACCTTCTTTCTTGCACAAACCTCTCCCTTGCATACCCTCCTATCCTTTGCAGACATTCTCCTTTGCATACACCCTGTCTCTTGCACACACCCTCCTCTCCCTTGCATACACCATTTTCCTTGTACTCACCCTCTCCTTAGCACATACTCTCCCTTTGCATACATCTCTCCCTTGCACACACCTTGTCTCTTGTATACACCCTTCTCTCCCTTGCACACACGCTCTCACTTGTATAACCCTCTACCTTGCACTACCCTCTCTCTTGCACACACTCTCCCTTGCACTATTCTCTCTTGCACACCTTCCTCTCCCTTGCACATACCCTCTCGCTTGCATACTTTTCTCTTCCTTGCACACACCCTCCTCTCCCTTGCACACACTCTGTCTCTTGCACACAGCCCCTCACTCTCCTCCTCCCTCTTGTTCCTTTCTTAATGTGCAGATTCAGATGATCTACAGGAAGTTTACAGTTGACGTGAATCTGAAGTCTTGTTTAACTGTCCAATCTCTAAGTTTCTATTTTTATCACTTGGCATGTGTCAGTAACTGATTTCTTCCTTCTGATCATTTTGGCCTATATTGTCACACTGTCCTAATTACAGGAGGTATAATTGTCCCAATAAGCTAAGCTTACAGGAGGTATTTTTTTCACCATCTTTTCTTTAAGACTTTGTCCAGTGTTGGTGTTACTGTCTATACCTGTTTAGTAGAATTCCCTCGGGAAGTCATGTGGGCCTGGAGTTTTCTTTTGTTGAGAGATTTTTAAACTATACACTCTAGTTCTTTAGTAGATGCAGGGTTATTCATATTCTCCGTTTCAGGTGGAGTGAGCTTTTATCACAGGTTCTCTTCAAGGAATTTGTTCATTTTATTTAACTTGCAAGTTCATTGGCAGAAAATTGGCCCTCAATACTCTCCTGGTGCCTCCGGGATGCGGAGCTTTTTGCTCATCCCCAGAAGTCACCATTCTTGTCTTGTCTTTGTCAGCTTTGCTGTGCTTCATCTCTCTTCAAAAATTCAGAGCTTTTGGTGTCATCAGTTTTAAGAATTCATTTTCTTCTCTCAGTTTCATTAGTGTCTGCTCCTCACTATTTTCTTTCTCTCTCTCTCTCTCTCTCTCTCTCTCTCTCTCTCTCTCCCTTCCTCCCTCCCTCACTTATCTCCTCCCTCCATCCCCCCCCTCCTAATAAGGTAAGATGTTATGTCATTGACTTAAAACTGCTCTGAATTGGACCGACACATTTAATATTAAAAATGTATCCTTAAGTATTATTTTTGCTCCAACACAAACTTCTCTACATGCTGGGTTTTCATTTTTATTCAATTCAAAACACATTTCAAATATCTCATGTCTTCCTCTTTGGTTCACAGGATATTTAAAAGCATATTCCTATATTCCCAAATATTTGAGGATGTCTTCATATTTTTACTACTGGATTCTAGGTAAAATTTCTTATTGTCATTGAATATGCTTTGTATGCTTTCAAAAACTGAAGGTGTGTTTTATGACCTGCATTGGAATCTGTTTTGGTGGTTGCATCTACACCTAAAAGAATAATGTTAGCTTAGTTGTTTGGTGTGTTCTGGAATGTGGTAGGGGAAGTTGTCTAGTGGAGCTGTGTAGGTGTTCCATCCCCATCTGGAATTTATGTATCCTGATCCTACTTATTACTGAAAGTCAGCTGTTAAAATACTAACATGATGGTCCACGTGTCAATTTCTCCTTTCTGTTCAGGCTTTGCTTTTCCAAATCTTCTTTTTAGGTGGGCGTGTGCTCAGTATTGTAGTGTCTTCTTGGTGAGTTGACTCTCAACTGTCACGAGACAGCCCTACATATTACAGATCAACTTCCTTCTTTGTCCTGGGCTTCTGCTGCCACAAATGCAGCTGCTCTGATTTCCCTTAGGTTAGTATTTCCAAATTGTATTATTTCTCAAAATTATATTTTTAATTGATTATCCTTATATGTTTTTATACTGCTTATCATTGAATTTTGCTTTTGTGACTAATCTGACGCCCCTTTTCCTTGGGGGCATGAAATCAGTCACACTTACATTCTTAATACAACGAGTGAGTTTAGCTTTCTGACCTCTTAGTGCATAAATTTATCCTGTCTTCTCTTGTTCCCTTTCTCAGTGTTGAGTTATAATTTAATATTTCTGATTCTGCTGGATTTCCACTTAGGTAATCAATTATACCTCTGTCCCATACTTCTTAGCAGCTTGTTACAATTGACTTTTGAAAGATATTATGTCACAGCATGTGTAGTGAATAAAGTCCTCCTTAAGAATGCATCTACCTTACCCTCAGACCCTTTGTACTGTTTGTGGTCTATTTGCTAAAATAAATGGATCATCAGTTCTGAAGAAATTTCTACAACGTTTTCTATATTCTGGTCTGCCTGGTGCATGTCTGTGGTATTTAGCTGCTTTCTGTCTTTTGTGGTTTTTATCAGTAGGTTGTAAGACAGTTGGTCAGATTTGGATATGATTTTTATGACATTTGCTTCCATCTAGAACCACTAAAAGCTCAATTATTTTTATTTTATTAGGCTAGTGACCATTAGATACTATTGCTTGTTCATTATCCTATTAAAGGTATTTAAAATGGTGTGGCCTCAATCCTGCAATATTCTTTCTTTTATTAACTGAGTGTTCCTATGCAGACAGTCTTTAATTAACTTGATTGCCCACTACAGAGAATACACAGAAAAGCAACTGGAATAGTTGGTATTTTCTTTAACCTTTCAGTCTTTGCAGTTTCTGTTTTAATTTTCTCAAAGGTGAGTAATAAGATTTTTTTAATATCACTCTGACTTCACGGATTGAAAATCCTTTAACATTCTGTCCATATTTTTATGAATGCTGAAATTTCTACTTGACTTCAAAGCGTTTCAGATGAGAATTCAGTACCCTTCGGGAACACTTCTTTTGTGAGCTCTGACTCTGCTTGGCCATTGCCTGTCTCCAGGTTTGGGGTGAACCTGTCAAACCCTCCAAGAAACTTTGGCTCTTTTTAATCCCTTTAGAATTTAGACACATGATCTAGTTGTCTTGGGTGTTTGGTTTAATTTTTAAAAAAATATTATCAATATGACTTTTAAAAAGTTTGATGTTTTTCGTGACTATCTTTTGCTAGGTGGGAAAGTCATCTGCTCCTCACTGGGGGCTTCCTTGATGCTATAGTGTTGGATTTTCCTACATGTAATCAGTTGATCATGCATTTTTTATCCTCTGTTAAGTTTTACATTAAGTTTTGCAGGTTCAGCTAATCTTTCAATCGACTGGTAAGTCTTCTTGACCATGCAGAATCCTAGTGAATGGTCCTTCTCAGTGTCTCTGGGTTCAGGTGTGTGTTCTATGAGTCCTGTTGAATTTAGGAGAAGTCATTGTCCTGTTCTTCTAGAATGAGTTCTTTACACTGAGCATTGGAACAATTCTGACTGGCAGATGAGAAGTTGGGTCAACTTTCCTCTTTTTTTGACTTCAGAAAAGTTGTTAATGATTGGAGTGGGTTCTTTCAAAGCTTGGTAGAATTTAATGGTGAAACTATCTGGGGATGAACTTTTTCTGTGGAAATATTTAAATTACTAATCCTATATTCTATATGCTAAAAGTCTTTTATATATTTTATATTTTCTTTAATAGGTTTTGGTAGCTTGTGTCTATAACCATTTTCCTGACTTGTTAATGGGCATCCTTAGTATTCTCCTAGAATCTTTATTGGGGGTAATAAGATTTTTTTTAAAAAAATTAAGTCTCTATTTCATTAATCCCAGTCTTCTATTTTTATTCTTAGCCAGTCTAGCTAAACTGATCAGTCTTGTTTACTCTTTCTAGCTACCAGTATTAGTTTTGTTATTTTCCCTTCTCTACTTGACAGTTTCTTTCTCAACTTTGCTTCCTTTCTGTTCCTTGTCTTAAGGCACTTTCTTTTCTTCTCATAGTCCTTTTGAGGTAAAAGTTTATAGTGTTGGTTTGAGATCTTTATCATATAGGATCTGCAATGGCAGTCCTTGCTGTGATCACTGCTTCGGCTGCACCCTGAGGGTCCTGGATCAATCACTTAACATTTCCCAATGGGACAAATCCAAGTTAGAGTTTTAGAACATTTTGTTTTTTGAGAAGAAAAAATAAATCTTCTTCTAATGGATGGATGTTTATTTCAAGATACATGACAGCCTACTATAACACTTCAAAGCTCCAGTATTTTATTTCTTAAGGTTTTGCCATGTGTTTCCTGTGACTCTGAATGTTCCACATGTGGAGAAATTGGCATCCCATCCACAACCCACTGTTGTCTGGTTATAAACTATTGGTGACTGTCCTGATCAAAGAGCATCGCTTTCTTGGTCAGGTGCTCTTAGCTGGTTATGATTCCCTCCCACTCATTTGGCCTCTTACTCTTTTCAGTATGCTGTAATGCTGGACTAACCCCGATCGCAGCCTTTTTGTGCCCTCTCTTAGCATTGACTCCTATTGAAAAAAAAAAAAAAAGCCAAGCGCAAGATCTTAAGAAGAGTTTGTTGAGGGTTTCTGCACACTCCAGAACTGTGACTACCAGGACAACTTCTTTAGAACAAAATCCATATTTTGATTTTGGTTTCTGTGTGTTTAAGAACCAATGTCCAGGGAAAATTCTTCAATGGAGTTCATCAAGACAATGGAGTATATAGCAATGCATTCCATTTGCTTTAGTTTAATTTAATCTCAGTGCCTTGAATTTGTAGTTTTCCTTCATTTGTCCTGCTATTTATTTAGAACAGTGCTGTTTGATCTCCACACATGTGTGTTGTTGAAGTCTCTGCCTCTGGTTCACTACTAGTCAACTCATCTCTCACCCTTTGTGTTGTTTGGGCAGAGTTTCTGTTGATCTAACATGTTGCTGATGTGCTTTCTATTTAATGGTTCATCATAAAATTGTTTTTCTAATAGATACAAAAATATTGAATTATTAAATATAAACTTTCCTTGCAACATGTCACAGGCAGGGTAACAAAAAGAACTAAAAGTTCATTTTTTTTTCTGGGAGTTAGGAAGCCCATGTGATGGTTAATCTTGATTGGCAGCTTGATTGGATTAAGAAATGCCTAGGATGGTGTCTTAGTTAAAGTTTTTATTGCTTTAATGAAACACCATGACCAAAAAGCAACTTTGAGAGAAAAAAATTCATTTGGCTTTTACTTCCACATAACTAACTGTTCATCATTGAATGAAGTCAGGACAAACACTCAAACAGGGCAGGAACCTGGAGACAGGAGCTGCTATTAAGGCTATGGAGGGATCCTGCTTATTGACTTGCTCCTTATGGCTTGCTTTCCTGTAGAACCCAGCACCACCAGCCCAGTTATGGCACCATGCACAATAAGCTGGGCCCTCCCCCATCAATCACCAATGAAGAAAATGTGCTGTAGGCTTGCCTACAGCCCAGTTTTAGTGAGGCTGTTTCTAAATGGAGGGTCCTCCCTTTGAGATAACTCTAGCTTGTGTCAAGTTGGCAAAAGACTAGCCGGCACAGAAAAAGGTAAAACATACCTGGATATGACTGTGAAGGTGTCCCCAGATAGAAAGACCTCCCATTCATGTGGGACACCCCATCCCCTCTGCTGAAGGCCCAGGTAGATCTGAGAGGGAAAGAGGATAACTAGAGTGCCGGGTACCCTTTCTGCTTCCTGTCTTCCATGATGTGAGTAGCTCTGCTGTGTGCCGTCACCATGAAGAGATACCTCTGAAACCATGGGCCAAAGTAATTCTTTTCCTTGTGTTCTATCGGGTAGTTTGGTGACGGTGATAAAATGGCATCTGATCCAGTCTATTATTAGGAGAAGTTTGGCTAGGGTGGTGGGGTCTTTTGTGGCCTTCAGGAAGTCACCTTGCTGTTTCCTCATGTGGCAAAGGAAAACCCTGGAAGCTCCTCCTTTTCTTGTTCTGGCCCAATTGGGCTGAGACCCAGCCTCTACGACTTTGTTTAGTGGTTATCACTTCTTTGTAGGTCCTCCGGATATGGTTAGGTTGTTCAGGAGAGTTGTCAGCATAGGAGTTAGGGGAGAGGCCTAAGCATTTGTACTAGTCTGGGTTCTCTAGAGTCACAGTGTAACATGGGTTCTAATTGGTCTCAATAATAAAAACGTGGAGTCAGCTCTCAGGGGGTGGAAGCTGAAGGATCAGAGAAGCAGAGCAGCGACCACTAGTTCTTACCTCTACCAACGTTCAGACCGAAGGGGAGGTCCTGTCCTCAGACGGCTGCCTCAGACTGCACCGCTCTTCAGAGAGAACTGAGCTCTTGTCTCCTCCTGCCTATATCCCTCTGTCCAGCCATATTACTTCTGTAGCCTCCTCCTTGGTGTTGGGATTAAAGGCATGTGATCCCAAGTGTTGGGATCACCTCTGTATGAGCTCTGTTTCTCTTTCAGACTGGATCAAATTCATGGAGCCCAGAGTGTACTTGAACAGAGATCCGACTGTCCCGAGTCCTGGGATTAAAAATGTGTGCCACCACTGCCTGGCCTCTAGTGACTTAGCTCTGCACTCTGATCCTCATGCAAACTTTACTTGTTAAAACACAAACAAAATATCACCACATCTCAGAACTTACTGAATACATCTCTCTCTCCCCCATATATATGGGAATTTTGGAGATGATTTACAGGCTACGGCCTAGTAAATCCAACAATGACTTGCTATGAATGGAAAGTCCAAGAATCTAGCAGTTATTCAGTACTAGGTAGCACAATTAATAAATACCCATAGACAGATAGTGGGGTTCAACCTGAAGATCAGAAAAGCAAAACAGTCACCCACTGGCTCTTGCCTCTACCTCAGTCTGAAGGTAACTCATTCTGAGGATTCCTGGAGGCAGGGTCGCCATTTTGTACTGAGGTAGAGGTAAGAGCCAGTGGCAGGCTGTTTCACTTTTTCTGACCTTCAGGTTGAACCCCAATATCTGTCTCTAGGTTTTTCTTAAATTGTGCTATGGTACCATGAGGTTGAATGTCTCAGCTGGTCTTCTGCATATGTTGGAATCCTGAAGAAGTCGGCTTCAATGCCAGGGGAGGAATGGATGTGTTCTGAAGGTGACAGCGAGCAGGTAAAGAGCAAGAGCTTCCTTCTATGTCCTTATATAGACTTCCTGCAGACGGTGTGACCCAGATTAAAGGTGTGTCTTCCCTCCTCAAGAATTGGACTAAGGACAGGTATCTGCCCCTATCAAGATCCAAATTAAAGGCCTGTTTCTCCCAGCTTTAAAATTCAGATCAAAGGCATTTATCTTTTCGCCTCAAAGATCAAGATCAAAGGTGTTGTCTCTTCCTAACTCAAAGGTCTAGAGTAGAAGTGAATTCATTCATGTCACACCAAGCATAAAATCTCTCACAGGTGTGCCCCACGTGTCTGGATTGTAGTTCATCCCAGATATGGTCAAGCTGACAACCAAGAACAGCCATCACCGCACTCACGTATAGCATGAAAATCATATGAACCTTCCTTCCTTCCTTCCTTCTTTCTTAGATAATAGTTAGCATAGTGTGAAGTCTTATATCCATTTTGTGACTTAACAAATATTTTCTTATTTACTCTAAGATATGTTTAGCAGCATTGATTGCTTTCATTGTAGCTGAAGTCATCTTTTAAAATTTGAGTGAAATAATTATGTTGCTAACGCACTTACACTTATTATGACTGGATAAATTCTGACAGTCCCAGAATAATTGTGTTACAGCCTGTGTTTGGATAGCTTCCCTAGAGGCAGTCCTTCCGGAAGGATTCGTGCATGTCTAAGTGGTTCATTTGTGACAAGCTCCACTAAGAGGGCACTAATGATGCTAAATAAAAGGAGGGAGTGAGAAAGCCAGAGAAGGGTGTGTAGCCCCAGGAGATGTCCTTTAGAGAATGGTATTCGTTGACCCAGAGGGGAACCCTTTTGATGAGGGAGTAGTCTTTCTGCTTCCTACTTCCTTCTAGCATTCATGTGTCCTTTCTCCTTTGGGGCTTGCAAATTCCCAGGCACCAGGAATCCTGGATGGGGAAGAACTGTAGCTGCAGGAGGACTGAGTCTGGACAATCCTTGTGGCTGTTGGCTTCTGGGAGAAAATGAATGTGCAAAGGGGAAGTGATGGTAGGCCGGAGTCTGTCAGAAGATGAAGCATTGGGTAGTGCTGAGTTGTCTGAACCTTGCTCTTCGCAACAGCAAAATTAAGGCTTTCTGAGCAACATGTCCACCCCTCATCCTCCTCTATGCTAGTGATTTAAATAAAATGGTCATGGGGCTAAATGTCAGATAAAAATCTAGGAAACAAGTCTTTCAGGTAAAAAAAAATTAGTTTTTTCTCAAATAAATGAGTGCCACATCAGAAGACATTGAAGACAAGGTTTAGAAGAAAACAAGGAACCTGGATCTTTTTCAAGCAAAAGAGAAGCTTTGCTTGCATCTTTCATCTTCTTTTGTTCCAAAAGTATCAGGAGTTTTCTAGATAGCTGTGGTGTGCCTGTCACAACTACAGTACTTTGACTTAGGTAAAACAGCAACAGAATAATGCTTAGGTTTCAGGTCTGAATGTTGTCATCTGAAGCTAAGAGCCTATCTCAGTCATATTCTGAGGGCAGAGGCACGAGACAAGCTCTTTAGTAAACTTTATTACACTCTTGCTCCAAGAGTCTGCTCCATGCACTAGTGTACTGTAAGTCCCAAGTCCCGGTCTCTGGCCTCCATCTTTGGAGGCTGTCCCTGTGCCAGCCAAGCCTTGACCCCTCCCCCGGAGGAGTGTCAAGAGGAGCCTGCCAAAATCTTGATCACTCCCTCAGACTACTTAAATTGCTTCCCTGGAAGGTCCCCTCATGGCCCCTCCACCCCCCATCCGCACCCCCATGGGTTCGCAGTCTCCCAGTTCCCACTTGGGGCTGCCTGAGAGCACAGGAATCCCATTAAACCTGGATATTTCTTAATTTGGTTTGTTGCCATTTGGTTTGATTGAGATTTTTGTGTCAGCAGAGAGCTCGTGTTAGGAAAAATTCCTAAAACGTACTCTATTGAACAATGAGAAGGTAGCACAGGTTAGAAAGAGAACACAGTCAGCCAAATGATGCAGCTAGAGCAGTGTTTAGAACCAGAAAATTCTTCAATATCTCAATGACCTATCAGAGCCAAAGTAGACACACCCATTGGCAGTCACAATTATGTTCGTTTTCCCTAAGGAATTCATTGAATACCATAATCCGTAAAATCTCATGAGCAAGATTGCACAACCCATGGGGACCCTTGGGGACAGTTTCAACTGTCAGGTCCAAAGAACAGAATTCTACGCATGAGTTGTAAGGGAGTCAATATTAGTCAATTTAAAAGATTACTTTAATTTTTATGGGTATATGTGTATGTCTGCAGGAGTACATGTGGGTAAGTGTCCGCAGAGGCCAGAAGGATATGTCCAACTCCCTGGAGTGGACTCACACAAGGTTGTGAGCTGCTAGACACAGTAAGCTGGCAACAGAACTCAAGTCCTCTAGACAAGTAGTAGGTGCCCTTAACCATTCAGATATCTCTCCATCACCCCAAATACCCACTGTTAAGATTGTTCAGGGATGCAGTTTTATTTTTTATTTGTAACAGGGTCTTTCTCCCTATCCCAGACTAACCCCCGGCCCCTGCCTCGGTCTCCCCAGTGCTGGAATGACAGCTGTCTGCCAAGCGCAGCCTACGTAGGAGATCATCAAGGATTCTAATGTCTTTTCTTTGAGAATGGGTAGAGAGCTGATTGTGAGGAATGAAGAGCCATGATAGTGTGCAAATCAGTTGAGCAGTCAGTTGCTGCATGTCTCCCTGCCCTGGACCAGCCACTGCTCGGGGACCTGCAGCTGTCCCTGCCTGGGACTGGCTGCTCTCAGAGCCAGCTGACTGCTGCCATATGGCCTGCTACCACTGCTTGGGGACCTGTAGTGTTTCTGCTGTCTGCCGCCACTGAGGATCCTGCAGCATTTTTAATAATCCATTACATTGGTGCCATAAGACTTGGGAGGCTCTCCCACCCCGAGTTCCTCTCCCAGGGTTGGGATCCAGAGCCAGTTGTTTTCTCCACTTCAACCACATGCCACGTGATCCATATGCTTGAGTGTGATTCCTACAGCATGATTTCTACAGCGTGATTTCTACTCACATCACTGGCTTCAGTTGGTGAGTTTCTGCATTCTGGTCAGCTTAACTGTTTCTCTGAACCCAAAGAATTGACTGTTGAGCTCTGGCAACTCTTTGGTGTTCCTAGAAATAGGGGGACTGCCGCCAACCACAGTCTTCAAGGCTACTATTGTGCCCGGTTGTGCCCTTTGCTGGCATTCATCTCTGGATTGCCTCCCTTAGCTAAAATCATGACCGGACTGATCCGGGGTCAGCCCTCCCATGTACGCTCCGTGTGGTGCATTCAACTGGAGGCCCATGATCCCTCAGATTCTTCTTTTTTCCATTTCTTTTCTTTTTTATTCCTCACCATAAAAGGCCTCTCAGAGTGGCCTCTGACCTCTCTGGCTTCCGAGTCACCCCAACTGGATCCAGTCACACTGTAGCACCCCACCTGGGGGTCGGGGACACCCTCCCATGTGTCCTGTGGTGTTTGTGCCAATTTACACCCCGCCTAAAAGGGGAGACGTCCCGTTATAAGCCTTGTGGTGCTTTGTGGGTTTTCACAATTTCAGCTGTGGGTAGCAAGCCATCCATGTCTGTCCCCTCCTGGGGTGGACACCTTTTAGAGGCTTTAATGCCCTACTTCTTCAGCTCTTACCCTCACTTTGCCGGTGTCCTGCCAGCTCCACTTTTATGGGAGCTTTTTGACTACTGTTGGCAGGAGATTTCTAACTACTGTCAGCACACAGGCAAATGGAAAGAATTTAAATATTTGATTATAAAAACACTTTTCATAACAAAAAGAGACAGTTTAGCTCCTAGCAGCACTCTACATCCTCCAAAGAAGACAGAAGACAAATAAACACAGATCAATGTCCATCTGCAATTCGTTTCAACTGCCAAGTGCTGACCATTGGCGAAAACTGCCTTTTATCTAAACTGAAGATCTCCAGACATGGACAGAATCGCTGGAATTGACAGCCTATCTCCTCAGGTCAAGGTAGGCTTATCTTCCTACAGATTTCTTAGCCCACAGGATCTTCTGGAGCCTGTCAGGCCCTGTGCTAAATAGTAAAAGGCAAATACAGCCTTCAGTGACCATGGAGGACCCTGAGGAGTAGCTCTGGGCACCAACCAAGTAAGTTCTCTGTCATTTTTTCATCACTAACTCAAATAAAATTTTATCCATCTTAAAGATCTCTGATGCAGTTTGACAGCTGAGAGCTTTTGTCAGTTTAAAAGGACAACTTCCAAACAAATTTCAGTAAAATACAAATCCAAGACCTACAAGGTATAAAGGTGTGAGGACAAATACAAGTTATCAAACTTTTCTCCCATGCTGCCTTCCATAGTCTTAAAAATACTTTTCATTGTGCAAAAACATCTATCACAGTCATTCTGACATAAATATGCTACTGTTTATACAATGTACATGTCTACAACTTCTGTTTTCACAAACCCAAAGAATTCTTGTGAGTTTTAGGGAGCCGAATTGAAGGACCCACCTTAAACAGGTCAGATACATCCCCCTCAATTCCCTGGTCCTAAATTATTTTTCTTAAATTTTGTCTTCTGTTCTGTCAATACCTTAAACAGGTGTAAGAGACACCAGACATTTCCATACCACAAACACTGCTGAACAGGAGCAAAGAGATCAGCTATGCCTGGATGTGACCAGCACCTGGTTCTCTCAGGTTCCCCCCAAAGACGATGCCCACAAATAAGCAGGAAGAAGTCTTGAGAATCTGCCACTCCAATTCCTTTAACCTGTGGTACCTAACCTCCTGCCTTTTTATTATAAAAACGAAGTAAGAATGTAATGATTATTCTTTCTCTTTAAGAGACAAGTCATGTCCACTCCCTCCTCCATCTACTGAGACAGGCTGATCTTCAGCTTCCAGCCTGAGTTCTCTCTCTTTTCTATCTCCCTCTCAGAGAGGCAGTTTCTGCCTCCCCCACTCCCTCTCTGCTCTTCTCTCCTTTTCCCCTCCCTTTCATAACCACTAAATAAATATTCAACCTTACTCTGCATGGTGTGCCTATCCATATCTCTGTCTCTTGCCTGCCACCGTGTGTCTCCCTGCCCTGGTCCAGCCACTGCTTGGGAACCTGCAGCATTTCTGCTGCCTGCCGCTGCCGGGGATCCCACAGCATTTTTAATCAATCCATTATAGTCAGTGTTATCAGTGCATTTTAAAATGAGGCAAACTCATAAGGACCTATTCTGTCTTCTGTCAGAAAAGCTAGTTAGGACACGTTCACTTGTACATCTGTCCTAGTCCTCCCTTATTTCTCTGATAAACATCACAGGCAAAAACAACCTCGGGGAGGAAAAGGTTTATTCCAGCTTATACTTCCGGGTTACAGCCCATAAGTAACGGAAGTCACGAGAGGGATTCAAGGCAGGAATTTGGAGCAGAAACCACAGGGAAGGGTTACTTTCTGGCTCTCTCCCTGTCTCATGCTCAGCTGATTTTTTTTACATAGTCCAGACCTTCCTATCTATGGATGGTGCTGCAAACAATGGGCTAGATTCTCCCTTATCAAGAATCAATCAGTATGGCCATAGGCCAATCTAATCTGGGTAATTCCTCAGTTGAAATTTCTTCTCCCCAACGTCAAGTTTACAGGAAAATCAAACAGCACAAGACTTATGTAATATTTTCTATGACCCCTCCTCTTTGGACTGAGAAGATAATGCTAAGACAACCTAATTACCCACAATGTCTACGTGTCAGGAGTTTGAAAATCTCTGGTCACTCAGCTTTGCCCTTTTTTAAGCATCGATTTCAGTAGTATTCATTCATGTTCTGTAATGTTGACTTTTAGCATTTATTCATCCATTTTTTAATACTCCTAGTGTGTATTAACATGAGCCATCCATATGAACACAGAGACACCAAGTGAGTTGACTTGGAATGTTCTTAGTCTAGCAGCAGGTACCGTACAGGGGCAAGCAGTTAAAATCTCATTATGCAAGAGGCCAGAGTGTGCACAGGGATGCAGCCCCTCAGGCCTGGAAGGCTCATGCACGCTTCTCTGCAGCAAATGGCTTCTGAATTGAAAGTGGAGGATGATGACTTTAGGCATAAGAAAAAATGGCTACATTCTTCCTTAAACAAAAATACCCTACTATCAAATATTTCGAAACATTTTAAAATTGCTATTTTGCTTCTGGTTTTAACCATTAATTGGATGTTTTGGGACTAGACAGTGTTCTGGGTTAGCAGTTCATACTAATGCAGTAATAAAGAAGTTTCCCTCCTGGGCACCATTTTCTCATCCTTGCCCTGATCATATTATTTATTCATGGAGATTTTGTTTTGATGAGTTGGTTATAAGCCATTATTTCTTATTAAGTATGGGAGTGATAGAAATTACTGAAACTATAGAAAATACCTCAAAAGTCTCATGTGTTTTATTTTCTACTTTTATCCTTGTTAAGGTTTTAGACAAGAATTTTCATAAGTATGTCCATAATAATTTCATAGTGGTTGTCAGATAGCTTGTCTCCAAGTCCTTTTTTATCAGTCTCTTAAGAGACCACTGAGCAGTGAATGAGAATTTGCTCACCTTTTATAAGACTCAGGGTTAACCTGTCAGCCCCATCTGTGCAAGGAATGCTGGGAGTTGTAGTTCTTGGAAAATAACAAACCTCATGGAAAAATATGGTGACCATATTGGTTTGTCCATAAAATCCCCTCCAAAAGATGTCACTCAGATGTGAGTTCCAGGGAGTGGTCCTGGCCAAAGTCCATCTACTTGGCTAGTATTTAATATTTAATTAAAGATTGCTGAAAATTTGGCTCAAAATTGTGGAACTGTTTTTTTCTCTGGTGAATCTCAGGATCAACACTTTGTAGACTAAAGTGCATTGATGCAGTTTCTTCACAAAACTGAATGGCTGCAGGTAAAATCACTTTATGCAGGGACACTAAAACCAACTCCAGGATCAGCAGCTTTCAGGAGATGGCTCTGCTTTGGGGGAGATAGAAAAGCAAGCCAACACACACTGGGAAAGTCACAATTTTGGAAGATTTTTCTATGAGGAAAATCAACTTCTGCGGATCTTTGGGTAGCAACTCTCAAGTGATATATTAAGCGGTGTCCTCTGAGTTAGCAGGCGTCACAGACAGTTATTAGTTAAGGCTTCTTTTGTTTATTACTGGCTTCCAACATTTGGGTCAGTGTAGGCTCAGGTGCTGTTTGTTGGTTGAGATATCGAAGGAGATAGAGAGGTCTGGGTATGAAAAGAAGCTCAATAATTACTATTCTCATGACACCGAAGACTTTACTATCTTAAGTACTGCTCTCGTTGCTTCTATTGTGACAGTTGTTAGCATAGACTACATGTCTCTCCCTATATGTCTATGCAGATCTAATCTGAACTACCAAGGTGTCAAGGTGATCAATCAATACATTAAAAGACTTTATTTAGATCAATGCTATTTCTTTCAGAGTCCTTACCATTCTTGAGAGTTCTTTTCTCACTTTTCCTTAATAAAACTACATTCACTCTACTTTAATAAAAAAAGGTTTTATTCAGACCACTAAGGTAGATTAGACAATTGTTCAACAAATTCTCATTTTTTTCCCATCTGTGTCAGGGCTTGGTGTACTTCTCTGACCCTGAACTGTGCACAAAGGCACAGTTTTACCTGAGTTTCAGCCACCACCGCCGACCTCTGAAGACTAAAAACATCATGGATGGGACCTTTTCAGAGCCAAGTCCGGAGAAACGCAGCTGAGAATGGCAGTGGATTTCTTCTGAAGGGAGAAGATGCTAAGAGGGTATATGTAACTAAAATAATATCCTTTCAAAGGCTGTGTAGATGTGGAGAAGAAAATTCATCATCATAGGAACCACATGGCCGTGATACATTTCATGAATGAAATTCAGCTATCTGGGTTGCTTTATTAAGACTGCCGTGAAGCTGTCATTTCAGAAAGGAAACATTTTCAATTCAATGATGTCAGGGCATGAATCATTTGCTTTTAAGTTGATTGGCTTGATATGTTTCAGGCATTGCACTTGTCCTTGACGATCATCAGCAGAATGCCTCTAGTTAAAAGCATTTTGAGGAGTGGTGAATATAGAGGAAATATTTTAAGACAACCTCTGAATCAGGGAGAATATCTATTCTCAAGCCAAAGAAACTCATAGTTGTGGACAATCTGTGGCTAAATATAATGAAACCTATGACCAAGACAATGAAGAGGAGCATAAGAGGAGTATTGACTCCATTTACTCTTATACTGGCTTAGTTAACTTTTACTGGATTATCTGGATACTGAGAAGGTAAGGACTTAGTCTTTTTTTTTTTGAGGGGGAGCTATAGAGGTTATTGATGGTTGTAGGAAAGACTATTGCTTTATATCTACAAGGATGTATGCCCAGCTTCTTCCTTTGCTGAAAAGGAGTTAAAAGTATTTTGGTTTCTGAATGACTTTGTCTACTTCTATTTTGTTGGGAGCCACCTGGAGGCACAGGTGGTCCTGCAGTTTGGAGGTAGCCATGTGGGGCTGAGCACCCTTGCCTGCACCCTTGCTTGCACATGCTCAGAACAGCAGAATGGCATTAACCAATCAGGACAGCGTTCAAGCCTCTTCACCGTTTAAAAGCAGCTGCCTCTGGGCCCAACCCTCTCTCTCTAAGCTTTCTCTCGTCCCTGCTCTATCTTCCCTTCCCCCAATTTTCCTCAAGGGAATGCTCCAAATAAAGATGTGACCAGAGAAGGAATTCTCGTTTTTGGTGGCGTTCATTCCTGCTGGACAGGATGGCCCCCCGCAACTGGTGCTCGAAACCCCGGGACGCTGAGGGACCCTGACAACTACGCCGGGGGACCCTGAGAAGGAAGTGCCCAGCAACGTGCTGAAAGTCCGGGAGAAAAAGCTGAAATCAGACACCAGGACACAGAGAGCCGTGAATTTCAGAACTCTGAACACGTGGAGCGGTGAGTGACGTCAGTTGAATCCCCCAAAAAGGGGAGGAAAAAGAATTTCAAAGTATAGGCCTAAAAAGAAAAGAAAATACAAAAAAAATCAAAGTTAAGGTATCTGAAAGAAGGTACAGAAAGCAACGGGGAAGAAAAATCCCTTAAGTTCAGTGCAGGAGGAGTGTGAACAGCAGCAAAAAAGGCGAGGTAACTAAGGCGGGACTATGAGGACGATGGGGTACGGGAGACCGCGGCTTCCGCTCCTTCTCCGTCCACCTGCGTACTCGCTGTTAGAGACGGAGGCAACAGTCTCGTAGGGAGGCGAGTTTGATCGTGTTCGAAGACTGCCTTTCCTATTCTTAAAGAGCCACAGAGCTTTTGGAGGTGATTTTCGCCTAATTTTGTTAAGAGAGCTCAGTCTCTGGCTCTCACGTACAGAAAACTTGAACTTTGTTTGAGGAAGTAGCCGGCGGTGGTGGCGCACACCTGTAGTCCCAGCACTCGGGAGGCAGAGGCGGAAGCTGCGTGGCAGCGCTGCTAAAGACCTAAAGACGGAGAGGGGCCAAACTCTGAACTGTGTTTCCATAGCAACATGGGCGGGCGGAGATGAGTTCCCAGAGAACGGGGCTCCGCGCACGGGCAGACCGGGCAGGAGAAGCCCCCCTACGGGTGGGCGGATGCCCCCCTCGCCGGAGCTTGGCGGTGCAAATTCATTGCCTGAGGCGAGGCAGGGTGCACAGTTTGCAGATACAGGATAAACCGGCGAGCCCGCGCATGGGCCCGGGGCGGAGCCATGCCTTTGGGCCAGGCGGAGCGCGCCACAGTGGGCCGCGCCTCAGAGACGGAGCTGTCGCCGTCCGCTGCTGCTGCCGCCGCCCTCAGCCAAGGTCGCTAAAAATTCAGTCAGATAAAAACATTTGTCGCTAAAAATTCAGTCAGATAAAAACATTTATCCCCCAAACATCGCCCCTTTGTCAGCAGGAAGTAGTCAGATGATCGATGGTCTACGCCCATTCTCCCTCAAAGAACTGGTCCTAATTATCATAACAAAGGTGCGTCAACCTGGTTACCATTACCTATTGCCTCTGGCAACGGGTGGAATAAAACAATGCTACCTAGAGGTTTTTTCATCTGAATAGGGGAGCTGGAGAGATGGCTCAGAGGTTAAGAGCACTGCCTGCTCTTCCAAAGGTCATGAGTTCAATTCCCAGTGACAACTGTTTTGGTTATTAGACAATAGAGGGGGATTACTAGTGACAGCTTCCCCCAGAGAAAGGATTTCTCTTGCATTCTTTACATTTAATTTTTAATTCAAAATTTTGCTGGTACAGGCAAACAAGATTTGCTTTTTGAAACAGAGACCTGCAGATCTCTAAGTTCAAAACCAGCCTACTTCCAGTACTGATTGTGCTGAATTTTTACACTGAGAGTTTTTAGTACTCTTAAATGTTTATTTGGGAGGAGAGTTTTGTTTATATTTTTCTAGGAATGCTGACATACATCTGGATGCCAGCGAGACTGACAAGAGAGATAAAGAAGATGACCCAGTGGATGCTGAGTGTCCTGCTATGGAAGATTCATGCGGAGGCAGCAGAGATGACCTTCTGGGCGGTGCCAAGAGCAGCTGTTTCACACCTTCGACTTGAGCAACACCCTGTGCAACCTCTTATCTCTTAACAATTTTCTGACTGACTCTACTTTGCCTTTTCCTTCCTTAGGAATGGGTGGGAGCAGAGATATTCTTGGCATGCTGCGTCTAGGTGGAAGTGCTGTATGTCTTTGATTGGTGTGCTACCTGCTAGCCCAAGTGAGGTGGGGACCAGATTGGAAAATAGTTTTGCCTTATTGCTCTTATTAACAAGAGAAGAGGGAGATGTTGGGAGCCACCTGGAGGCACAGGTGGTCCTGCAGTTTGGAGGTAGCCATGTGGGGCTGAGCACCCTTGCCTGCACCCTTGCTTGCACATGCTCAGAACAGCAGAATGGCATTAACCAATCAGGACAGCGTTCAAGCCTCTTCACCGTTTAAAAGCAGCTGCCTCTGGGCCCAACCCTCTCTCTCTAAGCTTTCTCTCGTCCCTGCTCTATCTTCCCTTCCCCCAATTTTCCTCAAGGGAATGCTCCAAATAAAGATGTGACCAGAGAAGGAATTCTCGTTTTTGGTGGCGTTCATTCCTGCTGGACAGGATGGCCCCCCTCACTATTTTAATGAAGAGATGGGTTCTGCTCCATATTCTTTTAGTCATATTAGCATAGAGAAATTTTTTACCAAATTATTTCCTTAATAGTTATATATAAATCAATTTCCATGTGATAAACATGGGACACATCATAAGAACATGTGGTTCTTTACTATCTGAAGGAATTAATGGGTAATAAGCTTGGAAGACAGAAAGCAGTAGGATAAGTCACATGATTGATGTTGCAGTCCTGAGATCCCTCTTACTTTGTCTGTTGGTGGGAAAGAATTGTTCTTCAAAAGAGAAAGTTTTTGAAGATGAATGTGCAGTCATGATATGGAGAAGGTACTGTTTTCTGGGGTGATTTTTCTAAGTGAAACCCTGAAAAGAGTCTTGGGGTGATGGCGTGAGGTGTACATGACATCGACATTTGGTTCTAGTGACATTAACTGAATCAGTCAGCCCAGACTTGGAGCCACCTCCAAAACACTGTTGCAGAATGAACAATTCTTCCCTCTTGCATACAAAACTATTGCTTGAATCTCTAAACTGTGAACAGTTCTGGTCAACAAAAGACTGAAAAGATACTACACAATTAGTCTTGTTTCAAACAGAAGAGACACCACACATTCAAACTTTGAGCCACACTAAAACAACTGGGACTTTCAGTTGTAGAAATGATAGCTGAGTGCAAATATGCCCTTTAAGTTAGGAAAATAGGGAAGGAGACCTCAGAAGCCTTCCTGGTTCTCCCAAGCCCCAGTTGCCTTGGGTCTTGAGGCCTCACTTCTGTATCAGGACACAAATGGAGTCAACAAAAGACATTGTGCACCATGGCTTAGCCTCCAGGCTGGCATCACCAACAGTCAGCATCTCCTTTTTGTTGTTTATTTATTTTGTTTTTACATTCCAATCAAAGGTTTCCCTCTTTCCTCTCCCCCACCACCCCTCTCCAGTCCTTCCATTCATTCCTCCTCCATTACTATTCAGATACAGGCAGGGCTCTCATGGACATGGGCCAGCCATGGTATATCAAGTTGCAGTGAAACTAGGCACCTCCTCTAAGGCTGGATGAGGTAATCCAGTGGAAGGAACAGGTCCCCCAAACAGGCAATAGACAACCCCTGTTTTCACTGTTAGAAGTCTCAAAGAAAGACCAAGTTATATAGTTGTAGCATACATGCAGAGGACCTACGTTGTTCCCATGCAACCTCCCTGGTTTTTGGTTCAGTCTCTATGAGTTGGTTCTGGGGGTTTTCTTGTAGTTTCCTTGACCTCACTGGCTCCTACAATCCTTCCTCTCCTTCTTCCACAGGATTCCACTAGCTCTGCCTAATGTTTGCCTGTGGGTCTCTGCATCTGTTTCCTTCAGTGGCTGGGCAAAGCCTCTCTGATGACAGTTGAGCTAGACGCAAACCTATGAGTATAGCAGAATATCATTAGGAATCACTTTGTTGATTTTTTTTTAAAATTTTTGCTGTGTTTGGTTCCATTCTAGGTCTCTAGGATATCCCGCCTCTGGGTTCTGGTCCTCAATGGGGAGCTCCCTTGCAGGGAGGGTATGGGCCAGTCATTAGTTGGTCACTCCCACAATCTCTACACTATCTTTTGTTGGGAATTTTTCTATCATGAGTTCTCTGCCGACACAAAAATCCCAATCAAGCCAAATTAAAGAATATCTGGGTTTAATGGGATTCCTGTGCTCTCCAGTGGCCCTGAGGGGAACCAGGAAGCCGCAAATGTGACCACAGGGCGTGGGGTGGGGACCATGGGGGAACAGTTTAAATAAACTGGTGGAGTGATCAAGGTTTTGGCAGACTACCTTGCCCCTCCTCAGGGGAGGGGTCAAGGTTTGGTGGGCACAGTGATGGGCCTCCAAAGATGGAGGAACTGGGACTTACATCTTTACCTCAGCACATCTCATAGGTAAGACAAATTGTAGGTTGAAGAATTTGTGGCTGGATTGGTGTGACAATCCCTCCACTGGGAGTCTTACTTGTTAGAGGAGATGGTCAGTTCAAGCTCGGTATCTCCTATTGATAGGAGTCTTAGTTAGGGTCAGCCCCATAGATTCCTGGGAGTTTCCATTGCTCTAGTTTCTAGTTCATCCCAGAGATGGTCCCAGATTCCGGTTGCATCTCCCAATACTATCCCCTTTTATCTTCTCCCACCAGATCCCTCTGTTCCCAAGCTTATCCCACTCTTCCAGTCCCCTCTCCCTGTTCAGTGATAATACCTATTCTATTTCCCCTTCACAGCGGGATTCATGCATTCACCCCCCACCACCTGAGCCTTCCTTGTTATCTAATCTCTTTGGGTCTTTGGGTTGTAGCATTTTTCTCCTTTATTTTATGGCTAATAGCTACTTCTAAGTGAGTACATACCATGTTTACCTTTCTGGGTCTGAGTTAACTCACTGAGGATGATCTTTTCTAGTTCCATCCATTTGCCTGAAAATTTCCTGATATCATTATTTTTAATAGCTGAGCAAAACTCCATTGTGTAAATGAACCTCATTTTCTTTATTCATTCTTCAATTGAGGGACATCTAGGTTGTTTCCAGTTTCTGGCTATTATGAATAAAGCTACTATGAACATAGTTGAGCAAGTTTCCTTGTGGTATGGTGGAGCACCCTTTGGATAAATACCCAGGAGTGGTTGGCTCTTGATGTAGATTGATTCCTAATTTTCCGAGATATAACCAAATTGATTCCCAAAGTCAACATACAAGTTTACACTCCTCCTAGCAGTGGAGGAGTGTTTCCTTTGCTCCATATCCTCTCCAGCATGAACTGTCATTTGTGTTTTTGATCTTAGTCATTCTGACAGGTGTAAAGTGGAATCTCAGAGTCATTTTGATTTGCATTTCCCTGATGGCTATTTAATCCTCTGTTGAGAATTCTCTGTTTAGATCTGTGCCCTATTTTTAATTGGGCTATTTAGTTTGTTGATGTTTAGTTTCTTGAGTTCTTTATATATTTTGGATAATAGCTCTCTGTCAGATGTGAATTTGGTAAAGAACTTTTCTCATTCTGTGACCTGTTGTTTTGTTCTTTTGACAGTGTAATTTGCCTTACAGAAACTTTTCAGTTTCATGAGGTTCCATTTGTTAGTTGTTGATCTTAGTGCCTGCGTGATTGGTATTTTGTTCAGGAAGCTCTGTCCTTTGCCAATGCATTCAAAGCTATTCCCCACTTTCTCTTCTATCTGGTCCAGTATATCTGGATTTATGTTGAGGTCTTTGATACACTTGGATTTAAGTTTTGTGCACGGTGATAGATATGGATCTGCTTGCGTTCTTCGACATGCTGACATCCAGTTAGACCAGCACCATTTGTTGAAAATGTGTTCTTTTTTCCATTGTATAATTTTGGCTTCTTTGTCAAAAATCAGGTGTTAATAGGTGCGTAAATTAATATCAGGGTCTTTGATTCCAAACCGTTGATACATCTGTCTGTTTTTATGCCAATACCAAGCTGCTTTCATTACTGTAACTGTAATAGAACTTGATGTCAGGGATAGTGATACTTCCAGAAATTCCTTTATTGTTGAGGATTGTTTTAGCTGTTCTGGGGTTTTTATTCTTCCATATGAAGTTTAGTATTCTTTCATGGTTTATAAAGATTTTTGCTGGAATTTTGACGTGGATTGCTTTAAATCTGTAGATTGCTTTTGGTAGGATTGCCAGTTTTACTATGTTGATCCTGCCTATCCAAGACCATGGGAGATCTTTCCATATTCTGATATCTTCTACAGTTTCTTTCTTCAAAGACTTAAAGTTCTTTTGCAGGACTTTTACTTCTTCAGTTAGTATTACCCCAAATTATTTTATGTTATTTGTGGCTATTGTAAATGGTGATGTTTCTATGATTTCTTTATCATTTTTATATAGGAAGGCTACTGACTCTTTTGAATTGATCTTGTATCCTATCACATTACTGAAGGTGTTTATCAACTGTAGGAGTTCCCTCTTGGAATTTTTGGGTTCACTTATGTATACTATCATATCATCTACAAATAGCAAAAGTTTGACTTCTTCCTTCTTGATTTATATCCCTTTGATCTCCTTTTTTTATCTTTTTTTGTAGTTTGGGTTTTTTTTTATTGATTTTTATTGAGCTCTACATTTTTCTCTGTTCCCCTTCCTGCTTCACCCCTCCTCTTCAACCCTCTCCCAAGGTCCCTATGCTCCCAATTTTCTCAGGAGATCTTGTCTTTTTCTACTACCCATGTAGGTTAAATCTCTGTATGTCTTTCTTAGGGTCCTCACTGTTGTCTAGGTTCTCTGGGATTGTGGTTTGTCAGCTGGTTTTCTTTGCTTTATATTTAAAAACCACTTATATGTGATCATTGTCTTTCTGTGTCTGGGTTACCTCACTCAAAATGATGTTTTTTAGCTCCATCCTTTTGCCCACAAAATTCAAGCTGTTGTTATTTTTTATGCTGTGTAGTACTCCATTGTGTAAATGTACCATATTTTCCTTATTCATTCTTTGGTTGAAGGGCATTTCGGCATATCCAGGTTCTGGCTATGACAAACAATGCTACTATTAACATAGTTGAGCACATGTCCTTGTGGCACGATTGAACATTCTTTGGATATATACCCAAAAGTGGTATTGGTGGTTCTTGAGGAAGGTTTCCTAATTTTCTGAGAAATCACCACACTGACATCCAAAGGGCCTGTACCAGCTTGCATTCCCACCAGCAATGCAGGAGTGTTCCTTTTGTTGTCTTATTGCTTTAGCTAGAAATTCAAGTACTATGTTGACTAGATATGAGGAGAGTGAACAACCTTGTCTTGTTTCTGATTTTAGTGAAATCACTTTGAGTTTCTCTCCACTTAATTTGACATTGGTTGTTGGCTTGCTGTATATTGCTTTTATTGTGTTTAGGTAGATTCCTTGTATCCCTAGTCTCTCCAAGACCTTTATCTTGAAGTGGTGTTGGATTTTGTTGAATGCTTTTTCAGCATCTAATGAGATGATCATATGTTTTTTTTCTTTCAGTTTATTTATATGGTGTATTACACTGATAGATTTTGATATGTTGAATCATCCCTGCATCTTTGGGATAAAGCCAACTTGAAATCATGATGATGGATGATTTTTCTGACATGTTCTTGAGTTTGGTTTGCTAGTATTTTGTTGAGTATTTTTGTGTTAATGTTCATGAGGGAAATTGGTCTGTAATTCTCCTTTTTTGAGACATGGTTTCTCTGTGTAGCTTTGGAGCCTGTCCTGGAACCAGCTGTCCTGGAACTGACTGTAATTCTCTTTCTTAGTTTTATCTTTGTGTGCTTTGGGTACCAGGGTAACTATTGCCTCATAAAAAGAGTCTGGCAATGTTCCTTCTGTTTCTATTGTGTGGAACAATTTGAGAAGTATTGTTGTGACAGATTGTACTGGAGAGGATGTGGAGTAAGGGGAACATTCCTCTATTGCTGGTGGGAGTGCAAATTTGTATAGCCACTTTGGAAATCAGTGTGGCGATTTCTCAGAAAATTAGGAATCAATCTACCTCAGGACCTAGCAATGCCACTCTTGGGCATATACCCAAAGGATGCACAATCAGTCCACAAGGACATTTGCTCATCTGTGTGCATAGAAACATTATTTGTAATAGCCAGAACCTAGAAATAATCTAGATGCCCCTCAACCGAAGAATGGATAAAGAAAATGTGGTACATTTGCACAATGGCGTCCTACTCAGATGTTAAAAAAATGACATCTTGACATTTGCATGAAAATGGATGGAACTAGGAAAAACCATTTTGAGTAAAGTAACCCAGACCCAGATAGAAAAACATGGTATGTATTTACTCATAAGTGAATATTAGATGTAAAACCAGGATAACTAGCCTATAGTCCATGATCCCAGAGAAGCTAGGTAACAAGGAGAACCCTAAGAGAGACATACATAAATCGCCCTGGAAAGGGAAAACAAACAAGATCTTCTGAAAATAATGGGGTAGGGGGAAGAAAGGAGAGTGGAGGAGGAGGAGGAGGAGAAGAGGAAAAGGGGAGTAAGGAGAAGAACATGCAGAAATAGGATGCTCAAGAAGGGAGAAGAAAGAGGAGAGAAAGGAAAAAAAATATCTTGTTTGAGGGAGCCATTAAAGGGCTAGTAAGAAACTTGGCACTAGGGAATTTCCCAGGAAACCACAAGAATGACACCAACTAAGACTCTAAGCAACAGTGGAGAGGATTCCTAAACTGGCCCTCCCCTGTAATCAGAGTGATGATAATGACTACCTTAATAGTCATCATAGAACATTCAACCAGCATCTGATGGAAGTAGATACAGAGATCTACAGTGAAGCATTGGGCTGAGCTACCAGAGACCAGTCCGAGAGAGGAAGGAACGATAATATGAGCAAAGGGGTCAAGATCATGATAGTGGTAATGAACCACAGAAACGGATGACCTGAGCTGGTGAGAGCTCACTGGCTCTGAACTGATAGCAGGGAAGCTGACTAGGACCAAATTAGGCACACTGAATGTGGGGGACAGTTGTGAGGCTTGAGCAGTCTGTGGGGCCACTGGTAGTGGGACCAGGATTTATCCCTAGTGATTGAACTGACACCTTGGAGCACATTGTCTTTGGAGGGATATCTTGCTCAGCCTAGTTGTAGTGGGGAGGACCTTGGTCTCGCCTCAAAGTGAAGTGTCAGATTTTGTTGACTTTCCATGGGAAGGCTTACCCTTCCTGAGGAGTGAATGGGGAGGTAGAGTGGGGGGAAGTGTGGGGTAGGAAGAGGGGAGGCAGTGAGAACAGGATGGGAGGTGAAAATAATCTTGTCACTGATTTCCCCCGCTGCAGCAAGTCTGACATGTGAGCTGACCTGAAGTTAAACTATGGATCCTTATTTGCTGTTGTTGCCTTTGGCATGTTTCCTCTCTCCCGAAGTATCCAGTTTAGATAACTCCTTTGGAGTTCTTCTGTATCTTTAATAAAGTTGCTTATTTTCGCACAGCATATTTATGTTTGTAGCAGACTAAAACAAATGTATATTTTACAATTAGTGCATCTTAACATCACTGAGTCATATACACAAACATACGCACTAATATAGCCGCCAAGCACTTGCTAATTCAGGGATAAGGCATTGAATGTTTGCATTCTGTAGAGATTCTTGGATGACTAGTATATGGCTGCTTGTAGGGTTTTGACCATATTTCAGGAGATGGACTCTGTTTCTTAAGATGGGCTAGAGATGTGTCTTTACTTTCCTATTTTCAATAATGACATAGATTCTCCCAGCATCTGAAAATTTTACTACCCAATACACATACATTTGTAGGGATGAATTAGAATTGAATAAATTATGGTATAAAATACACCTGGGGTGCACAGAGCTGTAATTAACCCCTAGTTACCTGAAATTTGTCATTGATTTGAGTTAGTCGTCCTACAAAACTGTGTCATTCAGTTTATCTGACTTGTCTTTGTAACAGACAGATTCTGCTGTAAGATGGGCCATTGAGGGATTGTGGGTGTAAGTTTCTGAAATACTGAGGGTGCACCCTTTAGGTTAGGGCCATGATGGAATCTGGGGCATTTCACCCAGTCCAAGAGATATGAGCTCAAAGAGAAGTTCCTACCACTCATCCATGTTCTAGCTCAGTTCAGTATGGGGCTTCCCTCTTGTCTCCATCCTAACTGCAGGGCATCTTCTCCCCTGCTGCTCTCTGGAAGGGCTGTCTTGTACCATTGGCCAGATGGACCCACCCTAGGTGACCCACAGTGCTTGGATGAAGAACCCTCACCCTCCCATAGACTTCTGAAACAGTGATTTCTCCCTCTTTCTCTCCCTGTTCTGTGTTTACTTTTTATTCCAAGCTTTAGTGGTTACTCTTCCTGAGGGAAATGGCTGGCTCCGATGCCAGGCTTCTGTCTTGCTCTCAGATGGGCCATTACTTTAGAAGTCTTGGTTCAGCATTTACATGAGCCCAGGGAGAGAATTGGGGTTTTCAGTTCTGCTGAACGTTAGAATCACTGAACCATTTTATTGACGTCCTAATCCTTTCTCTAGCTCACTGAAATTGGAATGCAGTGATGAGGGAGGGGTTAGAATACAGCGTTTTCTAGAAGCAGCACTCAAGACATTGCTACTTCCTGTCAAGGTTGGGGTGAGAGCTAACAAGATGGGAGGGAGGAAAGGAAGAGGGAAAGAATAGAAACGTGTCTTGAGATTCATACTCAGAGGTGAGGACTGGCCAGACTATCAATGTCTCCTTGCCCTCGCAAGCTTTACCATTGGAGAGGATTGGCTCTGGGACTATTTGCTTACTTCTTTTGTGAGAATCCCACAAGAACTGTAGCATGATGGGAGTCATGGAAGAGAGGTCAGAAGAGGCTATCGGTGAGGTGCAGCTTCGGTTTCAGTAGAGACTTCAGGATACTGGAGATGATGGGACATGCATGAAGTTCGGTGGCAGGTGCAGAATGGAGTCAGCCTGAGCCTATGAGACAAACTGTGTATACTCTGGATAGCAGAGCTGAAGAAGTTAGAACCTCCAAACTCGTTAGAGTCCAGAGGTTTATATGATGAGTGAGTCCCAGATGTTGGACGTTGAACTATATTACTGGAATTTGGCTTTGTTTAAATCTGGTTTCATTAATGCTTTGATTCTTCCGTGTTGGAATGAGAACAAATATAACTTGCTTTGGATTTTTATAAGACCCTGAAATTTAGAGACAGCAGACTTTATTGAAGTTTTAAAACATTGAAATTTTTATGACTGTGGAACTTTTTGAGCTATATTTTATATGTTGATACCAACAAGGATTCTTTTAGATGGACAAGAAAGGAAAGGTTATAGTTCAGTAGTGAGATGTGCATATGTCAAGTTGACAATACCAGATTGAGCTGGCTGATTTTTAATGTGTGCTTGAGACATATAGACACACCTAAGAAGAAGGAGCCTCAGTTCAAGAATTGTCTCCACTAGATTGTCCTGTGAGCATGTCTGTGGAGTCATTTTATTGATTACTAATTGAATTAAGAAGGCTCAGCTCACTATGGGCAGTACATCTCCAGTCAGATAAATCTGGATGTTTAAAAAAAAGTCTAGCTCAGTAAGCCAGAAGAAAGCCAGTTATCAGGATTAATCCATGGTCTCTGACCCATACAATTTCTGATCCAAATTTCTGCCTTGAGTTCTGCCTTAGCTTCCTTCAGCAACGAACTGTAACCTGTAAACCGAAGCTCTTCCTCCAGTTGCTTTTGGCCATCTTGTTTTTTATCACAGCTACAGAAAGCAAACTAGGACAAACTTCCATACCGAAGCCTGGAAGAACTTTCTTCAGTTAGTGCGGACTTGCTGGGAACTCGGAAGTGCTAACATTTCAGCATTTCCTAAACTTCCACCATCGCCCACAAACAGAGGCCACAAAACAGGAGGCTGGAGTCCTGCAATCTCCTGAAGTGTTGGCAGTGTTGGAGGGCCTAAGTCGGCCCTTCCAAGCCTGAGGGGGATGGTTTAACTCTGCTCCATCTCTCAACCCCTTCCCTGGACCCACCTTCTGCTTAAAGACCCTTTGGGACATTATTGAACAATACCCTTTCTAGACTGACATTTGGGTTGTCTTATTTTGGTTTATCACACTTTTGTGGAGCTTAGGTACTCACCAATTTGGTGCATTAGCAAAGCTGTCAAAAGGAAGAAGTCTTTCTCTTGACACAGCTCTTGCTGACGTTAGTCTCCAGGATCTGTAAACCAGACTGAAAGTGCTGAGCCGCACCATGGTTAATTGAATGTTGTTCAATTACTCACTCAGCCAAGCATCGAAGGTTTCCTAACAACTGAACTGTGGTTAGTACAGGGCACAGGCTCTTCCCTCAAGGGAACCATAGGATAAGATAAAGTGGCAATGCCTACCCTGCCCATGTGTACTTTTGATTTTCTAATGTTGTTTTGACATTTCGTTCCTAAGAGGATGCTTGTGGGATGAGTTGTAAAACACCCAATTTTCTCTTGATTTTGTAATTTTAAATACTCTCCTAATAAGATGGGATATTGAGAGGGTTCTAGGACTTTTGTGGCCTGAAAATTTATTTCCTACACTCCGATGATGTTGATACCAGCGTTAGGAGTAAGGCACCATTTGGCAGCATCTTATTTACATTACGTGTGAATGCTCAAGTTTAGGGATGGACTGCTTCCTTAAGTGGATTTTTTTTAAAGCAACATGAGATGGTAGCTGATGAAGCGCCTTTTAAAGCTCTCCCCACAGACACAGTGAACTGAGCAGCTTTCTGAGTGTCAAACTATCAGCAGAAAGGCTGGGGAAAACTTTTAAGAGTCCACAGTCCTTGTGTTTAGTAGAGCGGCATGAAGGGGGCATTGGAGAAGGAAGAAAGAGAGGGGGCATCACTCTGCCTTCCTAATCACTGTGCCACCCACTCTGCCCAATCTGGAGAGAGGCACTGCTCATTTGAGGGAGTGAACAAGAACACAGCCTAAGCCTTCAGATTGAAACCCAGTACCAGGACCACCATAGTAAAAGAGAGTTCTGGGTAAAGCCTCACAGGGCCCAAAGTGACACTCAGCCTGGAGAACTGCGTTAGACCTGGCAGCAAAGAGGCTACTCTAATATTTTTCAAACCTAGAGTGGCAGAGCTGGGAGTAGATTTCTGCTCATCAGCGAACAGAGCATAAGGTAATGCTGTCTTGGATGTGAGTTCTGCTCTTGCTGTAGTGAGACTTAGCACCACTGAAAACTGAAGGCCCATGAACAGGCTAGGGCTTGCTAAGGAGCCTCTAGGCCAGTTCTGGCATCAGGCAGACACCTACCTATGCCCTTTGTGATACACCTATGTATAGGCTTTGACCTTGGAAAGGCTGAGGAACATCTTCCCTCTTCCTGGGACTGCGGAGGCCTTGGTGACTGTGAGGCTCAGGTATAACCCACCAAGCGTTGCATCAGTCTTAGTATTCAAATGGCATTCTCTGCCACCTATTCCTTTGGGTAAGATAACGATCATCAGGTCCAGGCCCATGGATGGAACCGTAGTACTTCCCCAGAACCAGCAGAGACACATGCTCCCCAGGTGGGTGGACTTGTGCTTGGCTAACATCGTTGTGTATTATGGCAAACACCTTCATGAACTCCTGTAAGACAGAGGCAGAATTGTATTTAGCATCTGCTCAGGTGCCCAGTAGTCTGCCTTCACCAAGGCTCTCTCCAAGCTCAGGTTGCATCACTTACAGTGACTCCACATTTTGGAGGTGGGGCAAGCGTGGTGGTTTGAATGAGAATTAACACCATAGGCTCATGTATTTGTTTTGGATGTTTGATCCTTGGTTGAACTACTTGGAAAGGATTACGAGGTGTGGTGTATTGAAGGAAATGTATTACTGGGGGGCAGGTTTTGAAGTTTCAAAAGCCCGCACCATTCCCAGGATCGACGTCTCTCTCTTTCCCTTCTCTCTCTCTTTCTCTCTCCCTCCCCCCTCTCTGTCCCTCTCTTTCTCTCCCCCATTCTCTCCCCTTTCTCCCTGCTTCGATGTGCCTTGTATTTATGGTTCAAAATGTAAGCTCTCAGCTACTGCCCCTGTGCCATGTCTGATGTCCAGCCTGCTGCCCACTCCCCACCATGATGGTCTTGGACTCTAACCCTCTGAAACTTTAAGCTCCAAATAAACACTTTTTTTCTATATGTTACCTTGTTCATGGTGACTTATCATATCAATGGGAAAGTAACTAAGACAAGAGGGTAGCTAAGGATGAAACTTTGCTCTAGAACTTAGTGGTGGGTTGGTGAAACCTGACACTATGCAGATGTTAACAGTTCTTGCTCCTGGGCCTGTTTATGGATGAAGCACCCAGACAGCTTCACTGCTAGGGAAGACACAGACCCCAGTGTAATCTAACTAACAAGATATGTCGTTGGTTGCAGTGGGCAAGTCCATCTCAGCAGTGGGCCGTCTTATAGGTGAGTATGGTCCTTGATTCTAACCCAGTATTGTGTTGATTTTTTTTTGTGGGCTGTGAGCTCAACACTATGCCCCAGTTCAGGAGCATTGGTGATCAAAGTTGTGGCATAAAAGACCAGGACCAGTCTGTCTACAGTGACACCGCAAAGAGCTAGCCAGATTCCCCACTGTCTGACCATTAACTGTAGATGAGGAATCCAGACTGATCTGGGCCCAAAGGATATTTGAGAGGACCTAACACTCTCCAGTGCTCTCTTTATGAGTCTCCTATTTTTTTCTGAGCAAAACACAAGCAGTGTGTTTGAGTTTGAATGATTGTACCAGGACGAAGACAGTGCAGTGTCAGCCAACTTCTGGAGAATCTGGGTCTAGAGACCACTGAGTGATGTAATAGTGCCAGTGTTGTGAAGTGTGGAGAATATAAGAAGCCTGTCTAGAATTTCTGTAAAGACAGATGCAAAAAAAGCCATAGGAAGTCTTAGGAAGACTGGAGGAAGTATCCAATCCTGTGCTCAGATCGTGTCATGTTGTGGGACCCTCACCCCTTATTCTCAATGGGGCAAGAAGAAGTTTTCTAGAAGAATGTTTTCCCAGGAAGATAGTGGCCTTCCCCTCTCCCACCCAGGATATTCTGAGCACAAGGTCACTTAGCTCAGCCCAGCCAGCCACCTGGTACAGGCTGATAAAGATGGCCTAACTCAAGAACAGTGGCCTCTCTAAAAACAAGAAAAAAAGCTGACTTAACAGAATGTGAGGGAGCAAAAGTCCTTGTACCCATGCCAAAGCATCTTCAAAGATTCTCTTTGTACTTATGCCTTTAAAAGCTTGCCCCACAGAGGAGATACAACTCCTCTCTACCTTGTTGTAACGGGGTTGGGGTTGGAGATGAGTTCCAAACATGTTTGTAATATGCTGATTAAACCTTGCTTATTACAGTCTGGGCCTCTCTGGTGTTCTCTCTCTGGGGGTCGTGATCTGGGCACAACAATGTACCAACAAACATGCAGGGCTTTCTGGAAACTGTGACTTCAGCGAGTTATCAGAAAAGTGACAGAAACTGACCAGGAGTCAACTGGAAAGAACTCTCAACCCGAAAGCACAAGATGATTGTCTTAAAAAAACCTTAATGATCTCTAAGAAAACAGACAAATGTTCCAGTACTCTGCCAGTGAATCTTAGCAAGTAAATGGAATCAAACAAACCCTGCAAATTCTTGAGCTGAAAAGTACACTCAGCAAAATGCAAAATGTGGTAGAGGCCTCACTGGCAGCATAGCTGGAATAGGAGACATATTTAAGAAGCTTAAAGAAATGCCACATAAAAATACATGATTTGAGGAGGAGTAAGTTAGAAGAATGAGAAGGTGTGCAGAAAGTGTATGGGAGACGTGGAAATGCCGTAGAGGTGAGACGTATGTCCAAAGAAACAAAAACATGAAGTTGGGAACAGATGGATATAAATATCCAGGTACAGACAATCAAACGTTGCCAGTCACTCAACCAAATCTATCCCAAGATATTTTATATTTACGTTCCCACAGGTCAAAGCTTGGTCGAGTAGATTCCCAAGGTTTCAAGAGAAGAGAAAGAACAGACAGACTGCCTCAGCCTGCCTCACCCCAGCCTGCCTGGCAACTAAGTCCAAGTCAGGAGCGAAGTGGCAGGAAGTTTTATTCTGCAAAGTGTAATGCCTTGCTTTGGAAATGGAGGCGGGATGCTTTCCAGACAAACCCAAGGTGACAGGCTGCCTGTCTGCCAGACGTGTTCTACAGGAAGTGCTAAGAAGTCCTAACAACCAAAAAAGAAAGAGAACTCACAGGTAAGAGCGGTTACTCCAATAAGTTCAAAATTCTGATATTACAACCATGATGCATAAGCCACACATATATTTAGAACAGACAGGAAGAATAGAATTAAAACAATAACTATATTAATATGCAAAGTGATAGGCAAATATATAAAGATACAAATCAGTATGGAAATCTTCAGAATGTGGGCAGGGATGGAATACAGACAGAGTTTCTATGTGAGTCTATTTTCTCTTGCCTGTTTCTGTTCTTACAATTATATTACGTTGCATCATTTAAGAAACAGCTTGCTATAATTAAAAGATTTTTCATACCTCTCTTGATAACCACAAAGCAAAAACCTTTAATAGACAAACCAAAAATAATTAGCAATGAGCCAAAACACATTGTTACTTTAGTAAGACTTTACATATTAATATCTAGAGTATGAATGAGTCAAATTCTCCAGTTAGCTGGCAAAGTGACTGAATGAATAAAAACAAAACAAAATAAACAGCTCTGTGGGGGTCTCTGCAAACATCACGGTTGCCTGGGAAGCAACGCCTGTGAGGCAAGAAGAAAATCTAGTTCAATGCCATTCAGTAACCACTGTAGGTTCCAACTTCTAGAGTCTGACCCTAGGTAGTTTCTTTTAGACATAACTAAGTATAGACCTAGTTTGGAAAAAAGTTTCCTGATGATGTCCCAATCTCACGTGCACAATAAAACTTAAGGCTTGACTACATCAACACACTTTTGCAAAGTACCTGTGGCAGCTTCCATAAAAATGGGTTATATAGCTTATGGACCTGGGGAGAATCTTGTGTCGGTACAGACAGTGTAGAGGCCACCAAGCTACAAAGCTACAAAGCACATGTGACATAAGGATGGGTCCCATTGATGGAGAAGCAATGCTCTAGGTGAAGGTCTAGAAAGGAAGGCCCAGGGATAAACATAGTATTCTGGGAGATTCAGATGTGGCCTGGCTCAATGGAAAGCACACATCACCAGGTCATTAACTACAGCCACTTCCAGCCTGCGGGGTGGAAAACTTGCATTCATCTCTTCCATTGCTAAGCCAAGCTGTTATGTCTGAATTCTTGGTTTCCCCAGTGCTTATCTGTGAGTACACAGACCTTGTGCCCTCTACAAACCTCCTTAGGAACAACTATATGTGGTTTGTAAGAGATTTTTTTTTTCCTATTCAAAGGACACAGACTGAAAGGGAAAGGTGAACTAAGATGTCCTGTGCTCATGGACCCCCCCCCCCCCTAAAAAAAAACAGGGACAGCTGTATTGGAGATTCTAAATCAATAGTATTAAAAACGGACAAGAAAACCACCCTATAACAATGATATCATAGACAGGTATTCTAACACCCTGTGTCTAACTGCAAACAATGGGTGTTTTCTTGGGAATGGACCGGGGGTTTTCAGACCTCGTTTGTACCCATTGCCTAGTAGAGCCAACAGACGTTACAGAACACCTACCTAGCAGCTACTGAAAACATCTGCCTCATCAGTGCATGGAACATACTATAGAGTAGGGCACATTGGAGGTCAGAAAATAGGTCTTGCAAATTAGAAATATCAAAATCATGTGAGTATCTACTCTGACCAGTGCATAATAAAACTAGAAATTAGTAACAAGAACAATTTTGGAAACTATACAAATACATAGAAATTCAACAAGTTATTCTTTGTGTTTGTTGTCTCTGGGTGTTTGTGTCTCTGGGTGTTGTGCATGTGTGGTTTCTGCGTGTTGTACATAAGATCTTCATGTACCTTCATCTATTGCTCTGTCTCTGTCTGTCTGTCTGTCTGTCTCTCTCTGTTTCTCTGTGTGTGAGGGTATGTGTGTGTGTGTGGTGTCCATAGTGTATGCAGATGTGTGTGTGTGTGTGTGTGTGTGTGAGTGTGCACACCTGTGGCTATGTCTGGTGTCTGTCTATCTCTCTTCAGTTGATTGCCTCAAGACAAGCTCTCTTAGGGAGCCATAAACCTGCCATTTGGGCTTAGGCAGACCAGTGACCTCTTCAGATTCTGTCCCTTAACACACACACACACACACACACACACACACACACACAAAATCTGGGCTGAGATTTTAGTCATACCTGGCTTTATATGTGTTGTTGGGCATTCAGTCTCAAGCAAGTGTTCTTACCCACTGAGCTATTTCTCAGCCCAGTACTTATTTGTGAGCAAGTAGTTGGAGCCAGGAAGAAATCAAGAAGGAAAACCTTTCAAAATTCTTGAAAGAAACAAAAAGCAAAGGCCCAGGCTGCACATTTGTGGCGCTTCCCTTCTGCCACAGGTGTTTTACAGTAACTCTAGAAGCTTCCGGCTCTTTGGCTAACGTAGCCTCGGGTTTTTCTAGTAGTCTCATAAGTGTGACTGTTCTCTCCATTTCTACTTCAGAGGCTTTACTTCTGGCACACACTGACAATGGTGGCTTTCGGAGGAGACTGTGACTTGAGTAGCCTCGGGCGTTGGGAGGTTTTACTCCGTGCGGTTATGGCATCTGCTAACTGTGACAGTTTGACTGTCTCTCCACTTCTGGTGCTGGTTATTTCTCTTGCAGGATTGCTCTGGTTAAAACGGGAAACCCTGTCTGCCCTTGGGGACGGAGAGGGAGGAGGGGAGGGAGTGGGGGGAGTGGGAGGGTGTTGGGAGGTGGGGCGGAAATGGAAACTTTTGTAATTTAATAAAATGACTTTAAAACAAAACAAAACAACACAACAACAACAACAAAAAAAAACCTCTGAAAGTGAGGGAAGTGGCCATCCTTTTCTTGTTGTATAAGTCAGAAAATGAGCTTTGTGTTTTCACACATTCAATTTAATATTATGTGTTGGCTTGTTTTAACTAGCTTGGCTATGTTGAGGTAGATTTCTTTTAATTTTTTATTTTTATTTTTTGATTTTCGAGACTGAGTTTCTCTGTAGTTTTTGGAGCCTATCCTAGAACTAGCTCTTGTAGATCAGGCTGGCCTCAAACTCAGAGATCTGCCTGCCTTCCAAGTACTGGGATTAAAAGCATGTACCACCAGTGCCTGGCTAGATTTCATATTTTAAAGATTTATTGGTTTTAATTTTATGTGTATGAGTGTTAGGCTAGCACATTTGTATGTGAGCCACATGTGTGCTCATGCTTGCCAGAAGAGGGCGTTAGTTCTGGAACTGAAGATACAGATGGTTGTGGAAACCAAACCAGGTCTTGTGCAAGCGTAGCAAGTGTTCTTTCCAGAGGGCCATCTCTTCAGTCCCTGAGGTTCTTTTCTGGAATGCATAATTGCTTCACATTTTTATTGTAAAAGCTGTTGAATTTTATCAAATGCCCTTTTTTGTATATATTGCTTATCATGCGATTTTTGTCCCTCATTCTGCTGACATGGTTAGCATGACCATTGATTTGAACATAATAAACTATCCTTATATCCGTGATGTGAATCCCACTTGGCCATGGATATTGATCTCATTAATGTGCTATTGCCGAATTTGATTTACTATTATTTTATTGAGACTTTTTTTACTTATGCTCACGAAGAGTTATTGTGTGGCTTTACTTCCAGGTTCTATTCTGTTCCTTTGTTCTGCGCATCTGTTTTCATGCCAATACTATGCTGTTTTCACTACTACAACTTTGAAACATTTTGAAGTCACTCAGTGCCGTGCTTCCTGCTTTGTTCTTTTTCCTGAAACTAGACAACTTATTTTATTTTGTGTGTGTGTATATGTGCCTCCATATACTCCTAATTCCCTAAAGAATGCATTAATATTTTAATAAGCATTTCAATCTGTATATACACTGCTTTGTGTAGCATGGATATCTTTAAAATATTGAATCAAGTTTTTAAAAATATAAATGTGCTTTGCTTTACAGAAGCTTCTCAGTTTCAGCAGGTCCCATTTATTCATTGTTTCTCTTATTGTCTGTGCTGCTGGGGTCCTACTTAGGAAGTGGCCTCCTGTGCCTATATCTTGTAGACTACTTCCCACTTTCTCTTCTATCAGGTTCAAAGTGGACAGATTGATGTTGATGTAAAGATTATTTACCTATCCGCCAGGAGGTAGGAAATAGTCAAGAGTCCCAGGTAACCTTGGGTGCATGGGGGGGGTGGGAGGGTTGTTGGAAGGGGAGAGGGTTAGAGAGAAGGGAGTAGGGGAGGAATGGAGAAAGCTCGGTTGACCGGGATGGGGGGAAGGGAGGAAGGATGAATGTGGGATCAGGGAAGAATATATTTCAACTAAGGGAGTCATATTAGAGTTTACAGGAAACTTGATTATATATGGGATCCCAGGTCCAAGGAGAGATCCCCAGATTGTTCTCTGGACAGAGGAGGGGGTGCCTGAACCGGCCTTGGCCCGTGACCATACTGATGAATATTTTGCTTATCACCATAGATCCCTCATCTGGCGTTGGATGACGATACAGATGGAGGCCCGCGTTCGAGCACCGAACTGAGCCCCCCAAGATCCAAACGAGGAGCAAAAGGAGGAAGAAAATGACGAAGGACTGCGAGGGATACTATCACCCACTGATACAAGGGGTCGGATCTAATGAGAGTTTACCAAGGCCAGGTGGACCGTGACTGAACGAGCATGTGATCCAACCAGATTCTCTGAATGTGGCCGGATTTTCTGAATGTGGCTGGCCTGCAGTCTTTCTGAGAAGCCATTGACAATGACACTGGGACTGGTTTCCTCTGCATATACTGGATTTTTGGGATCCAGTCTGTTTGGATGCTCACCTTCCTGGACCTGGAGTGAGGGGGGAGGAACTTGGACTTTCCACAGGGCAGGAGACCCTGACTTCCCTTGGGGACAAAGAGGGAGGAGGAGAGGGAGGGGGGGAGTGGGAGGGCGTTGGGAGGAGGGGCGTAAATGGAAACTTTTTATAATTTAATAAAATTACTAAAAAAAAATATATAAATGTGCTATCTAGAATAAGATTCTAAATTGCACACTAGCCTGGAAACTGAGGCTAGAACACATAAATTCAAAGTCTGCTTGGGCTTTAGAATGGGTTCAAGTTAATCTGGTCAACTTAATGAGACATTGTCTCAAAACAAAAAAGTGAAAGAAGGGCAGGGGGCGGAGCTTAGACCTGCATCCTGAGGCCCTGGCTTCAATCCTTGGAACTCTGAAAGTTAAATTGCAGAGAACAGCATCCATTTATTGTTGTCTGCTGTAACCATGGCAAACCTGTGCCTTGATGGAGTAGCAGAAAGCCCTTCATGGGCGGGAAGATAACCATAGGAGCACAGAATGTTTTAGCTGAAGCTTCTAAAAAGTGTAGAGCTGCAGAGTGTAACAGTGTTTGCTTCTTGTTTTTATTTTTTTCTCCATATATTTGAGGCAGAATCTTGTATAGTTTCAGCTGGCTTGGAAGTTGCTATTATAGCTCAAGCTGGACTTGAACTCTTGATCTTTCTGCCTCAGACTCCCAAATGCTAGAACTACAGGACGGTACCATTGCCGGTGAAATGTACGCGTGTGTGTCAGGCGCTGAAGAAACCAGGAACAAGAATCACTCAGTATCTGTGGTTCCTTGAATCACTTTTCACTCCATCCCCTTACCCTGAACCTCTCTAGCTCAGGGTCTGGGTTTCACTGCCCTTCCCCAAAGCTTCTCTTTCCTATATAAACCAGCCACTTCAGATCTGGGCTGTCTTGGCTCCTGGCTGGATTGCTCTTGTCCTCTTTGCTCTCTTGGCTTTCTCTCTTTTCCTCCTTGCTCACTTTCACCTATCATCGCCTGGTTCAGTCTGGACCCTTCCAGATGCCTCTGTCTGTTTTCTCCTTCATGTCTACAATGAAACCCTTCTCAACCATACCTAGGAGCCATCAAGTCACCATTTTTATTATTGGGATCTCCTAGCTCCAGAGCCAAGACACTCACCTTTGTTGGATTCTCACTGCAAGTCTCGGTTAAGTTTGGGATTCTAAGCTCAGATAGTTTTGATGGAAAGAATGCCCTCCTTGCTCAGGTGAGCCAGCTATAGTGAGTAGGAACTGGGCCTGTCACAGTTATTGAAGGTCCCTGAGACCCTGGTGTCACTGTCCTGATACAGCCCTGCTAGCACCATTGAGTCATTTGTCCTAGAAACACTTTGTGTGGGTGGGAAAGATAAGACCACACACCAATAAATAACCCGATTGCTTCCCTCAGGAAATTCTTACCAAGCAACTCATCAGCGCCAGCCGTGTGCCCACTTGGGCAAATAGCTCACTTCTCAAACCACAATCCCCTAATTGAGATTCACTTTCACACTCACCACTGTGTGCGCCGACCCTGAATTCTAAAGCCTCAGACTTTGCCCAATCTACTGTCAGTTCCCACCTTGAGGGATGGGCTTTCAGGTCAGGAGAGTAGCCCGTGTATGCCCCTCCTTCCTCCATCCTATTAACCTTCTCTTTAAGATGCTGTGATTGTTCAGCTAGTGTTTTCCCTCACTGGAGTGAGCGGGAACACATCCACTTTAAATAATAACAAACTGTCAATAGATAGTATAGTGAGACTGATCTCATGTCTCCTCAAAGGCTCCAGATTGGCAGCATCAGTCTTAAGAGGTAGAGGACACCCATGCCATGTAGCCTGCTGATATCTGCCAGGTCACAGGCTAGGGAGACAGGATGTCAGAGACCAGCAGGGAAGAGCCAAGGTGATTGGCTTGCCCTTGAGTGCACAGGTGACAGGCAACCCGAAATAGTCTCAAAGAGCTGAAGATCATTTGAGCGAGGAGGCATGAGCGGCCCTTTAATTTTAATTTTTGTTGTTAGGGGAGGACTTGAGTACAATAGTTTGGGTATTGAAAGAAAATGTGACCTCATTTCGTACTCACAGGCCAATTGAGCTAGGGGTATATTGGTTCTACAAATCCACTGGGCTATGATTGGAGTATTTTCTTGGCTGTATAAATTATGGCTTACATTTCTTTCGCTTAATGAGTTCTGCCTGTACTTTGGAAATGCAAAATAAAATGTTTTCAGCATGAGGTCATTCATATGACACTAGAAATCAAAGGGCCACGCAACATTCCAGAAAAAAAAGAGAAGATCTGTAGATTGCATTTAAGCATTTTTTATTTTCTTAGTAGAAAATTAAATCCAATATGCACAAATTGACTGTACCCTACTTGCAATGAGCAGATTTTTAAAAGCACAGAAACAATAATAGGCAATGTGGTAATGAAAAGCCCCAAAGCCTTCCTCTCCTTAGGCTTTTCAGTAAGTAGTAAAAACAAACCAAAAATACAGTGAAATAGTCACAAGGAGACCATGTTTTAAGGTAAGCAAGTTATTGGCATTAAGATTATCAGACTGTTTGCTATAAAACTCCATGCCCTGTTGTCTTTGAAGGTTGAAACTCAACTTCATGGATGACTTCCTCCCAAGACATGATCTTTTATCAATGATCTTGTACACAGGTTACAAAAGGACACATTTTCATGGTGTAAAAGCAAGGGTTTAACTCAGAACAATAGATGGTTTCCCACTGCTGTTCTCTCTGGGTTACTTGGGCTAGAGAAAATTGGTAGGTAAATACAGCAAGAGCTCTGGGTTCACTGTCATTTGTCCTAATAAATGAGTTAGGCGAAAGCTGCAATCAGAGACAAGATGTCTTATATCAGGATGCTACAGATTACTAAGTACCTGGGGTCAAAGTGCTTCCGGCCTGCAGGACTCCATGAGGATGGTTGGCCCTCTGGAAACACCTGTGCTCCCTAACCTTATTTCCTCTTGCCTTCGCTCAATATGCAACCACAATGGGCTGTGAACATTCTAGTTTGTCATCTTATAGGCTTCAGTTTGACTTATTTTTTTCACTATACTGTGTCTAAAGAGAATATCCTGGCAAGAAGAGGATTAGAAAACCGTTCTTGAAGACTTACTTTATAGTGTGTGTATGTGTGTATGAGAGAGAGAGAGAGAGAGAGAGAGAGAGAGAGAGAGAGAGAGAGATTGAGAGAGATTGAGAGAGAGATCTGGTATTTACCATGTGATTGGCACACCCATAGCCTCAGAAGTAGGAGATCAGTTGGACTCTATGGGACGGGAGTTATAGGCATTTGTTAGGCTCCATATGCGGGTGATAGAGGAGATGAATTCTTTTCTAGTAAGGACCTTGGAACAGTGAGTGCTCTTAACTGCTGAGTCATCTCTCCATCCCCCTGCAAGACTCTCTGGGCTTTTTCCTTCTGAATTTTTGAAGCAGGCTGTAATAACTCACACCGGGCCTGGCAGGAAAAGTGCTTCGTCTTGTATCCCTCTTTTTCCTCAGCTGTGGTTTCTGGTTTATTGGATTTCTTCTTGACATTACCCATGGCTTCACTGGCGGAGAAAAGCTCTGTGTGATTAAAACCTTTCCGAAGAGTCTCTTGGGCATCTCATTAGGCATAAAGGTATCTGGGTAGTGAGCGGTCTGCCATGGCAAGCTTTGTGAGGGTTTTGGCTTCTTCCTGTCATCAGACCAATGTCAGCACCAGGGAAGACTGCAGGTTCCCAGACCCCCACCTCCCCAAACCAACTAAATCAGTGATTCTCAACCTGTGAGTCGAGACCTTTTTTGGGGTCACATGTCAGAGATCCTGCACATTGCATGCAATGACATTACAATTCATGATGGGAACAGATTTACAGTGATGAAGTAGAATACAATAATTTTATGATGGGGGGTCACCACAACATGAGAAGCTGTTGACCTCATGTGACCCTTTAATGGGACACAACATTAGGGTTGGAAACCACTGAACTAGATTAAAGTCCTGTGGGTGTGATTGCTCTGTTTCCACAGTTCTTCTGGATACCCTGTTCTCCCACATCGCCAGGAACATCATCTAGAACACACATCATCTAGCTTTCCTGGGCCATTTTGACTTAGTAAGAGCAGAATGTCGGTTTTCTTTCTGGCAGGTTCTGGGGTGATATTTCCTGAAGCTGTGAGTCCGGGCCCACCTTTAAGAATCACTTTTTGAGGTGGGGACACTTGTGCTCCTTTAAGTGTCATTCGGTAGCCTTTGACAAGAGCCAAGACCAGGGAGACGCCAGTTGTTAGAGATGATCTCCACCACGGGCTTCTTCACAGAGACATCAAGTGAAGGTGAGGCGTGGGACCAAAAGTCAAGGCATAAAAGATGGCCAGCAGCAGTACTATCACCGCGTTTTCCTGATCCTCTACCACCTCATCTTCTTTCTCCTCCTCCATTAGAAGATGGGCAAAGGAGATGAGCGAGTAAGTTGAGTAAGCAAAGTGATTCATAGTGTGGGTCAATGAGAAGCAAATGAAAAGTGAATGAGAAGATTAGAAGTCAACGAGAAGATGAGAAGCCAATGAAAAAATGAGAAGTCAATAAGAAGATGAGAAGAAACCAACGAGAAGATGAGAAACCAATGAGAGGATGAGAAGCCAGCAAGAAGATTAGAAGTCAATAAGAAAATAAGAGTTGCTCAAGTTCTTGGAACAAATTCTCAATGAAACGTGACTTTTATCTTCCACGCTTACTTAGGGCCATTCTTCTGTGAACACCAATAGTGCTGTGTGCCACGAGAGTAAGTTATCCCTGTATCTCCTAGACCAATAAAAGGGGTGCATCAGTCAGCCCCATGGTCCTACTTCTAAGGCAGTGTTTTAAAGCAACAAGAGATTCATAGATGAACTTATCTGTGGAAGTAACATTACACTGTTTTGCAAAATAGCGAAACATTGAAAATGCTGGAAAAGTCTAACAACACAAGGAACTGAACAATAACTGGGGTATAGAATACATGAGACATGGAGCCATCACAGGATGCTTGTTTGGAGAGAAGAAGCAGACAACTGGGGGACAGAGAAGAAAGAGGAAGGTAGTAGGAGAGAAGGGTGAATGTTCACAATTACAATGACATACATGCATAAAACGCCACAATTAAAAACAAATAAGCAAATAGCCATAAATAACAACCAAAAATAACAAAGTCCTCAGCCATCATGCTACCTGGGTGATGGCTGACCCACATCTGGCCATGACAGAACCAGCCACTCACCTGATCATTAGCCAGAACACATGTGTTGAGAATAAGGTGCTGCTGTTCCTGTGGCCTCTGGGCTTAGCAAGGACGTCAGGGATAACTGTGTGGGAGCAGTTAGAGCTTCAGTGCTGAATGAAAGAAAGCAATAAAAAGGGAAGGAGAGGGCATGGCTGTCCCTAGGAATGGTAGAGACAGTTTATTACAGATATATGGTAGAGCAGAGTCAGAGGCAGGAATATCTGGGAGAGTCCAGAGGGAGCATGATCAGGCTGAACTGTCATGTAAAAAGAGGAGAAGGGGAAGAGAAGAGACAAAGGGGAACTAGGTACAGCAGCCCAGAAACTAAAGGTCCAAAAGGGAAGGGGCAAGTAATCAATACTTTTGTATTATAGAGGGAAGAGCCTCTGGGGGAAGAACAGCCCAGCCCCTAGGCTGCAGAGTTCTGATGGATGGTGGGGTATGCAAGTCATACCCTGTAACAGGTAGGGACTGAGGGATGCTGGGAGAACCCAGTGGCCAGGTCCAACTTTGATATGTTAAATAGGCACCTCAACTGTTTGTCCCAGGTTTGAAATGTAACATCAAAGCCTTTTGTTGATAATAATTGAATGGCAAAGGGCATTTTAATCATCTATGACTACTTCCTGTTGACACTGGGGCATTACAATTGGGGCCCCCAAAGCTGAAATGTTGGCTAATTCTCGAAAGGGTAGGCTGTTTCACTCACTGTACAAGGTCTGCAGTACCATCTAGGGCTAGGGTCATGCAGAATGCACTTGGAGAAATTTGCGGTCTTTAACTGATTGGAGATCTGCTGGAACAGATATCTGAAAAGAGAAGAAGATCGAGTTAAGGAGTTTAGGGAGAATTTTTTTTTCTTAGGTGTGCATTTGATACTTTTAGCTCCCATGGACCTGGCCTTTGGGGGACGGGCACCTCAAGACCAGGGGAAAGGGAAGAGATCTCACCCTCAGGAACAGGCAGATGGGGAAATGGGGTGTTGATTGACATCACTTATCTGGAGTCCATTTAACCTGTGAAAGACTGATCCAAGGCAATTCCCTGAAATTTATAAGGATTTTTTTTAAGCTTACAAAAAGAGATAAATTTTAGATATATTAGCATTACCACTGTAATCTGCACTGTGAGCTACATTGTAGAAAAGGCAGTAAAAAGACTCTTGCCTTTGAGTCTCAGTAAAAGCTTGGGGAAATGGTTTTGGTTAAAAGCATTAACAATTTTTTCTCTGATTTGAAGACTGGATGTATATAGATTAGGTAGATGTAATCTATTCTTTGAAAACAACCAAAGGGGACTTAAAATCTGGAGCTTGTGACTAGGATAATAGTAGTAGTGTTTTGCCAGAGCTAGATTAGTAGTTTCAGAACTCCATTGATTAATGTTAAGACCATGAACTTTTGATGTCTTAATACAACAGTCGCATAGCAAGGCAAAGAATTCTGAAACATTGATGCCGTAAAACAATCCCACACCAGTTCAGAAGAATGGATAATAAAAGGGTTATTTATTTAAGGGGAAAACTTACAGATCACCATCCTAAACAACAGATCTGAGTGCAAATAGGAACAGAGTCCAGGAGCCGGAAGCAAGAGAGTGGGTGCATGGTTCCTGCTGCTTTTTAAACTGTAAGAGACCACACCCAAGTGGGCTGGTATCTTAAAGTCTATTGACTTGACTGAAGGAGCAGAATGTGCTACCACAGCAAAATTTTTTAATTCTTTTTATATACCTTAAATCACTTTCTTATCACAACTTAAACTTTCACATCCTCAGATCTTATATAAACTTGCATTTATACCTTAAAATACCTTCTTAGACTTTAAATCATTTTCCTAGCTCCTTGTAGCTCAAGCTTCCATAGCCTCAGACCTTGCATGAACTTCACACCTTTTTCCTATCCAGTTATTCACCATGAGACACAGGGGGTCGGTTACAGAGAACAGTCACTGTAAAGTATGTTCCTTTAAATAAAGGAATAGTGAAAAGTTAGAAGTTTGTTTTGTGAGTTTATCTTCCTCTCTCTTGAGTCTGGTAGCAGGGCAAACTGTGTCTAGACCTAGTAGTAGCTCTAGGAATGTGAGGCCTGTGGCCTGATTTTTACCTATGAAGAGAACTAGGAAGGCAGCTGAAGTCTTGGGAAAGGGGTTGGGTGCTTGCTGCTCTTAAAGTCAATACCCTCAGAGATCTGAGAAGGATAAGTCATAACTGAAAATATAATCTAAATGGTCTATGTATCAATTAAAATAACAGAGATCTATTACCTAGATAGATAAACTTGGGTTCAGGGGGTCTTCATAGTTTTGTTGGAGGCAGTAGTTGCGGGTCTTTGGCTGACATACAGGAAAGCATTTAATCTTTAGCTGTAATATAGAACAGCATAGCCCTTTGGCTATCAGACCCAGGTCTGAGCTTTTTCTGTAGAGTAGCAGTTTTGAGGACTGACTTACTTTGACCAGGCAAAGCAGGATAATCAATGCAAAAGTGCCCAGAGTGTGCCAGATCCTTGGCAGCAGATGAGGCATGGGACAATTTTGTCCCCAGTGTTTAGAGTTACCGCAATCCAGGAGGAGTCGCCATTTCCTTTCTATCTTCTTTGGAGGCCTTAAGGATTCCCACTAGGAGAGTTATGTTTATTATAGGAAGCTTAAATGCTTTAAATACCACATTCTACAGATCTCTGAAGTGTTTGAGGACCACCTGTCTATCTATTAGATGTATCCATATAGACAAACTTTGCTTGTTTCTAGCTAATTGTTTTAGGCTTAAGTTTGAAAATATATACAGGAGACAAAGTAAGGCTTATTCTTGTAATTAATTACATTAGTACTTAGTGTGGCTACAAGTGTGGTTCTGAACACCTTAAAGAATTTGATCACCTTTAAGGTGATCATCTATTAATTTGTATTTCTTAAGTATACTTAACTGCATATTAAGTTAATAGCTTTCATAAAACTAGGAATTTACATTACACCCCTGTTAGGTTTAGCCTTAAAAAATAACAGTTTTTTAACTGAAGCTCTTTTAATATCAAAATAAAACTTTTTAATCATAAATATGGTACATAGGGAGACAACATTACTGATCCTTTTATAGTGCCCCATGAATAAAAATGGGTATATTAAGGAAACCAAAATGTCAAGGGTGGGAAGTTTACTCCAAACTGTCAAGGCTATCTCCTGGGGAAAGCAAGGAGAAGGATAGGGGAAAGGTCTCTAAGGTTAGATGAAATGATAGAAAGGGGGCTTGTGAGGCTTGAGGAAGCTAGAGGCTAGCACTGACCTTGACAAGGTAAAAGGTACCACAGTCATTTTTTAATGGAAGGACCACAAGTTTGTTTTGTCAGAGAGTGTATAAGTCAACTTGATTCGGGAAATAACCAGGGCAGCTTAAAGATAGGCAAAAAGATATATTTTTACTTTTTATAAGGGAAACTCACACCACAAGAATGGACAGTCCAAGTTCTGCTGTGTCCTGTGGGAATCACCCAGAGAGCAGACACCTGGTCCATCCCAGTTTTTCTTCCTGGGCTCTGGGTAGACACACCTTAATTAGGTTCCACTTCTTAAAGATGATTGGTTAACAGAGTTTCCCCCATCAACCCCATCAAGAGAGAAGGAGAGAGACGATTTTTTTTTTTTTGCAAGCAGGAACTTCCTTTAAGCTCTGAGGAAATGGGGGCTTCAATCTAAATTTCTGACCATGGGAAAAGAATTTTTCGGGGGATGGGATACTTCAGTATAGAATACTGCAGTATTTTTGTTAGACTGAGTTCATCCAAATAGCTAAAGTTCAGCATGAGCAAGGGCAAAGCTCCACAAATATCACTGTAAATCTTAGTAGACCTTAAGAATTTATAAATTTTGGTTATCAAATATACCTTATGTATCAAAATATATTGTGTCTCTAAATTCTTTTTAGCAGGTTGGTGTGAAACAGTTGGCAAAGCTGTAATTTATACATACATATTAAATCAGCTTTTTGCTAAACTGAATAGACCTTTATAACCTTAAAAGTTTGTTACCACATAGAGTATATTATAAACCAGAGTTAAATCCCATATATAACATTTTATAGCAAATATAACCTTAAATTTCTATCATCATAAAAATGTGCTGTTATTTGTATTTCTCTGGAGAACCCACATACAGTAGGCAATAAGATTTCCACATGATTTAGAGTAAAGGAAAATGTTATCCCCTTGATACTGGTGAGGATACTGATTTTCTCTGTGTGTTTATACACAGTCTCTCTCTTTGATAATCTGAGAAGATGCCAGGGCTTCAACTACATACTGAATAACTTTCACAAGGCTTTCCTTAGCTTCAAGGTGTTCTTGGCCTAGGAGCTGGGCAGGTGTGTCTTTTGTCAAAGTTCGCAGTGACACTGGAGACAAGCATTGGTTGGTTAATACTCAGGTCCCCTTCAGGGAACTGGGGCTCAACCTACACTCCTCCCACATCTCTGCCATGATTGAGTCTCACTTTCTGGCAGTGGGGCCTTGTCACTCAAAACTTCTTTTTCTTTTTCGTCTTACTTTCTGACAACTGAAAAAAAGCATCTGATTTAAAGTATTGTCTCAGGTTGCTTGATTTTTGAGGAGACCCCGCTTAAGACAAATGCCACCTTGGGAGATGACAGAGGCCATTAAGAATGGTTACTTATAAACACTGGAGCTTGCCTACTTCCTTATTATCCACAGCCGGTCTCCCCTGAGCGCCTGCTACCAAGTGAAGATGAGAGTTCTAAAAGGACGCTGACCATTTGCTGTAGCCCAGCAAAGGGCTCCTGCTGTCAGATCCTGGCCTTCCCGAATACTCCTGCTCCCTTTTTGTATAAATGGCAACACATGTTAGTAAAGCAGGCTTCTCAATGTGGACGATGACTCAACCCCCAACCTCGTCAGGAATCAACTACCAGATTCTGACTGTTTAAAGGCCAAGTATGTCGTGGAAACCCCACTAAGCTGCATGAGTCAAGGCCTGGATCCAGCTTAACAGCCACAAAGCATTGTTTAGGAAGTGAATATCAGATTCCCTTTAATTAAGGAAATTGTTTTGTGAACTTCAGCTTCTCTTATGAACTCAAAAATGAAAGAAAATTGTAACCATATATTTTAGTTTCGGTAAATTACATGTTATTATGAATGGATTTTAGGATACAATTAGTTTCCCTTCTGTTCAAAGGTGGCCTTGACTTGAGTGGGCATAAAACTGAGAATAGTAATTCTCACAGTTAGCTTTACCACGGGTTTACTTAGTGTTAGGCACGGTGTGAACTGTTTTATGGTATTTTATTGTCAATCTTGATGATATTTTGTAAGTTATTTTTTTTAACCTGTGTAGTAAAAACAGAGACACTGTTATTTGATGTGTGTGACCCAGGCTGGCCTCAAACTTTGATTCCACTGCCTCACCCTCCCAAGTACTGAGATAATGGATATGTACATCATTGTGCCTACTCTCTCTCTCTCTCAGACACACACACACACACACACACACACACACATACACACACACACACACACACACACACACACACACACACACACGCTACTCTTAGCTCAGAGGCATTTTTATCTCATCAAGTTTCCTCGGGTTGTTTTTTTGTCCCTGACTTCACACTAGATCCTAGGGTCAGCAGAGCAGTGGCCAGGCCTGGGTCCCCAAATTACCATGTCAAGGAAAGGAAATCATCAATCCTCGACCCTGTTGGAGACAGCCACATACATGAAAGATGCCTCTTTATATTTGAGACATTCTTTGCATAGGGCATTCTGACTACATCCATTCTAGCACAGTTCAGTTAAGACGTTTTAGGGTTGGCATCATTCTCCAGTTAAAAGGAGGTCTGTGTCTGTTGCCTGAACTGGAACATAGCCTGTTTCCATAGCATACTCTTGCTTCTATTTGCATACAGTCATTCACATGATTGCCCCGTGAGTGTGATGCTCCTGTATATTGCCTTGTTCTTGAAATCTTTTTCCTTGAAGTCCTGTCCCAATGACACTTCCTCTAAGGAGTCTTCCACAACCCCTGCCCTCAACTTGCCCAACATAATTATTTCATATTTCCTTTTAATTGTTAAAGATATGGTATTATCTTTGGTCTGAATTTAGGGTTGTTTGCATGCATGCTTCTTTCTCCCCTCTTGCAGGGTCTGCTTTAGGACGTTATCTTAGACAAAGCTATTTCATAAAAATCTGGCACCTACAGGTACATCTCCCTCAGGAGTTGGTAGTATATTGTGTTAACTTTTCCTGAGTAACATCAACAAGCATCCATTCACGCCAGTTCTCACCAATGAGAGAGCGAAGGGATGACTCCACTTGCCTAGACTGACGAACCAGTGAGCTTATTGTTACAATTGTGCTCACATATTCGAACATGGTGAAGCATTTCGTAGAGGAACATGGGTGACCTCAAACCACCGTATGACTGAAAACCATCACCCTACCATGGAGACCTCCATCTCTTGTGTATTCTTGAAACTGCCAAAACCATGTACACCAGGGCACAGTTACATACAGCATGGAGAGGCAGAGAAGAAGAGGGCCTGAAATTTCAGGTGGGAGCTAATGATCTTTCCTCTTCTCTGTATAAGAGAACACCAATGTGCTGGAGCTCTGTGAGGGCCACCTGCAGGTAATCACTGGTTCTCTGATTAATACAGCAATATCTTTATTGTACCCAGAGTGCAATGGTTTATAGCATATTGTCACGTCTTAAGACTAGAATTAGGTATACTCAAAATACCCTTAATAGGCAGGAGCTCAGTCCAGGGGTGCACAGTTGAGTTTAGGGGACATGTGCTTGAAAAATACTCTCTTTATAGGCCAGATGATGTCCTGGCAAAGAGGCTCCAATGCGGAAGATAATGAGGCCAGTTGCTCTCTGCCAGCTCATCAAGCAGGACACTTTGTGTAGAAGCTCTGCTTCTTGCTGAACGTATGCATTTGGAATCACCAAATCGAGCACTGAGAGTGGCATGGTTTCACAATGTTTATGACTTGATTAAAGAGTTGAACTGTCCCTTTTCGCACTGCAAAGCCTTTGGGGAAAAGAACCATTTCCTGTGCAATTCACTTAGGGAGGAAATTGGAAAGAGACTGCTGGGTTTGTCTTGGGACTCTTGCAAAGAGCAGTGCATTATTGAGAGCAATTGGATGATGCTCAGGGAACAGTCAGTTATAACTTGTGCTGATGAACAGAGGAGGAAAGAAAAAGAGCTAAATTCAAACTGTATGTTCTGTGTTCCACTGAAGGCAAGAGAGAAAGGCAGAGTGAATGCTGTGTATGTGTGCATGAGTGTGTGTGTATCTCTCTCTCTCTCTCTCTCTCTCTCTGTGTGTGTGTGTGTGTGTGTGTGTGTGTGTGTGTGTGTGTGTGTGCGTGCGTGTATTTGAGTAGCTTTTCTTTAGGGAGGCAAAGGCAGGTGGATCTCTGTGAGTTCAAGGCCAGCCTGGTCTACAAGAGCTAGTTTCAGGACAGACTCCAAAGCTACAAAAAAAAAAAAAGAACCATCTTGAAAAACAAACAAATAAAAATAAAAAAAAACAACAAAAAATTATGGGCTAATTTAAATTGTAAGAGGTAGTTAGTAATAAGCCTGAGCTAATAGGTCATGCAGTTTATAATGTTTATTTTGAACTGAGTTGCTTTGGGACTGGGTGGGACAGAAACTTCTGTCTACATGTGTTCCAGGGTGGAGCAGTGTCTGTGCTCCAAGGGGGGGGGGTTATTGCTATTCAAAGGTCATTTAACATGCCCTGTTCACAGCTAGAGCCTTATATTGTTTTAGATTTCACTGTGTATCTGTAAACATTAATTAATGTTGTATATGCCTCTGTGTGTATGTGCATACATGGATATATGTGTATTCCAGTCATATAGTGCAGGTGGAGGTCAGAGGAAAAGTTCTACCAGCTGGGTTCTGGTGACTGAAATCAGGTTGTCTGATTTGGTGGCAAGTACTTTGACTTGCTCAGCAGACTTCGCATTGTATCTCTTTTATCATTTTTGAGATGTGAATTTATTTCCTGCCTAAATGACATTCATACTTACATTTAATTCAGGAACTTTTTCATTTTATTTTACTTTTTTTTACTTTTCATTAAAGTACATAATTTATTATGTCAGAAAGCCACTTAGATTTGCTGACAGGAACATGGAGTATATACATCAAAAGTGCTGTTTTCCCCAGTACCAACATTACTTAGGCATGGATTCCTTGAGGCTATTGACTTTCTCTGACACCTTAGAAATCATAGATATTTAGCCTAAGATTTTGCCTTCTAACCTGAGAAAATGAATAAGCTACTAAAATTTACAAGTGAAGGGCCCAAGAATAAGAATATAAAAATATACATTCCAGAAATATGAATGTAGAAATAAAGAAATATAAAGTTGTAAGCCTAGGAGAATGAGAACAGACTATCTGTCAGCCGCTTTCTTCATAGCTTAAGGGTTAACTATTAACAGTGGGTTACTCCGCTTTACAACCCATAGTTCTATTTATACACCCAAAGCATCTCTTTGCACACTGAGAGCTAGCCTACAGATATGAGCTGAGTCAACTTTTAGGACACAGATATATGACCTCTGGGTTACACATGATCCCTGCTATGTGAAACTGGCAGCATCAAAAGAGAGACCACAGGGCTTCAGTAAACACTACCTGGAAGCACCAAGGAAGACAATAGATTAAGTGCAAGCACTAGTTTGACTGAAAAGCTCTGTTAACGGAGATTGTAAAGTAAGGAAATCTATATCTGACTTTTACATTGAGATTGTAAAAATTTCTTTATTCAGACCTAATGCTTGGTGCCCCTACTATAAATAGGTAAGATCAGAAACCAGCCTTTACCACAGCCTTACAAAATAAATCTCTGGCTATGTCTCAGCTAGTTGATGAGTTTTTTGTGCCCCGTGGAGATTTTTTATTTTATTTTTTATTTTTTCCTGGATTCTAGTTTCTGGAATAAAGTTTGCTTCTGGTTTATTAGACTTTGGTGGTCTGTCCCCATCTTTGTGCGACTTTTCTGGACCCAACAACAAGAAGTAGGTAGTATAAATTTCTGTGGGTCAAGAGGTGGGAAACACATTTTAGGATAATCTGATGTAGCAAGAAATATCACCGGCTTGGAACTTTCTTCACTCTAAACTGAATGGAAAATTGTTTAAACCATCAGGCCACATTATGCTTTTCTGTTTTCTTCCTCAGACTTCTCAAAGATAGTTAGTGGCTGGTTTCTTTTGAAACAACCTTTCTTACTAACTCTCCCCTACCCTCCAAGTTCTTTTCCAAGATCACAAGAGATTGATATTAGAAACAAAACTCAAGTTCTTGGATCATTTGGCATCTGCCCAGTTAACTGTTGTGCCTACTGTCCCTGGGGGATAACACAAGAACTGAGACTGTCTGGGCTGCTGCTGTGTGCAGAGAGTAAGCAAGGGGTGCCCTGCGCTCTTTATCGATCCTTCTCAAGCCTCTTAGGGAAAGTTTATTTATTTATTTTTTCTGGGAAGCTAGATAAAGATGGTAGAGTTACTAGGACTGGGTCAGAGAAAACACATGATTTCTTAAATCTGGGGTCTAACACTGTTTTAGTTAATCATCTATTGCTATGGTGAAACACCATGACCAGAGCAACTTATTAAAGAAAATGTTTGGGCACTTGCTTACTGTTTCAGAGGTTTAGTTCATAAACTGCATGGTTAAGAGCAAGGCAGCAGGCCAGCATGGTGCTGAAGCAGTAGCTAAGAGTTTTAAATCTTGACTGCAGGCAGCAGGCAGAGAGAGAGAAAGAGAGAGAGGGAGAGAGAGAGAGACAGAGAGAGAGAGAGAGACAGAGAGAGAGAGAGAGAGAGAGAGAGAGAGGCAAGGATATTGAGAGTCTGGGCCTGGGGTGGGCTTTCAAAACCTCCAAGTCTCCCCTCAGTGACACACCTTCAACCAGGTGTGTTACTATACCTCCTTCAACAAGGGCATACCCCCTAATCCTTCCCAAACAGTTCCACTAACTAGTGACCAACGTTCAAAAATAGGAGCCTATAGGGGCCATTTTCACTTGAGTCCTACTCTTAATCTTTTCCTTCTGTATGACCTGTCGGGGTCAGAAATATTTAGTCTGCTCCTTGTTATGCAGATTTGTATCTAATCTTTTGCTCTAGACTGTGATGCTTGTTCTTGGAATGACTCTCCTTTCCATGGGAGTGTGCTGTGATACACATGGATCCCTACTGGGGTCGTGGAAGTGCACACCCACTGCAGGGAATTCTAATGAAATTAGGAGAGTCATACACTGTAAGATGCTTCCTAGAAAAGTGTGCCTGTTTAAGGCCCTCTGACCCATGAGTGTGGTATAATTATACAATATCGAGGCTCTTTGGTAAGCCTGACTCTCAGTCCACTAACAGGTTGAGGCAGGTCATCTGGACTGGTAATGCAGGAAAGAGTTCAGAATCTCAGCAAGGCAGTTGGTAAGAGCCAGGATCTTGGTTATGTCCTTTCATCCAGATGTCCTCTATCCCAGAGGATTCTGTGATGTGTTCAGATGGTGGCTGAAAGTATATACGGACACACATGTGTATGCATGAACACACATGAACCCCAACCCCTACACCAAAACCCCTAGTGAACTAAGGGTATTTCACAAAATCATGACAGATACTGCTAAAAAAAATACAGTGTTGTTTTTTGTCTTTAAAAAATATAGCCATGGGGGTGGGGGGAGTGGGAGGGTGTTGGGAGGGGGGGCGGAGATGGGAACTTTTGTAATTTAATAAAATTTACTTAAAAAAATATAGCCATTTAGCCAACTAGTAGTGGTGCACACCTTTAATTTCTGTACTTGGAAGGCAGAGGTAGGTAGAGTGCTATGAGTTTGAGGCTAGCCTACAAAGAAAGTTCCAGTACAGCCAGAACTGTTACACAGAAAAACTCTGTCTTGATTTAGAAAAATACAGATTTTTAAAATATTTCTGATTAGAATGAACAATGCATGATTTTGTTATTTACACAATCCTGTTGTTCATTCAAAGATCATAAGACTCCCTTTAAAAAAAATTATGTATAGATGATTCCATTTCCCACATTTTAAAAACTGGGTCTAGAGGAGAGGTTTTATTCTTTCAGGTTTAGGTTTCGTCTTATTTTTTGTTTGTTTGTTTTGTTTTGAGAAATATCTGTGCTAATCATGTCTCATCCTTTCTCTTTTCTTCAGGCTAATGTGAGTCTCTTTAATTTTGAGTGTATGATGGCTTATTTCATTAGGAGGGATGGACTACTGGCTTATTAGGCGTCCCTTGCTGCCTGCTGTGAAACATGAAGACCAGACTTCTAATTCCTTGGAAATGCTCCTTCTCCCCTGGGTTAGGCAGGAGGGGTGAAACACTGGGGCCAGCAGAGCCCATGGAAAGGGGAGGGCCTTTTCCTAACTGTGTATCTGCAATGGTCTGGCACAGTGGGGCAGCTCCAAATTTGTTCCACCAAAGGGTTTCAACTTTCCTGTTTCATCACCCGTGATGGTCCTTTATCACTTACAAATGGAAAACTAGCAGGTCCCAGATAATTTTAGAAGAAACAGCATGAGTAACATTTGTCAAATGATGAGCTTGTGCCATGGGAAAAGGACAAGTTCATGTGGGAGAAGGGGGAGGAAGAACAGCGGAGCGTTCTCCTTGAGGAGAACAGGGCCCTTCATGGCTAAGAGGTTCCCCAAAGAGCCGCGCAAAAATCAGAGAAAAGATGCCCCGTGTCTCTTGTGACATTTAGTTTAGAAATGTTCAAATAGTTTCAGTTTCAAATCATAAAATGACATTGAATTCATGTACAATTAATTGCAGACTCTTAGCTTCTCAAAACAAACTTGGAGAGTTTCTGTACCTGGAATGGTTAAGAGAAAAGATCGGAATTAGAAGACACACACCAGAAAGCTGGGTGACTAACACAGAGGCATGCTTCTTCCTCTCACTCACAGTTTAGACTCGGAGAGCAGGGTGCTAGAGTCACCTGGATTCTGCTGAGGACCACACGCTCCTTCAGCATGACAAACCAGCAGGACAGAGTTGACTGACCTTAAAGGTCCCAGGCCACGGAGACAGAGAAGGTGTCTGGCAGACTCTGCAACTGTTCACAGGCACAAATCTATGCCCCCCATCCCACCCCGAGACTCAGTTCACTCCCACTGGACAAAACCAAATCTTAACAGAAACCAACCCAATTTCTTGAGAGAAGACATTAGCCCAGTCCCTCCAAACACAATCACTACCCACCAAATCCCTTCTCTTAAATATGTCCCTTCCTCTCGGTACCCGTATGTGATGATCAAATCTTCCAGCTTTGTCCCTTTGTTGAGAAACCATGTTCCAACTGTGCTCAAATACTCTAGCTGCTCAAGACACAGAAAACACACAGAAAGACTCATTTAAAATAGAAAACGTTGCCGTCGGCAAGTGCAGGGAGCGGAGGAAGCTCTGAATGAATGAATTGCTGAGAGAATATGTGCCGTCGCTGTGGACGCAGCCATGAAGAGGACCGAGGCCTAGGACCCATGGAATATTGGTAAAGTTTTTCTCCATATGGGTGAGGCTTGAACTTGGCAAAGTCTTCTTCTGGCCCCAGTACTAGTGTTTAGGAGCAATTGATCAGTGTGTCCCAAAACTAGCAATCACAGCTTCCTCCGCCTGGATGTTTACAGCCTGAGATTGCTCCTCTCCAGAGACCTCTGACCAAGACTAGCTAATCCCTCCCACTGTGCTGTGCCTTAGAAACAGGCTGAGGTTCCAGTTTAGGGCAATAGCCGGCATGGCTCCACCAGAGTATGTGCAAGGCACCTGGCCTTAGCTTTTCTAATTTCTTTTAGACAGGGTTCTCTGTAGCTTTGGAGGTTTCCTGAAACCCACTCTGTAGACCAGACTGGCCTCAATCTCACAGAGATCCGTCTGTCTCTGCCTCTCAAATGCTGGGATTAAAGGCTTGTGCCACCACTGACTGGTCTGACCCTAGCTTTGTTTTTTTAAAATGTGGGTCTGTGCGTCTGTCCTTTCTTCATTCTCTTGCTGTGCCCAGTCAGGATGTTCCAACACGAAGCCTTGTGGGTGGTGTCAGATAAGTTAATATTGTCTTGAGTTTGGCTGAAGGAGAAATGAAATAGGAAAATCTAGCAATAATTCTGACTTTGAAAGTTGAGTCTTAAGGGAAAATGAAGTAAAGTCGGTCTTAGTTTAATTACTAAGTCAACTGCACAAAACTGTTGGTGGCTTCACTTCTTAGCTTGATAATGAATGTACTTAGTTGGATCCAGAAACCTGGCTTTGAGAAACATGAACTTCTCCCCACCCTCCGCTTTCCTTTTCCAAAAAGATGGGCAGAATAAAGATTGGTCTTCTGGCAAACTAGTTGGAAATCATGGTGTTTTATTAGTATATTTTCAAAGTAAGGATGTTGAAGTAAGAAGTTGGCATGAGCCTCTTCTAGAATTCTTTTGACATTTGTGAGGCAAACTGAGTGTTCTTGGAATTTGCTTGTGGAATGCTTTGGCAAGAAACTGCACATAGGTATTGCTTTCTGACTTTCGTCACTTCTGAAATTGTGAGGTCCTCCTCATCTCTCCGTCAAGCTGTGGCTCTGCTTCTAACTTCTGTAGTCTAACTGGATTTACCTGGTGCGTAGACTCATGACTATCATGAGAAGAAATGGTAGGAACCAAGTTTTATGGAATGTTTACCCTTGCCAAGTTCTATGGAATGTTTACCCTTGCCAAGTTCTATGGAATGTTTACCCTTGCCAAGTTCTATGGAATGTTTACACTGTGCCAAGTGCTTTAAGCCTCATAATAACTACTAGAACCACGTATAGGGAAGGAAGTCCAGGTTCGAGGATATTACACAACCAGACTGGTCACTTATAGGCCAATGAGTTTGAATGGGCGTGAATCCATGCAGCAGACCCAAGAGGCAGTGATCTTACCTGCTGAACTATCCCAGAGCTTTGAGTTGTGCAGTGTATATAATTTTTAATGGCACCATGCTCCACTGCATTTAAGCACAGTGACTGTGTGGGCTTTTGCCAGCTTCAGGACTGGCCTTAATGACTGGATAATAGCAGTTGTAATGAGCACAACACAAGGCTTAACGAAGCTGGAGTTTTCTTACTTTGCAATTATAAGGCTTATTTGAAAATTATGGCCAAAAATGATTGGAAGCAACTGTTTTGTGATGCAGGAAAAACTTCCCTTCCATCTTGTGTATAGCATTAATTAACTTAGGAAGCCCCTTGAGAATGTAGAACAAGGGATAAAATTCAGCCCACTATTTTTCCCCAAAATGAGCAATTTAAAATGCAGTTTTAACATGGCCTCACGTGTAAGAATATCCAAGGTGAAATTTATTTGTACTCTGTTTCAAACATCATGATCACCTTTATTGTTGATGTCAATGCTTCTGTTGAATGTTCTGCTTGAATGTTGACTTTATAGGCATTAGAATGGTGTAATGTACAGCATCTACTATGTGCTCAATAAATATTTAGCAAATGAACTTGGCATAATTGGGGGAGATTATTGAGCCACTTCCCAGAGATTAGCCGTATGCTCAGTATAGGTGCTGAAGACCACAGTGAACCATCATGCTGTGAGTAGGTCTTCCCAGCATCATTAAACAAATTCATGCTCACGCAGTCAGTGAATGGGAGAAATAGGTGTGGGGCCAGGATAGTCTGCGATGCTATCCCTCTTGGTGCCTTCACTGTGCAGACTGTCTTCCTTTCTCTTGCTATTCTTCTGGGACAGAAAGAGGCCAGCAGCCGGAGCACCAGATGGAAGCAATGCTGCTCTGAAGTCTCACTCCCGCTGGAATCTGCCTCAATCAATCCCAGCAGCAGTGCACACCATTCCTCTTGAGCATAATTTGAGGGCTATTTCTGACAAATGTTTCTCCCGAAGGAGATTCATAATGGTGGCTCTTTGGGAAGCTATCTGCATGTAGAACATTTTCAGAATGGGAAGTCCCAGGGATACAGACGGCAAGTGCGGGGGGCATCCTGACCAGCAGGAATGAACGCCACCAAAAACGAGAATTCCTTCCCTGGTCACATCTTTATTTGGAGCATTCCCTTGAGGAAAATTGGGGGAAGGGAAGATAGAGCAGGGACAAGAGAAAGCTTAGAGAGAGAAGGTTGGGCCCAGAGGCAGCTGCTTTTAAGCGGTGGAGAGGCTTGAACGCTGTCCTGATTGGTTAATGCCATTCTGCTGTTCTGAGCATGTGCAAGCAAGGGTGCAGGCAAGGGTGCTCAGCCCCACATGGCTACCTCCAAACTGCAGGACCACCTGTGCCTCCAGGTGGCTCCCAACAGGCAAGCTGTGTGTTCTCAAAACTGCAGAATAAAAAGGAGACCAGACTGCTAGAGGACACTTTCAAACTCCCCCTAGAATTTATTTCGTAGATTTTTCACAGTCCCTTTATTTCAGTCACCCTTACAGACGACTGTGTTCAATTAATGAGTCCTTTAAGGTCTGATTCAGGAAGGGCAGCCTAGCTGCTCTCTCTCACCTCATTGGGTTCTCATCCTGTCAGCCCGGAGCCCCCTGTTTCTCAAGCACTCAAGTACACTGTGTCCTACTCAGTTCTCATCCTGATGTCTTCCACCACAGCTGAGAGGAATGCAGAAGGCGGGCACAACTCTTTCTTCTCAGGTATTTATTTATTTATTTATTGTTTAAAATATTTATTTATTTGTTATGTATACAATATTCTGTCTGTGTGTATGCTTGCAGGCCAGAAGAGGGCACTAGACCCCATTATAGATGGTCGTGAGCCACCATGTGGTTTCTGGGAATTGAACTCAGAACCTTTGGAAGAGCAGGCAATGCTCTTAACCTCTGAGCTGTCTCTCCAGCCCTCAGGTATTTATTTACTACAGTCCTAGACACAAATTACTCCTCAACTAGACATTTTCTGGGTCTCTCATTTAAAAGGCATCTTTCTTCAACCAACTGAAAACGAAAATGGGCTATATTAAAAAAAAAAAAAACAAAGAAAATGATAGCAGGAATTGGAGGCGGGATCCTGGGCTTAGAAGGGGAGAATTAAACGTTACCCTCCCGTCTGCCCATTGTTGCCATCTAACATTAGGAGTGGGGAATGGCAAACGCCCAGCTGGGACCCTGCAGCTGACAGAGTTGCGTATTTAGTTTCACAGCTGTTACACAGATGATGCTGTCATTTTCCTCTTTGAACATTATAGCTGGGTGATTTCCATTGGCTCCATACAAGGCCTGAACACCTGTTGTCACCATCGGGACCGACTGCCTAGCACAGGGTCTGTCCCTTTAGGTGTCTGCATTTGGAGATCCCCTAAGTAGAACTTGAAGTGGGGACTCTGGTACATGGTGGTTCTTGGTGTCAAAAAACAGACTAGGGGGCATAAGGTCTCAGTATGACCTATTGCCTGATCCTGCAGGGGTTCTTAGACACAGGGAAAATCCTGTTCTAAGTTCCAGGCTAGTGGGAAGTCTCATGTTGTTTTGGCCCTGGGATTTCCACAGTCTTTCAAGGGTGAGGTCAGTATCATCTCCTTAAGGGTGGGAGTGTTTTTCTGAGGAAGACGACTTGAAATGCCTTGAGAGTGACTTTTAGGATGAGAGTGTAGCTCTTCTACACACCTCTGCTACAACTTTCTACCATACCACGGATATTTCCTGATTCCTTCTTGTTTTTATTGCTGTATTTGGGGTTCATTTTTCAAGCTTCTTTAAGTAAAGGACACAGTCAACAAGACAAAACAGCAGCCTACAGAATGGGAAAAGATCTTTACCAACCCTACATTGGACAGAGAACTGATATCCAAAATACACAAAGAACTCAAGAAATTCGTTATCAAAAGAACAAATAATTTAATAAAAAATGGGGTACAGATCTAAACAGAGAACTCTCAACAGAGGAATCTAAAATGGCTGAAAGACAGTTAAGGAAATGCTCAATATCCTTAGTCATCAGAGAAATGCAAATCAAAACAACTCTGAGATTTCATCTTACACCTGTAAGAATGGACAAGATCAAAAACACTGATGACAACTTATTTTGGAGAGGTTGTGGGGGAAAGGGAACACTTCTACATTGCTAGTGGGTGTGCAAGCTGATACAGCCCCCTTGAATGGTGATTTCTCAGAAAAATGAGAAAACAATCTACCTCAAGACCCAGCAATACCACTTTTGAATTCTCAATCATACCAGAAGGACATGTGCTCATCCATGTTTGTAGCAGCATTATTTGTCATAACCAGAGCTGGGAAGCAACCTAAATGCCACTCAGCCAAAGAATGGATAAAGAAGATGTGATACATTTACACAATGAAGTACTACACAGAAGAAAAAAAATAATGACATCTTGAAAATTGCAGGCAAATGAATGTATCTAGAAAACATCATATTGAGTGAGGTAAACGAGGCCCTGAAAGACAAATACCATATGCACTCACTCATAAGTGGCTTTTAGACATAAAGCAAAGAAAAACCAGTCTACAATTCACAACCCCAGTAAACCTAGACCTCTGTGGGACTGGATCTGAGCCATCTACCTCCAGGGGAGCAGGTCCAAGACAGTGACCTTTGTGGGAGCAGACCTGAGACAGTTACCTCTGCAGGACCAGGCCCAAGCTGGGGCATCTGTGGGAGAAGACCTGATTCAATGACCTCTGAGGAGTAGTCCCAAGTCCATGACCTCTGTAGGAGCAGGTTCAAATGACTTTCGGGATTGGGATTGCAGAGTGACCTTCAGCAGAGTCTAGTGCCCTCTGCGAATGCCAAATGACCACTGGGGTGACTGGGACTGTGGCTCTGACTCCACCATGAGAAGCAATCATCTGAGCCTTGGATCTACTGGCACCTGGAAGAGTGATCACCAGAGACATGGCGCCAGCGACACCAACTAGAGAAAATCATTGTTAGACAAGATAAGAACACATCCAATACCATAAAGAGCAACACAGCACCAACAAAACTAATGACTCTAAAACAGCAAGACTTGAACACCCCAATCCAGAGGAAGCAGAAAAGAATGACCTAAAAAGAAGAAATGAAAACTTCTCTCAAAGAAATGGAGGAAAGGACAAACAAAAAATGGGAAGACATCAACAGATCTCTTAAAGAAAACCAAGAAAAAAACAAACAGGTAAAGAAATGATTCATTACTTGACTCAGTTTTTGAAAATAAACTTCACTCAGTCATCACTCACTCACTCATTCATTCATTCATTCATTCATTCATTCTGCATGTATGTATGCATGCATGCATGTCCCGCTGTGCTGCCCTGACTGCTCTCACTGCCATGAATTCAAGTCGTCCTCCCTGCTTGGATTCCAGAGAGGCAGGACTTGAGTCAGAATCTGCCCTGCCTGGCACATGGCCTTACTTTAAATAGTAGCTTATCCTTCATCGCTTTCTACTACCGTCTTTGGAACTTTGCAGCAACACACATTTACATTTTCAAGAAAACTGAAGACTAATGGAGCTGTCCAGTTTCTATCACAGTCCACCTACTTGTTCTTTCACTGGCCTAACCGAGCTCCTTGAGTGGCTACGGTGAACTGGGCTGAGTGTGGGAGCAGCTGAGCCAGATGCCAAAGCCTGTATGGACCTCTGCCTGAAAACTACTGTGGACCTGGCTCCACCATGTCAACACCCTCATCCCTGGCAGGTGCCTGGCCTAGTCCTTCTAGAGTGTTCTGCTGCTAAGTATTCCGTGTTCTTTTGGCATTTGCCTCGCCCCCGTCCATTACTCCAGATGCTGTATGAGTCCAAGCAACTTTCCCATCTTCTCTCCAGGGGGAATAGGTGCTATGCGTGTGAGAATGGTTTTGTTTTGAAGGCAGAGATCATGTCAAAAAGTTATTTAATCTTTTTGAAGGGAGAAAATTAAACCATCATAGTCATTTTAAGTACACTTATGCCCACTGAAGGGAATGGACTAATTGGCCCAGGTCAGGTGCTTGTCATATTAAATTAAATTAAAGTCAACAAAGATTTATTGTTTGAAAATCATTAATATTAGCAGTTGTGTCCACAAAGGTTTGTATTATATGTTATCTTTTTTTTTTTTTAAAGTTTGGGGAGAGGGACATAACTTTCCACTGGTACATGTTCGGTCACACACACACACATACATACAAACGGAAACACAGATACATAGGCACACACACACACATAGAATTATACAAACAAACAGATACACAGACACAGATACACACATAGTGAAACATATACATATATATTTGCATGCACTCACACATGTGCAGAAACAGTTAGTTACACAGACATACATAGACACAGTCACAGTCAAACAGACATACACAGAGAATCACACATACAGACACATGCATATATATGCATACACAAACACATATGTATAGAAACGCACACATATGTACACATAGACAAAAATCAACTGTTGAAGACTGAGTTTTCATGACAGTGAATAACTTGGTTTTGGTACAGCTTATCCTAAAAGTTGTCAATTGTTTGAGCCTTAGAGCGCATTTCTCTTTCCTTGGCTAATTAGCAGACTTCTCCTGTGTTGATTGTTTCAGAGGGGTGATGGTATACTGAGGCCGGGTTCCTAGTGAAACAAATAAGAACATGACATATTGTATCTTCTCCCTTTAGGAAGCTTCTTCTTTAAAAGTGCTGCTAAACATGTATGTGTTTAACCTTTGTGGAAAGTAATTTTGGAGTCCACTGAAAGTGGAGACAGTAAATATTTGGAGTCACTAATCTAGTTCACACATCAGGAAAAAGTACCGGAAAGTAACAAGAAAATGGGTCCTCAACTAATCGTTGAGAGTTAGCGGTCAGAAGAAACAGGGGTTGGTTTTTGTTTTGTGTTCTTTAAACAGGCTCAACTCATGCTGAACAGAGATCTGAAATGGAATTATCTGCACACTGTATAGGAAATGGATCATATTCGTGTCCCTGGAGTTTGAGAGGGTTTGCAAGCCAAGCTATTTTCTGAAGTTTTAATACCATTAACTTAGTGTTATTTTTCACAGTGAACTGTAAAGGCTGGTAAATTTGATTTATATTATCCCGGTTAAGTCCAAATGACTAAGTGGGTACAGAATAACCTTTAATAATCCAATATAAAAGGCGTTTTAACTTTATTGATTTATTTTTATGCAGTGAAAGCAGAAAAATGTGGAAGCTCACCCTGATTATGCTTGATCTGGGCAGTTGTCTCCATTCCTGTTGTTTATTCTTTGCCTCCTCCTCTCGTAAGATGTATGTTTATATACATAGTGTTCAGAGCTTCGTATTGGGCTATTCTAATAGGAGGACAGTGGTGCTCACCACTGTTTTAGTTTTAAATCCCTTAGTAATTATCATTGGACATTCTGTTTTTAAATTTATCTTTGATCTCTGTAGTAGCTTCTGCTACAAAAAGAAGCCTTTTTTTTTCCCTTAATGAGGGATGAAAGCTACACTTTGATATTGGTATAGGGTAAGTGTTTAGAATATAGATAGAAACAATACTGATTTAGGAAAATGGTAGGATCTATGACCTTTCCAGCCATGGGTCTGGGGTAGGTTTATAGTACTAAGCACGAATCCCCTTCTATTTGCAGGTCATAATTCCAATTAAATAACTTTTGATTACCCCAAAGGCATAAGTGTCACTATTTAGTCTTGGGGAAAACTTACCAGACTGGTCATTGTTGTGGCTTGCAGGCTTATCAGCTGGTCAAAGTGCAGAGAGTAAAGAACCATGGGCTGCCCAGCTTCCCATCACATCTGTGCCACATCAGCAGCACAGTTTCTGCACCTCAGGTTCCCGGAATATTGTATAAAGGGTGGAAAGAATACAGCAGCCAGAAGCCTAGGATGGCCACTCTGAGACAGAGTTTTCCAGATGCCGGGCGCCAAGGAAGTCTCAGCAACACGCTTGCATTAACAAGACCCGCACCATGCCAATACCAGTCCTTATGCCAACAAAGGATGGGAGAATTTTCACAGTCGCTATTCCTAAATGAGGAAATACGAGCAGTCATGGCTGCTGAGTGGAGGAGAATAACTTTTCTCCAGGGATGAGACCTCTGTTAGGTTATCCAGTCTCACGGGGTGCACCTTAAACACACGGACGTATGAGCAATGCTTAACCAATTTGGGAGGTGGTGTATGAGAGGTCGTTAATTTAAAAGTGAGCTAAGGAAAAATTTGGACGTAAGAGACAGCAGGATAGAAATGATTTAAGTACAGTATGTTCATGCATGAAATTCTCAAAAAAATAGCAAAGAAATGAAAACTGAATATGTCGAACAATTCCTTTGATGAAGTTATGCAGTGCTTTCTGTGTGAGTTTTGCATGCGCTTTGGAAAGTTTTTTGGTTCATTCTTTTCTCACAGATGGCTGCAAAATTAAAGGCTGTGGCATATAGTTCTGCACAGTCTACTGGGCTTCCATCCTGTGTTAAAGCCTCCTCCTCCCCACTTCTCTCTGGAAAGGCTACGACTTCCTTGGGAACAGCGAAGTGATGGGGCATGACTTCCGAGTCAAGGCTTTTGGGGACATTTATCTTTCCAGTCCCTCATGAAGCAACACCATGACACAGCATCCACTTTCTTCCAGTGGCAGCGCGCATCCTAAGGCCTTCAGTGGCTATGCAAGCAGCCTGATGGATGGCCGTGAGGTTGCCATTTTGTGAGGAAGCACAGGCTAGCCTGTAGACTGTAGAAGCTCTGAGACCATCTATAGGGAAACAACGAGACGCTAGTCTCAGTAGTTCTTGTGCCCCAAAGTTTTAGCTCCAGCTCTCTTTAACCACAACCTCAACAATACCAAGTCAAAATATTCCCGCTAAGGCCTTTCCCAACTCTGTGGTATCTGATATCGTGAGAGATAATTTTCTCTAAGCTACGTGGTTTTAGTCATTCATTGCACAGCAATGGAGAGCTAGAATAAATGCATTCTTAGATTTTTAGCCCTTGAAATAGTTATTATAAACATTTTAAAATCAAATTTTATTTGTTTCCGTAATGATCCTTTTTTTTTCAGGTCATGTGTCAGGTATTTTGTCTATTCATACTCGATTCTTCCAAACAGCTTTTCATTTGCCAGCTTTGAGTTTTAATCTCAGGTTAAAAAAGAAAAAACTCATAACTAAAACTCTTTAGAATGCTGATATGCCTTTTTGACAGCCACCAGCTGAATTTTGCAGTTTGGGGAAAGAGTTGAATATTTTTTTTATTTTAATTTTTTAATTTGGTAAAAATGCATGGGAGAATTGAAAGATGAAGATGCCAAATCCTGTGATAAGAAGGGACAAGCGTCAGAAAATTAGTCATAATGGAGGCGATAGTGGGCGTGCGCAGCCTGGCGAACAGCTGGAAGAATCTCAAATAAGTCTTCATTTTCTGTGTGAAATTGTGTTCAGCTGCGAAGGAAAGCAACGAAGGTAAAGCACATATGCAATGTTACGGACAGGACACTAAAGATTCTATCGCAGAGGTAAATTATACTTAGGGATTTTTCTAATTATCCTTTCGCTGTGGACTCAGGAGATCTATTAGCCTACTCTGTTTTAATTAGCCTCAGTACGGGGGTGAAAGTTTGGTGAAGATTTTATCAAATAAATGCTCTCCTGGATTCCTGAACGGAGAACTTGCTGGAGATAATGGTGCAATAATGAGAGGAACTGATGTACAAAGGGAGCAGACAGATTTCAACCTTGAGGTGTCAAATAGCAAGGAGTGTCTAGTTCCTGCTGTGGGGAAAGGAAGAGATTAGCTCTTAGGGCTTAGCGTGAAAGGGATGTAAATCCTGCATTTTAATTGCCTCCCTGCCTGTCCTCCTAATGACATCTCTACTTAATAAACCCATCTTTCCACCTTCTACTCCTTGTTCTCCCTTCTATTTAGTGTGTCAATTGTTTGGCTTGCTAATATTTTTCAGAAACACATTACATATTAAAGAAGTTATGGAAACATTTGTGAATAGATAGTTATTTTGCATATTAATTTTGTTAACAAGAAACCTTATTGTTTTAATGATTTTAATATAATGTATTGGACTTTCCAGACAGAATCTTATGTCATGTGTAAGTAATCAGAAAATTGTTTCACATCTTTCAACATTTATGCTCTTTTTCATTTTTTAAAAAAAATTACATAAAAATGTGTAGTGTGTGTGTGTGTGTGTGTGTGTGTGTGTGTGTGTGTGCGCACGCATGGGTGTCCCTGTGTATGTGTGCAAGCATCACAAATGGGAGGAAGCCAGAAGAGCTGCTAGATCATCTGGAGTTGTGGTTGTAGGTGGTTGTGAGCCACCTAACATGGGAACCAGACTCTGATTTGCTGGAAAAGCTATGTGGTCTTTAACGCCAAGCCGTGTCTCTGCTCCTGTTTTCAGTTTAGTATCTAGTTGTGCTGACTAGCAATTAAGAATGATGTTTAATGCCAATGACAATTAAAGCACCGTTAGCTTTCTCTTCATTTCAATTTCTAATCTTTTTCCATCAAGCATGACATCATTTCTTTATTTGAAATTGATGTTTTATATAAATCATCTTAAGGAAATAACCAATTATTTATTTAGATTTTTTTAGATTTATTAGAATTGGAAGTGGCAATCAGTAAATTTTTTAACATCCCATTGAAATATTTATAATTGCCATCTTTTAATTATTATGTATTAAGAAATGAAGTAAAGTAATTGACAATTGATTTAATACACTAATTATCTTGCTTCACATTTTAACATTTTGAATTTAGAAATCTTTAGACTTATGAACTAAAGAATAGGTCACTGTACATACACCATCTGATTGGTGAGGCTGCCTGAGCAGGATCCTGCTATGGAAGACCACCATCTGCAGCTATGCACCTTAGAATGTATCACAGGTCAAGAAGCAAGAAAAGCGTGCCCTTAATGTAATGGTTGTTCTGTTTCTTTAAGAGACAAGCCACGCCCACTCCCTACCCCATCTGCTGGGGCAGGCAGTTCTTCCTTCCTGTTTGCAGCCTTAGTCTCTCTCTCTTACCATCTCCCTCTCTGAGAAGTAGGTTCTGTCTCTCCTCTCTATTTTTCTTTCTCTCTCTGGGTGCCAACCAAGTAAGTTCTCTGTCATTTTTTTTTAAATCATTAACTCAAGTAAAATTTTATCCTTCTCAAAGATCTCTGATGCAGTTTGACAGCTGAGAGGTTTTGTCAGTTTAAAAGGACAACCTCACCAAACAAATTTCAGTAAAATATAAATACAAGACAAGCAAGTTATAAAGGTGTGAGAACAAACTTCTGTTTCATACTGCCTTCCATAGTCTTAAAAATACTTTTCATTGTGCAAAAATATCTATCACAGTCATTCTGATATAAACATACTACTGTTTTTACAATGTATATGTCCAAAACTTCTGTTTTCACAAACCCAAGGAATTCTTGTGAGTTCCAGGGAGCCGAATTGAAGGATTCACCTTAAACAGGTCAGATACATCCCCCTCAATTCCCTGGTCCTATTTTTTTTTTCCCTTAACTTTGTCCTCTGTTCTGCCAATACCTTAAGTAAGTGTAAGAGACACCAGACATTTCCATACCACAAACACTGGACAGGAGCAAAGAGACATACTATGCCAGGATGTGACCAGCACCCTGCCTTCTCAGGTTCCTTCCAAAGATGACGCCCACAAGTAAGCAAGAAGAAGTCTAAAGAATCCGCTGCCCCAATTTTTTTAACCTCCTGCCTTTTTATTATAAAACAAGAGACGGGAATGTAATGATTGTTCTGTCTCTTTAAGAGACAAGCCATGCCCACTCCCTCCCCCATCTGCTGAGGCAGGCAGGTCTTCCTTCCTGTTTGCAGCTTTAGTCTCTCTCTCTTTCCATCTTCCTCTTGGAGAGGCAGCTTCAATCTCTCCTCCCTCCCCCGCCTCTCTGCCTCTCTGTTCTCCCTTTCTCCCCTCCCTTCCATAACCACTAAACAAATATTCAACCTCACTCTGCTAGGTGTGCCTATCTTTCTGCCTCTAGCCCGCTGCGCCACATGGCTCACCGCAGGGGACTCCGATGGGGACCTGCCACCTTTGGAGACCTGCAACATGGTCTCATGTGCAGTCCCTGCCTAGGACTGGCTGGTCTTGGGACACCCTGCCCACTGCCTGCCACTGCCAGGGATGCTGCAGCAAGCTACTCAGGGACCTGCAGTAATTTTTAATGATCTATTACACTTAGGTCGCTGTAGAAATGGATTCGGAGGGAGAGAACAAAAAAAAAAATAAAGACAAAACATCTTAACGATGACAGAAGAGGGAATTAAAAAATAAAGAGAAAAGGAAAAAAGAATAAGAAAGCATGTATTGCTATTTATTCTTTCATGTCACTGGGTGCTGGTTACACAGCTAACAATTAAGAGCCACATTATTTGTGCTGAGGTAGGTGCTTATCTACTCCATTTATGTATCAGGTTTACCAAGACATAAATTCTTTTTCTTTACGTCTGAGATTTGGTGAGAAGAGATTTCTACTCCAAACCTTGAAAAATACATGAAATTATACAAATTGGTCCTAATATTTCTCTTTAGGATGTGTACTGAGGCTGACTCCGAAAGACAGGGAGAAAAAAATTATGATTTTGTTTAAGATGATTTATCTAAGCTTTTGGTAAGGATGTTGTAGGGTAGTCTGAGACCCAAAGACTGTATACTCTTTAAGTATTCTACAAAAAATTCATTAACAATTTTACATTTTGATTATGAGGCCAAAATTATTGAATAGATTGAAGCATTAGTGAAGATTATTGAAGTATTACTGAATCAGTTTAATGTTTAACAATAGAAATCCCAAGGAGGCAATAATTTTGCTGAAACTGTTTCTAGGGATATGTTTGAAAATCTTCGTCTGTGTAGTGAAGAAATCTGTTCATTTTGTCAAACACACATGATGCTAATGCCCAGGTGTAAAATTAATTGTTTGAAAATGCTAAGCCTATTAAGTAAGGTTTATTCTCTTCAGATGATAATGGAATTCTAAAAATGATCCAAGATTGACTGGCAAGCCAGATGTATAAAAGGACATTTCTTCCTTGAGTAGAAATGAATTGCCTTACCAGGAAAAAGCTACATAATTTTCTAAGAAAATAATTCTATGTGATTTTGAAAGTGGGCTTCCACAAGCTAGAAGAATAGTAGGATGAATGTCTAGGAAGCTGATTTTAAAACTTAAAGAAGGAATTAATGGAAAGATCTTATGAAAATCGGTTATAAAATTTTATTTAACATAGTTTTTAATGTTAAAGTTTGCCAAGTGGAATAATTTAATGACCTGAAGTAAAATCAATGCCCCTTTAAACCAGGATGAGGTGAGGGGTGAAAAGGGCTGTGGTGTGCTCAGGATGACCGTTTGACAGTTTCTGCATGCCTTCTGTAGGCAGGTAGAGTAAGGAAGTCTTTCTAGTATGTGCCTAGCTGTCAAACCATTAGTTAAAAACCAAATTAAACAAACAAAGTATTTGATTATAGAAACCATTCAGCAGTTGGAATCTGGGGAGAGTTAGAGTTTGCTGTGAGGTTTGAGCTCCTGCACTAGGCTCCAGCAGACTAGACCAAATCCAAATGGACTTGTGCTGAAGTGATTTGGAATCAAGCCGAACTGTGCAACAGGTTGGTTTTCTTGAAACTCAGGCAGTTCCAGGCAGCCTGGGTCAGCTATGGGGACATTCTCTCTGTTGAGTCCTCTAGGCAGAGTGACTTTGAATTGACCTGCAACTTTCAGTTCTATTCTTTTAGCTCTACTTTCTCTAATCTCTTTCTCTGAAACCAGTGTCCTTTGCTACACCCAAAGGAAAACGTTCTTATCTATTATATATTGGGTGAGGGGAGGGCTCCTGGCTCTAGAAGTGAATATAGAAATCAACTAGCCCATTATGCTAAGTCTGTCGTAGTTTTGTCTTTTGATGTCAGTATAACAGAATAAGGAACCATGCTGTTTGCTGTTAGTGAACTTGGATTTGAGTTCAGCCAGCTGTCTGACGGTCGGGATTGTGAAAATGAAAACCATGACAGTGTTGTGTGCATTATTGGGGTTGAAACATGGAGTCTAATGATGCAAAAATCAATGAAACTGAAAGAGTTCTCTTTACCATGAGGAACTCCAAGAGCTTAAGATTCTGTGAAGCAGTCAGAGGCTGACCATTGATTGAATTCCAGCATTATCCACAGGTGTGCTTCCAGGACCTCGGCTTATTGGACCAGCCATTCTGAAAGTGATAAGGCTTGATTACCTTCTCAATACTCCTGCACCTAGATGTCTGTCTCTCTGAAACATCTTTTAATACAAATAAAGCTTGGAAGTCGTAGTGTCCAGAAACCCATATTTTCAGTGTGCTCAATGTACAGTGTCTGAAATGATGCAAGACTTCTCTCTTGAGAAGACTCTCAAGAGTCTCTCTCTTCTTTTTTTGCCTATGGATCAGGATGTAGCTCTTAATTACTTCAGCACCATGCCTGCCATGATTACTGTCATGCCCCCGTCATAATAATGGACTAAACCTCTGAAACTGTAAGCAAGCCCTAAATTAAACCCTTTCTTTTTTTTTTTTTAATAAGAATTGCTTGGTCAAGGTGTCTCTTCACAACAATAGAACAAGACTAAGACACTGGTAAAATTCAGTGTTAGAGAGATGTTAATCCATCTATTTAACTCTCGCAATATTTTTCTACCACAGAAACTTGACATTTTTGCCAACTAGTTATATGGCAATTTTTCTTACAAACATTTTGTGAGGGGATTTGATAAGTACTGCTTGGATTATATGGACTTGATAGATTGTGTCTACTTCTGTTTTTGTGCATATGTTCATTTTTATAGAAGCCAGGCACATTTTTTAATTATGTGCTGTATTGGCCAGAGTTTTCACTGGAAAGCACGCACCTTTGAAGTGTTCCACAGGGTGTACTTTCTGTGTCCATAAGATGCTTCAGTTCTAAGGTCAAGTGACAGTGCTTAAATGATTTTTATTTCTGTTGCCTCTTTTATAAATGAAGTTTTCAATTAGACCTTTCTAGTTTAATGAAGACGTTTGTACTAAAGTAATTTCCATGGAGAAAGTATATTCTCCATGATTATCCTCAGCGTTACCCATTGACAACTTTAAAGTCCATTTCCTTGTACTTTCTAAATACTATAAAGTGTCTGCTTGGCTATAACATTATTTCAGTTAGGAATCTGAAAGTATATTCTCCATGATTATCCTCAGCGTTACCCATTGACAACTTTAAAGTCCATTTCCTTGTACTTTCTAAATACTATAAAGTGTCTGCTTGGCTATAACATTATTTCAGTTAGGAATCTGATTTGAGAAGAAAATCACCAGGGAAATAAGGAATAGATAATGCAAAAGAAGAATAAAGGTCTGAAGGAAACCATCAAGTGTGCGTGTGTCTTTTTCCATTAACCCCCTCAGATAAAAAAAGTCATAAGACAGCAACTCTGTGGATTCCCTTTGAGTCCTGTGCTGTTGGAGGCTGGCCCTCCAGGTGGTGATACCATATATGCTTTTGAACTCTTGAGATTTGAAGGGTGCCCAGATTAGTAAACTGAGGCAGTACAGCTAGGGTGTGGAAGGTGAACCATGCCCCAACTTCCTTGCCTTAGTTATCTCTTTCATTTGACTGTATCAGTACTGTCTCCTTTATAAATAAAGTGGTTCTGTGAACCACTCTGGCAAACTTTTGAGACCAAGTAGTAGGTTTTGGGAATTTATAATTTACAGCTGGCTGACTGAAGGTATTAGTATTTAGGGACTGGAGAGATAGCTCAGTGGTTAAGAGCATTTACTGTTCATGTAGAGGACCTGAATTCAGTTCCCAGCACCCACATCAGGTAACTTACATCTGACTATAACTCAGTGTCATCTTCTGGCCTCCATGGGTATTGTACGCATGTGGTACACTTATAGGCAAATAGGTTCACACATATACATATTACTAAAAATAAGAAAAAAACAAAACAAAACAAACAAAACCCCAGTTATTGCAAGTAGCATTTGATGTGGAGGAAACATTGTGAGGTTGAATCCTTTACTTGTGATGTTTGATGCTAAGTCCAAGTAGCTAAGTGTAAGAACTAAAATGAATTGTAGGATACTCAAAGGTGTTGAATTTGGTTGGTATAAAATAAAATTATTCTTGATAGTTCCCTTCTGATTTTATCTTTATTCTTGATGTTTTCCTTCTAACTCTATATTTATTCTTGATATTTTCCTTATAATTTTTACTCTTTCATTCTTGATATTTTCCTTCTAACTCATTCTTATTTTCCTTTTTACTCATTTTAACTCTCTCTATTCTTTCCCTTACAGCTTATATGCCCTAGCACATCTTTCAGGCAATATAAAAATTACAATGTGGTTACATTCTGTTTTCCAAGTGAATGATTACAATGAATATAAGTAAAAACATCATGCTTTCTATAACCTTTACATGATTAAACATTTGATGGATCAAAGGTGAAAAACAAATCCCAAGAACTCACATATACTCATACCCAAGCAACTTGTTACAGATTAACCGTGTGTAAGTAAGCAAGATATTTGTTTACTGGCGGGCTACATTTTGCAGTTACAAAGAAAGGACCAGTGGGGGGTGCACGTCTTTAATCCCAGCACTCGGGAGGCAGAGGCAGGCAGATGTCTGTGAGTTCCAGCCTGGTCTACAAGAGCTAGTTCTAGGATAGGCTCCAAAGCTACAGAGAAATGCTGTCTTGAAAAAACCAAAGAGAAAAAAAAGAAATAAAGAAAGATAATCTTATAAGAAATCTTAAAGGAATCACAAATCTAAACTTCTATATATGAAAAAGAATCAGTCAGCTCTACTTTAGGTTACATACCCACTCATCAATAGCTTTTTATATCAGGAGAATGAGGGCAAAAATGGATATAAGGAATTATTCATCACCTTTGGTCATCAACCAATCCTAGCAAGGAAGACATGTCAGCTAGTGATTATTGGGCTGCTTTGTTTTTGTTTCCTGACCTTAAGGAGTTCCTCACTCCACTATGTGCCTTTCTAAAACTTTAGATTGTCATTGTCTTCTTAGGTTTTTCATCTCAAAGCTATCTTGGAGCTCAGGGCAAACACAGGCTGCTGATCTAACCTGCCTCTTTGGTGTGAAGTGGAAAATGGAACCAGTTGCATGAACCTTAACTCCGTGAATCTGGGTCCTGCCTTTCTCGTTACTCTCAACTCACCAAGGTCAGAGCAACCAGAATGGACACAAGTTTCCCTCCATCTTTGGTTCCTCCGTCTTCCTTGCTCCTTCCTGCTTTTCCGCCATATGGTCTTCCCAGCTCAACCTCAGTTGGGACAACAGCAGATACATTTTCTATCTACTTCTCTGGTTAAACATTTATTGAGACAGAAACAATTTTTCTTTTTCTTTGCAGCTTATAGGAATAGCTCTTTCACCGTTATCTCAGTCTCTACATTACTTCTTCCATCAAGAGAAGCATAGGATACTGCAAGTTATAAAGCTGAAGTGAGAAGAGGATCCTTCATATTTCTCCCCTGCTCTATTGTTAAGTAGCTGTGGTTATGGTCCCTCCCTATAAAATGAAGATGTTTATGATACTGACCAATATAACTATTATGAAGATTGAAGGAAATACTGTATGCATAGATCAATGCTTGGGACACATAAGCAGCGCACATAAATATGATAAATAAAACCTTAAAAATATAATGAGCTGTAAAGTTTCTGGAAGTACAAACATTTTTCTTTCTTGTTAGGTCATGTATTCCAGCACCTTCAGGAATTCCTACTGTTTGCCAGAAAAATTTAGGGGTTTGCTGGTGGTAGCCAGCCCTCTCTTTTGGTCTCAGTATGAGAATTTAAGAATAGACTCAAACGATTGTGAGCACACTTTTGGCAGAGTTTACTAACACAAGTGTCACTCCGATGTGGGGGTCCTTGAGGGGGAGGGTATAAGCAAAGGTTTCTGTGGAGCCGATGCTCTGGGAGCTTGTGTGGCTGTGTCCTCTTCAAAGCTGATGTCTGCACTTCAGGGGATCAGATTTCCCACAAACATGCAAGTCTTGTAAAATGAGAATCTGCTTAATAAGTACAAATGTATGCTTAATATTCATTGTAATTCTTTATGAAAGTGATGCTTATAGGATCAAAATAGAGCTGTTTCTTTTAATTGAAAATTAATTTATTTCAAGAATCACCCTTTAAATCTCTCCTTGCATCTTTTTTCTTCGAATTTTTAAAAGCTTTCCAAGGCTTTTCCTGACTCTATTTCTAATTATAAAACACTGCAATATATTGTTACCTAAATTTATGAAAATTAATGTCAACTCTTGTGTTACAGCTTATATTCATCCAAAGACTCTTTATATTACTAATTAAGCATCCTAAATAAATTGACTTTTGAGGCACCTTTCAATTTTTGTAATTGAGTTTAAAAATGATAATCTTTAACTCAACAAAATCCACTATAGAGAGACTAATTTCAATTCTGGGGCTATAGTGTCAGCTCAAATGTCAGGTAAATAAATGAAATAACTTGACCACAGGAAGCCGTGTGCAGTATTTCTCATTAACCTCTTAAAATTGCTAATCGTTTTACACCGTGGCATGCATAGGTCAGGTTTTCCATTTGTAGTTTGGGACTCTCTTCAAAAATTCTTTTTGTATGCTCACTAGAAAACCATAAGCCTTCATGATTCTTGAGGAAGAGGGCTGCTTTGTCGGTTATCCAGAGTCTCACATCACTTCTGTGTTCTTGGCGTTGGGAAATATTTATAACCGCACAAGGTCTAATGAGAAACATTGTCATCTTCAGCGTTGAAATTCCTTACACTCAATTCTTGAGCACCTATGTAGAGCAACTCTATCGTGCATCCTCAGCAGGGCAAATTACGACTGAGGTCCTCAAACTGAGTGCCCCTCTAGTCTCTGGCCATTGTAGTATTAGTGAATGTGTCCCTAGGAAAGGAAATCTGACCAAGATATTTGCCTAAAGCAAAGAGAAATATGAAATGAACCTGCTTAAATAAAGCAGCGATGCCTGCTTTTGAGTTACTTAATATGAATTGTATGCAGCTTTTCTTTCCTCTGCCAACCTAGCTAATTAAGTGTACTTGCTTGAAGTCATTATTAGAACTTACATTTATCTTCTGCAGTTTCTCAGTTCTATTCATTAGACTCTAAAGGAGACATATTTATCTTAGCTTCATCCTCAAGTGGAAGTAATTTTATATTTTATCACTAATTTAAGGGGAGCGAAATAGGACCGAGGAATAAATGCCAAATGAGCATTATTCTTTGTACTTTAAAATGCAAACATTATTTATCTTTTCTTCACACACTTGTGTGTGTTTCATATTATGTGTAGTATATATGTTTGTGCTGTATGCACATACATGTGCCAGTGTATGTACCCAGGCACAAATATGGGGTTGTCAGAACAGGTCTTCATGTATCTTTTTCCATCACTCTCTATCTTATTAATTACTGCCTTGAGACAAGGTCTGTCGCTGAACCGGAAGCTTGCTGTTTTGGTTAGGCTGCCTGGCCAGCAAACTCTGGAGATCTATCTCTCTCTGTCCCACAGTGCTGTGGGTAAAGGCGGTCATATGTGGTATTTAACATGGGTGCTGAGGATTCAAATTCAGGTCCTTATGCTTGCATGAAGAGTTCTCTTATTTATGAAGTTATCTTCCAAGCACATATCTATTTTTATAAAATAAATAAGCAAGCGACAAGACAGGATTAACCAATGATCACCTTTCAGTGAGTCTCTGTCATTTAAAGAAATAGAAATGTTAGCTACTTACCTGGTTATGAAGCTGTCTCTTTAGGAGCACAGACTGGTCAGTATCTTAGCTCAATTTCCAAAGTTAGATACTGAAGAGAGGTGTGCACTCCAAGTGATGCTTTCCACTGAGATCCAATAGAAATTCAAACTAACATGGTGGAGCTGAGACAGAAGTAGGAAGAAGCTAAGACATATTAGGAAAAGCACGCTGGTGGCCTCACCTTGGTTCTTTGGTAGAATGCAGGGCATCCAGGGAATCTCAGTCATCCAAAACCACAAGGGAGTTAGACTGGCCCAGGTGAATACTGATTCCCAAGTGCTTGGTGTCTGCCAGGAGATGGCTCTCCTCCTCTAATGCTGCACCCAGGCCTTTCTACTGGATGCACCCTAGACTTGATGTTGAAGGTGCACATACACACAAAAACAATGGTTCAGTAAAAGATATAAGGGGATGAAATAGAGCGCTGATCTTGTCTGTCTCAGGATAATACAACTTGATATTGATATGTGACACCAGACAAACTCTCTTGCCTGTTCATGAAACAGTAGACAGTTCATTAAACAGAGTTCTTTGTTTCCACTGGAACATACATATATATTCTGGTGTGGCCTTATGGGGCTCTGATTTTATTAGCTATTAGTGCAGGCCTCTATGTGGGACCGAGGAGTCTCTTTTCCTGTCTTCCCACTATGAGGCAAATTAGGTCTGAAGCCAACCCTGTTTACAATTCTGCTATGGAGAGTTGAATTCCCTCTTTCCTTTCCATCAAGAAGCTGCAGGAAAAGGAATTGATTCCTTGGGAAGGAATCCTCTCAGATCCAGCGACCTTTTCATTCAACCTCCAAGCATGAGGACCTTGCAGAGGCTGTGATTTAAAAGAACTACAGAACATGTAGACTTGCAGACATGACTAGCTTCTCCCTGATGTTGGACTCCTGTCCTCTTTGCCCAACTGCACCTTCATAATATGAGCTCCCAGGTTCTTATAGGCATTTCCCATCCTATCCCATGGGCAAAGGGATAGCACAGTTCATAGAAGGAGTCTGAACTTGTTCAGAGAAGTTCATTTCTGGTCATTAGTATCTTTGGGGTGTTTAGGGCTCATATGTGAACCAACATTTTTTTTTTTTTACATTTTCTATTGATATTTATTGAGCTCTACATTTTTCTCTGCTCCCCTCCCTGCCTTTTCCCTCCCCACTTTAACCCTCCCCCAAGGTCCTCATGTTCCCAATTTACTCAGGAGATCTTATCTTTTTCTACTTTCTATGCCCCATGTAGATTAGATCTATGTAAGTCTCTCTTAGTGTCCACATTGCTGTCTAAATTCCCTGGGATTGTGGTTTGTAGGCTGGCTTTCTTTGCTTTATGTTTAAAAACCACCTGTGAGTGAGTACATGTGATAATTGTCTTTCTGTGTCTGGGTTACCTCACTCAAAATAATGTTTTCTAGCTCCATCCATTTTTCTGTAAAACTCAAGCTGTTGTTATTCTTTTCTGCTGTATAGTACTCCATTGTGTAAATGGACCACATTTTCCTTCTCCATTCTTTAGTCAAGGGACATTTAAGTTGTTTCCAGGTTCTGGCTACGACAAACAAAGCTGTTTTGAACATAATTGAGCACATGTCCTTGTGGCACGATTGAGCATCCTTTGGATGTAAACCCCAAAGTGGTATTACTGGGTCTTGAGGAAGGTTGTTTCCTAATTTTCTGAGAAACAGCCACACTTACATCCAAAAGGGCTGTACCAGCTTGCATTCCCGCCAGCAATGCAGAAGTGTTCCCTTTCCCCCACAATCTCTCCAACATAAGTTGTCATCAGTGTTTTTGATTTTGGCCATTCTTACAGGTGTAAGATGGAATCTCAAAGTTGATTTTATTTGCATTTCTCTGATGACTAAGGATGTTGAACATTTCCTTAAGTGTCTTTCAGTCATTTTAGATTCCTCTGTTGAGAGTTCTCTGTTTAGGTCTGTACTCCATTTTTTTTATTGGGTTATGTGATATTTTGGTACCCAGATTCTTGAATTCTTTGTATGTTTTGGAGATCAGACCTCTGTCTGATGTGGGTTAGTGAAGATCTTTTCCCATTCTGTAGGCTGTCGTTTTGTCTTGTTGACCATGTCCTTTGCTTTACAGAAGCTTTTCAGTTTCAGGACGTCCCATTTATTAATTGTTTCTCTCAGTGTCTGTGCTGCTGGGGTTATATTTCAATGCAATGCCCATTAAAATCCCAGCAAAATTCTTCAAATACCTCAAAAGAGAAAAAGTTCTCAACTTCATATGGAAAAGTAAAAACCCAGGATAGCCAAAACAATCCTGTACAATAAAAGCACTTCTGGAGGTATCACAATCCCTGACTTCAAACTCTACTACAGAGCTATAGTACTGTAAAAAGCCTAGTATTAGCATAAGAACAGACAGGAGGACCAATGGAACCGAATAGAAGACCCGGATATCAACCCACACATCTTCAAAGACATGATTTATGATAAAGAAGAAAAAAATATCAAATGGAAAAAAGAAAGAATATTTAACAAGTGGTGCTGGCATAACTGGATATCAACATGTAGAAGAATGAAAATAGATCCATATCTATCACGATGCACAAAACTCAAGTCCAAATGGATCAAAGACCTCAACATAAAGTCAGCCACACTGAACCTTATAGAAGAAAAAGTGGGAAGTACACTTGAACGCATTGGCACAGGGAACCACTTCCTAAATATAGCCCCAGCAGCACAGACACTGAATGAACCAACTTTTAAATATCTTAACTACCACTTCTGCCTAAGATAACACTTGATCTCATTTGAGAGAAAGCATCTTTTCTGACTTATCAGAACAAAGGCAATAGACTGTCAGAATATTATGAGATTCCTAAACATAAAACAGCACAGTGGTGGGACTTTCTGCTTCATACCCTGGCAACAGATTCTGAGGATGAAATTGCTTTATAGCACCATCAATAGGATCAAACTGTCCCTAAGCTGCTAGGTCTATGATGTTCTTGCACAACTTTGGGATGCCCTGCAGTAACTAAAGGCCTTTCTCTAGCACAAGGATGCCCAGTTTAGGCAAGTAAAGAAGAAATTAGCAAGCGTTTTGTTCGACTAATCCTATACTTGGTATTACAGCAGCTGTCACTGTAGAAAGAGCAGGCAGAGTTTACTCCTTGACATTTGACGACTCATGTCACCGCGTGTTTTTCTCTGACATGCCTTTTAAGCTGTAAAGAATTGCCTGTCCATGTGATAGGCAATAAGTCTTTAAACTGATTTCCTGTTCCTGTTTTGTTTCAGCTGCTAAAAACTTAAAAAAATATGGTTTAGCTTTTGAAGTTTCGTACATGTATATAATGAATTATAGTTGTTTCCAAGCTCGATTCCCCTCCCCCATCCCACTTCCCCTTCACACTCACACCCTTCTCCTTCCCAACAAACCCCCTTCAGACTCCTGATTTTAACCTTGACCCACTCTGTCTAATCATGTTTCTTGCATGAATGCGAGTGAGAGAACACAAATCAGAAAAATGGCAACTTAACGGTGAATACACCACTGAAGAAAATGACCCACTTCCAAAAGTCATTAGCTGTCAATGTCTCCTGAAACATAAGCGAAGCCTCGTACACCCTTTCCCCTTTCACCATGAAATACTGACAAATCTTCCTTCTGCAGGTGACCAGAGCTGTAGTGAGTTCATGAGTGCCAGGTCATTTTCAGAGGACATCTCTTTATAACACCTCTTGTCATCCTTTAACCCTTCTGTTCTTTCCACCCACTCTTGCTTAAGCCCTGGAGCAGATGTGGATGACTCTTTTGAAGGCAAACACTGTACTCTTCCTTATTCCCAGCACTTCAACTGGACAAGATATGAGTGTCTATTCAACATGAAGCTTCCCTGAGGAAGGCCGAAACAACGCTAATCCATGGATGTAAACACAAGTGTTGAGAAGAGAGTTTGACCACACACACTTTTCACAAAATGACTACTAGGAATTTTTTAAATGGCTTCTCAGTGGTATGTCCCCCCCCAGGGGTATGTTTTAGATAAAACTGAATACTAGCCCACTTTGGTATACTGACTGATGGACTGATGTATCTGGAATTGTGTGTGTGTGTGTGTGTGTGTGTGTGTGTGTGTGTGTGTGTTATTTCAAAGGTGGAGTTTCTCTGTGTAACAGTTGTGGTTGTCCTGGGACTCACTTTATAGACCAGACTGGCCTCAAACTCACAGAGGTCTGCCTACCTCTGCCTCCAAAGTGTTGGGATTGGAGTTTGTGTTTCTCCCCTCTCTGCCATAGTGTGTGGGATATTCTTTGCTCATGCTGCAGACCGTCCTCTTGTCTCTTAAGAGTCCGTATCGTCCATTGGTAATCATGCCATGCCAGATCACATCCCTTTTCTAGATAGGGAGTCTGTTTCTTTAGACATCAACCATCTCTTATCGAAGATTAGCTTAATTTAAATTTATGTCCCTTTCAAGAAAAAGTATATATGTAAGGTGTAAAGCTCTACTTTAAATAATTGCAATTCACTGTTCAATTTCTCAAAATAAAGTGATATGTGATGGTCAGTGTTTACACCAATAAGCAGAGAGGACCAGGGTCATTGGCGAAGTTCCAGGAAGCGTAGATAGATGCTGCTATAGGGCTTTCTTTAGCTTAAGGAAAAATCAAGTTGATTGTGCACGTATGTGTGTGTGTGTGTGTGTGTGTGTGTGTGTGTGTGTGTGTGTGTGTGGCAAGTGGTATTTATGTATGTATATGGGGGTCCAAAGACAACTTATGGTGGTCAGCTTTCGCCTTCCACCATCTGCATTCCAGGAATTGAACTCAGGGGTCACCAAGCTTAATGTCATGTGCCTTTACCCGCTGAGCTATCTTGCTGATCCAGGATTTTTAACTCTTGTAGATAAATATTGGGTTTGCTGTGTCCTCAACTATTTCTGACATTCAAATGATCTAATGATCTTTTTTTTTTTTTTGAGTGTTTACTTGGTTAAAACAAACTACTCCGGAGAACTTGTATTCCTTCGTGGTCTTCCAGTCCATGAACAAATCTGAGTGAAGGTAACAGAGGAAAAGGATCCAGCAGCAAGGTGTTGAGCCTCTGCCTGCAGCTTTGCCTCTCCCACATACAACTGTTTTCCAGGAGGACACTTGCGACCAGCACTGTTGAGTATGAGGAGACATACATTTTGTTGGGAAAAAAAATAAACATTTAGAAAGTGTTCATGTTTTGTATGCCACTCAAAGGTGTCAGAAGTCATACTGAAACTCCTGCCGCTCTGTGCACTGGGGATACTCACCTCCCATGCCATGTCCTTGTCTTCTCTTTGTCTGCCGGGAAGACTAAACCTGCTCTAGCTCTTTTATACCTCTGAGAAACTCCCAGTAAGACAAAGACAGTTGGGGCAGTGCGGAACTCTCAGGTAGGACAGTGCCACCTTTGAACCCAACATCTCAAATAGAGTTTGGAAAAGAACACGTTCAATATTTGCTCAAAAGGCCTTTGAGGTATTCAGACATCAAAGTAAGAGATGTTACTCTGACACCTGAGAGAGAAAGCTCTTAGGTGACTGTCATCCTGCCTTTAGTCTTTATTCATAGATTCCCATCTCATAGAATCCTAAAGTGTTTCTTAGTTTCTTAGATGCCATACCTCTATCTATCTATCCATCTATCTATCTATCTATCTATCTATCTATCTATCTATCTATCTATCTATCTATCTATCTCTATTACCTATGATTGTTTAAAAATTTCATATGTGTGTGTGTTGATCAATTTTATTACCGAATCCCTTCCCTTCAATTCCTCTTCTTTCCCCCATCCTGCCACAATTTTCTCTCAACTTCAAGTGCTCCCTTTAAAAACCCACTGAGCCTGCTTAGTGTTTTATATGCATAGGTTTATGGCCATTTATTAGTACGTGGATTGCCTCCCAGGGGCCACATCTCTGAAGAAAAATGACTCTTCTTTTTATAAAGCAAAAATGGGACTGAGGGTATGGCTCAGAAGGGAGTACTTGTCTAGCATGAGGGAGGATGTAGGCTCCATCTTTCGTACCACAAAATCAATAAACAAGCAAATAAATAAACAAATAAATACTAGTTTGGGGAAAGTTTACCATTCACATAAGAAAATGAAGTCATTATTTGTTAGCACACACTAAGCTGATGGGCTAGACACTGTAGAAAGGGCTGTATGTGCATTATTTAATTTTATGTTCAGAATGACACAAAGCTGTGCTTAAATTTGATGCTAAAGAACAGAGAGAAGTAAACCCCATTAAGAATTTGCAAGTGTGAAACACCTTGTAAGTGGAAGAAACAAGCTTCTGAGTCTGCTCTAGCTTTCTTTGGAGTTGCGGCTTTTATGTGTAGAGGGACTGCTTTAGAATGTCTTAGAACATGCAAACTCCAACAAGCATATAGTGTATTAGACCAAACCATGGGCTCTTGAAGTCTGTGTTGGAAGATGTGTCCGAGCCTTCTGATGCTATTTCTCTATTGGTTTCAAAGTTGCTAATAAGATGAATTTGACGTTTTTAAAACCAACATCCAGGGAACCCCGCCCACCCATATTATTTGGTTGATTTTTTTTTCTTTATAGATCCATTTTCTCCTTCTTTGTCGCTGCTCGGTTTCTGAAATGTGTGGTTTTTTCTGGGTACCCAAGAAGGCCCAGGTCTTCCTGCTATCGTTTGCTGATTGCTGAATATTTTTAAATCACACATAATGTGTCTTCGTTTGACTTGTACTGCACATTGTTTCTCTCAATATGGCTTTCCATGCTTGGAATGCAGACGATTTAGCCACTGTCACCTTTGACCCACATGTGGTCATGCAGACATTTCACTAATCTTCTTAAAAATAATTTTACTAGTGTGTCTACAGATTTAAATAACCAGATTCCCAAACTGTCAAAAAAATCCCCCTAATAGTCTTTTCTTTGACAATAGATTTGTGAACAATGTTTTTTTTTTAAGTCATAGAAGCAAATATTAGCACTACAGTGTGGGAAGAATTTTCACTAATATTTCTCTGAAGGATTTATTTTTGTTATAATTTTTTTTAATCAAGTTGAAAAATACATAGGTTTGAGTTTAGAGAAGATGATATCTTAGGAAAGGCAACCTCTAGTCAATTCTGGGGTCAGTTTTAACGGGTTTTGTAAGTAAATCAATCTCCATCCCTCAGGCACACACATTCACACATATATAAATACTCTTTCATACACTGCACACACTGGTACATACATACATACATACATACACATACACACACACACACACATATATATCCATATGTTTATATACTCACATGCAGGCATACTCTTACAGAAACATATATTATATATCTCTCTCTCACATACACACAAACACAAACATGTACATATATAGTATTATTTGATTTCTGTTGTGATGACCACTGTTAGGTCCACAGGGAGTTTGCATGAAAATGGGAACAGACCACTAAGTGTAAGAGATCAGAAGAAAACTTTATTCCAGAAAAAAAACCCTAAAATAATAATTAAAAAAACCACTGTGGGGCACAAAAATCTTACCAGCTAGCTGAGAGCACCAGACAGGGATTTGTAAGACTGTGGCAAAGTCCTGTTTCTGAGCCCACCTTCTTATGCTCAGGGGCACCAAGCATTAGGTCTGAAAAAAGGAATTTTTACAATCTCGAGGTAAAACTCAGATACAGATTGCCTTACTTTACAATCTCTATGAACAGAGTTTTTCAGTTAAACTAGTGTTAGTACTTAATCTATTGTCTTCCCTAATATTTTCAGGTGATATTTACTGAAGTTCTATGCTCTCCCCTTGGATGCAGCAAGGACAATGCATAACCCAGAGATCACATATATCCACTTCCTAAAGGTTAACTCAGCTCATATCTGTCGTTAAGCACAGACAGCTGGGGTATTATCTTAGCCTAAGTCTCAGTTTGCAGAGAGATGCTTCAGTCTTGTAAATGGAGCTACGGGTTTAAAGCAGAGTAACCCACTGTTAATAGTGAATCCTTAAACTGCCAAGAAAGCTACCGACGGCCTGCTCTCATTCTCCTAAGCGTACGACTTTGTATTTCTTTATTTCTACATTCTTATTTCTGGAATCTACATTTTTTGTATTCTTATTCTTGGACTCTTCAACTGCCATAATCCAGCAACTTACAAGAGGAAGAGTTTCTAAGATATTACAGTTCCAGAGGGCTAAGCGTCCATCACAGAGGGGAAGTGGCCGGTGTGGTGGCTGGCGTGGCAAGTTGATAGCTTACATTCTAACCCACCAGAATGAAGCAGAGAAATAGAACAGGGCCTTCAGATCTCAAATCCCTTCTGGCAAGAACACATTTCCTAAGCCTGCTAGCTTCCCCCACCATGGCCCCAAAGGGGTTCAAGCATTAAAATTCCTGAGGATGTGGAGGACATTCTCCTCCAAACCTCCACATATATGCAATGAAAAAGACCATGTCTTCCTGCATATCCCTCCTCCAACATCCCTGTTTCTTCCAATGCGACCCATCCTGACTTCATGTCTTTTTAAAAATAACTCACTATTAAGGTTAAAAATTTAAACTAACTGGGCTACTGGGGCTCAAGTCTCAATTGTTAATCATTATCTTGAGATACAATCCATGCAACTCCTTAGGTGAGACTCTCAGGCCCTGGCTGTGGAACATATTCTTGTTTTGTATTTATTTATTATTTTTTTTAAAAAAAGAAAGCAAACCTGCATTTTCATTTTGCATAACAATCCCAGTTCCTACTTTCTTCCTTCTCCCATCCCCTCTTCCTGCCCGCCACACCCCATCCCCCATCCACTCCTCAGAGAGGGTAAGGCACATTGCTATGAGGAAGGTCCAAGGCCCTCTCTACTGTATCTAGGCTGAGCAAGGTATCTATCCAAAGAGAATGGGTTCCCAAAAAAGCCAATACAAGCAGTAGGGATAGACGTTCACAAGTTTTAGAGTGCATCAAAGCTGAAACAAAGCTTTGAAAATCACAAAGTTAGACTAAGATGTTTTGTCAAATAGGTTTGAGGTGAAAAACCCCAGAAGACAATCTAAAGTTTTAGAAAGGCACACAGTTGAAGGTGGAACTTGTTAAGATCAGGGAACAAGAACAAAGTAGCCCAATTATTATAGGATGCTGTAACTTTTTGTTAGGATTGGTTGATAACCAAAGGTGATGATTTATTTTTTATAACCAATTTGCTCTCAATCTCCTTATATAAAAACCTATTGATGAGTGGGTATGTACCCTCATGATTTAAAGTAGCACTGGCTGACTCTTTTTCATATATAAAAGTTTAGGTTTGTGATTCCTATAAGACTCCTTATAAGACTACTTTTCAAGATAAGTAATAAAATAATTGGACCTATCTTTATAACTGCAAAATGCAGCCTGCCAATAAAAGACCTGACAAGAACACCTTGCTTGCCCACATGGTTAATCTAAAACAAGTTGCTTGGGTGTGAAAGTATGTGAGTTCTTGGGATAACTTGTTTTTCACCTGTGGTATGAAACATGTTTAATCATGTAAGGGATATGAAAAACATACTGTTCTTTACTGTTTGTTGTATGTATTGAAATCATTCACTTGAAAAACAGAATGTAATCACATGGTAATTCCTATATCATCTAAAAAACTTTGTTGGAGTATATAAGCTGTTGGGGAAAAGTATACCTAGAAAGAACAGAGAAAGAACAAAGAATAAAGAAAGAAGCCATCAAAAATTAAAAATAAATATAAATATAAAAATAACCCACTAAGCCCAATTAGTGCTGTCCATAGGTACATGGGTGTGGGGCCGTCCTCCAGAGAATGGGAAACCTACTGCTGTCCACACTCTAAAAAGAATGTTTCTCCCTTCAATTTTAACTGTTGAAATAACTTTCGAATCTCTCTCCAAAAGGAATGTGTACATCATGTGTTTTCCCATCAGCATTGTATGATCTTTCTATTTTATCACTGGCCTTGTAAGGATTTGCTGTCACTTGTTTCGGATTATGGTCCCTCTAGTGTGTATAAAATATTTGCTTATTGTGGCTTTAATCTGAATTTCCCTAGTGACTGATGACATGATAATATGAAACACTTTCTTCTCCTGCATTTGTAAGATAATTTGCTTAGTTTAATTGTGTGTGCAAAATGTTAGGTTTGAAGAAGAATTCCCCTGAAAGCCCAGGTAGTGACTGCTTGATCCACAGTCCACAGGCTGTTCTTGCCCTTCACCCTCATTCTCTCTCTGACAGTTCTTTCTTTTGCCATGTTCTGCCGTGATGGGCTGTAGGCCAAACACAAGTGAGGCCACAATAAACCTATTTTTCTAAACTGTGTGTGTTAGGCATCTTCTGCATTGTCTGACCAATACAGAAACTGAGTGTATGCTATCAAATGATAAAGAGCAGACACAAATGCACCCAGTTTTCTTTTTGGTGAATATCAAGAGTATGTTGGTCACAGGCTCCATCAGATTTGCCTTCAGCAAATGTGTTCTAGGCTGTTGCTGTTTTTTTTTTTCCATATTCTTAATATCTTCCATGAGACAAAAGTTAAATTTCCTGAATTTCACTCAGCTATCGATTCTCTCTTTTGTGCTGTGCCTACAAAGTGCTTAGGTGCAGGCTTGTCTTGGTTTGCTACTATTTTATCTCCTGGGATTTTTAGAGTTTTTTTATTTTTAATTTGTGCTTGATGTCATTTTGAGTTAATTATTGTGAAAAAAATAAGGACCATGCCAAGAATATTTCCTCCATTTCCTTTTCCTTCTCTTTACTTCTCTTTTCCCCTTTTTCTCTTTCTTTAGCCCCTCCTATCCCTTATTTTCTTCCTCCCCTCAGTCTTTTTTCTTTTCCTCTTTCTCCTGTTCCTCTTCACCTTTCTCCTCCCAATCTTCTTGGATTCCCATTTCCCTTTCTCTTCCATAAACTTGTCCCTTTTTTCTTAATCCTCCTCCTCTTTTTTTCCTTCTTTCTCCTCCCCTTTCTTCTTCCCCCTTCATTTCTCTTCTTGCTCTCTTTGCCTTCCCTTCCCTTCCACCTTTTCCTCCTTCTCCTCATCCTTTTTTCCTTCTCACTCCTTACCCTTTGTTCCCCTTCTCTACCCACATTCCTGACTCCCCATCCCTGCTTTCTTACGCCAGTTATTTCAGGGACATTGATTGAGAAAACTGCTTTCTCCATCATGTTCCTTTGCTTCTTTGCCGGAGAGCGTTTGAATATTATACCTACATGGGTTTATTTCTAGGGTTTCCACTATGCTTGATAGATACATTCATCAGCATCTTGCCAGTACCAAATGGTTTGATTATTGTATATAGTTAAGTCTTAAAGTTTAATATTACTTAGTCCCCTGACTTCATTACTTTTCTGCAGCATTGTGTCTGTTCTTGCTCTTTTGCCTTTCTGCATAAATATCAGAATCAATTTATTGATCTCTACAAAGTAATTTTCTGAGGTTTATAAAGGAAATGCACTTAGCTTACAGAGTAAGCTAAAATTGCTGACATCCCATACAGCACTGTGCGTTGCTAAGCATAACCATGAGCTCACTGTAGTCAGGTGGGTCACTTTCCCATTTCATTAGTCTGGTGTTTTCCTTTGTTAGATATGACAATATTTTGCTGTATTTTCTTCCTGTTTGGTACTAATACAGATGATATTGTTACTAATTTCAAATTTACTTTTTTATTTCTAAATATAAGGAAATTATTAACTTTATACTTAGCATCTCCATTATCATTTCATTATTAGAAAGCATTTTTAAAAAATGTATTTCACATTTTGTGCACATATGTTTATATTATTTGAGAATGGAGCACTTCATATCATACTTTTTTTTTTCCTAGGTGTCTTTTATTTTATATTTTATTTAGAAGTAATTTTTAATCATTTCTTTTTTAGATTATTATATAATTACACCGTTTTACCCTTTCTGTTATCCCTCAAATTTCTACATACTTTCCTTCTCCTCCTCCTCCTCTTCCTCCTCCTCCTCCTCCTCCTTTTCCTCCTCCTCCTTCTCCTCCTCTTCTTCTCCTTCTCCTCCTTCTCCTCTTTCTTCTTCTTCTTGATTGTGGTTACATGCATATGTGCTTATACATATATTCCTAAATATACCTTCCTTAGTCTGTTTAATGTTACTTGTATGTGTGTTTTTAGGACTGACCATTTGGTATTAAATAACCAATGGGTGTACTCTTCCCCGGAGAAGCCTATTTCTCCCACTCTCAGCATTTCTTAGTGTAGTGTTGAGACCTAGCAGACCTTCTCCCCTGCACTTTGTCTTGTCTATTGCTGCTGTCCTGGTGCTGCTCACCTTTGGGGAGTCATGTTGGTGAGACTTCTGGTATTACTAGGAAACACAGTCTCACATCCTTTATAACATTTTTTTTATGTTTCCACATTAGCTAGGACTTTGAGTTTTGAAACACAGTACAGGCATCTAACACAGCCTCAGGGAGCATCACAGATGAGTGGTATAGAAAGATTGCTGAAGGCAGAGGACCTAGTGGATTGCAGTCACATGTCTTCAGTACCATGAACCCTTAGCAGTAAACCTGCTTGCAAAAGACCACACTAACTGACATTCCAGCATGAGTGAGGTGGGGGCAGGGGTTGGAAAGTTCTCCACCTAACTGAGGAGCTACATACAGTAGATGTCTGCAGAGAGGAAGGAGGGTAAGCTTTCTTCTATTGTCAGTCTTATCTCCATGTACTTATGGGTAACATTAATTGACCTACCTACCTACACACACACACACACACACACACACACACACACACACACACACACACGAAAGAAGAGGACATGTATTTGAGAGTGGGATGTCGGGAGACACAGGAAAGATTGGAAGGAAGGAGTGGATGTGATGAAAATGCCTTGTACTTCTAGATGAAATTCTTTAAGCAATACTAAGAAATAAAACAGAAACAAGCAATTTCTTTTCTCTTTTTAGCAGCAGTGCTGAGAAGGGACACCCTTAATCTAACGCTGGTTTTAGGGCTTGAGAACCTGTCTTTTCACTCTCAGTATTTCTTTACTCAACTTGGATTTTTTTTTCAGGTACTGACGATAAAATACAAGGCCTCAGGCATGCCAGGTAAGCATAGGACCCTTGAGTTGCATCTCAAGCCTCACTGTTATATTCAATTTGCTAGTATTTTCTTGATAACTTTGACTTCTATGTGCTAGTGTCTGTAGTTTTTCTTTCTTACAGTGTCTTTATATAGTTTTGAATTACAGTAGTGACCATTCATATGAGTTAAGAAGTGTTTATTTTTAAATTCTTGAAAGGACTTATGAAGGGTTGGTGCCATTTAAAAGTTCCAAATAATTCACCAGCAAAATCATCTGAACTTGATACTTTTTCTCTCTTTTTGAAAAATTACTAATTATTAATTTTATTTCTTTAGTAGATGCAGTCTACATAGGTCTCAAATAATGTTCATAATTTTCTCTTTGAAGCAATCAGTCTATTGTGATATTTGTGGTCATTGATCTCTTCATAATATTTTGTTATCATTTGAAACTCTATTAGCGCAATAGTGACAACCTTTCTTTCCCAAATTAGCACCTTGAGTCTGTTCTCTTTCCCTTCTCAGTTGTCTTCACTAATGGTATCAATTTCATCGATTTCTTAAAAAATCAAGACTTTTTGTTTTTTGTTCTCTCTTGCGTCCCCGTTTTCAGTTGGGTTTATTCTGTTCCCTCTCACTCACATCTTCTCTGCGCTGTGTCTGTGATGCCTCTTTTCTGTTCCTCTCTAAAGACCCAGCTCAGATAGCTTATCTTATACCTTCTTTCTTTTCTAAGCTACACATCGAAATTATAGTTTATCCCTAAGCCTTCTTTTGCTGCAGACCACAAATTTTCACAAATTGTATTGTTAATTCTGTAGTGCCCAGCTAGCCTTAAATTTCTCTTGGCACTTTATAAATCTGTTTTATGTTATATGTATGTGCATACATATGGACACTTGAGTATACAGTGCACTTGAGGCTAGAGAGGGCCTCAAATCCCCTGGAACTGAAGTTACAAATGATTGTGAGCCACCATGGGAGTACTGGGAGCCAAACTAGGGTCCTCTTCAAGAGCAGCAAGTACACTTAATCACTGAGATATCTTTCCAGCCACTGCTTTTTGTTTTATGCTACGAGTCTCACTATGCCTTGAACTCACTTGCCTTGAACTTCTACTGTCTCAACCTACCCACCTTGCACATACACACGCACCAGCATGCACACTGGAATGAGCACTTGCACACATGAACACCTCCCGGTTATTTTAGAGTAAAGCACATAGGTGCAACATTGTAGGGAAGACAGATTTGCATACATTCGGTTGACGTGGTCAAAATTGCTTGAAGTATGCTTGCTCATGCCAAATTAGACTTCTTTGTCTGCTTCAACCAAGAAACAACATTTCTTTGTCATCTTCATGTGGTGCTCTGATGCCTTGTGCCCAGAAACCATGCATTGCAGGATTCCATTTCTTTCTATGGTTAGTAACGCAGACACAAATAAAACAGTTCAAACTTCTTTGTCTGAGATAATCGCCTTGCTGGCCTAGTGCAGGCAGCTCTTGTGTTATCTTCGGTGATCCTTATCAAGTAATACCCTGAGCGATGGTTTCTAAGTTGCCTTACAGGTACTGCTGTCCTGAGGATCTGGACAGAAGCAGTGACACTGAGTCCTCACTGTTAGCTTCTTTACAGTGCTCTTCAGATATTTCCAGTTTTCCTAGCTAGCTTAGTCAATTTGACGCAGTCTCGAGTCTTCTGAGAGGACATCCCTGAGTAATCTAGACAAATTAGCCTGTAGGCATTGTCTTCATTCCTGACTTATACAGGAGGAAGCCCACTGTGCATAGAAGAATCCCTGGGCAGGTTGTCCTGATCTGTTTAAGAGAGCTAGCCAAACATAAGACTGTAAGTAGAAGGTAGTGTTCTTCCATGGTTCCTACCTTGACATCTCTTAGTGATGGATTGTGATCTGTAAGTGCAAGCCCAAGCCCTTTCCTTCCCAGGTTTCTTTTTGTCAGAGTGTCTTATCCTAGCAGCAGAGATGAAAGTAGAACCATATCTGAGCCTTTGTACTATATTCTACCAGTCATGGGTTGGTATACAATGTCCTCATGTAATTCTTGTTATGTTTCTTTCATTATGAGAGGATTTTTTTGAGATAGGGTTTCTCTCTTGAGTGCTGGGGTTAAAGGTTTGGACCACCACTCCCTAGCAAAAGAAAATTTTTCTACTCTTATTTTGGCCAACAGAAAGGCTATGGTCTCCTATAACTTTTTTACTGTTTGCTTGACTTCCATTCTGCTTCATTCTGTAAGGATGAATGAGAGCACTAACATGAAGAAGATTATGGAGAGAATATGTGTAACTGTATATTCTCACATAGTAAATATTCATAGCCATATTTGTCTGGGCAATAACTATTTTAAATTTCCACAGAAGTTTATCCAGAAGATTTATGTTCCAGAACTTTCAATAGCAGCTGGAATGGTATTATCTTAAAAAGAACTAGGTTTTAATGTTTTGTAGATGAGATACAGAATGAGGTGTTGTTGTTATTAAGAAAGAAAGATCCATGATAATATTGGGATTCCACAACTGGTCAAAGTGCAAAGAACAGCTGACTATGGGGTTCCCAACCCCAATTGACACATCTATAACACAAACTCTACAGTTAAGGCTTAGAGAACATTACAGAAGAGGGGGGAAAAGAAAAGTTTGTGAGAGCTAGGGGACCGGAACATCTTTGGTATATGACAAGTTGCACTCATGAGATCTCAAAAACAAGGGCTCTTGAATGAGACCTACATGATGATACCATCAGTCTGTGTGTCGGCCTGGATAGGGAACAATTTCACAAGGCGTTACTTCTAGATGAAAAGCTAGAGAGAGTTAATGGCAGATGTGCAGGAAGGTTGTGACTGGGCTGTGGACAGATGTGCAGTGAGGTTGTGACTGGACTGTGAACAGATGTGTAGGAAGGTTGTCAGTGGGCTGTGAACAGATGTGCAGTGAGCTTGTGACTGGGCTGTGGACAGATGTGCAGGAAGGTTTTCAGTGGGCTGTGGACAGATGTGCAGTGAGCTTGTGACTGGGCTGTGGACAGATGTGCAGTGAGGTTGTGACTGGGCTGTGGACAGAAGTGCAGCTTCTACTTTGTTCTTTGATACCCTTCCCTTGGGACTGTGAGCTGCTAACATCTAAAGCTCACCTGCTCTGTAGCCATAGGCCTGTGTGACCCTGAAAGTCCATGGCCTTGTTTCATTTCTGTTGCTGTGTTACAACACCCCAACAGACAAGCAGTTTAGGAGAGAAAAGGTTTATTTTGTTCACAGTTCCAAGTTTAAGTCATCATTTGGGGTGAGTCAAGATGGGAACTGGACGCAACTAGTCACATCCACAGTTAAGAGTAGAGATGAACAAAAGAGTACATGCTTAATCACCAGCGTTCTCTACCATTAAACAGTCTACATCTCAAAATCCAGGAATGGTGCAGAACACTTTCAGGCTGGGCTTCCACATATCAGTTAAATCAATCGAAATACTTCCCTGTAAACATACCCATAGGCCAATCTGATCTAGATAGAGACCCCTTTCCCAGGATAAACTACACTGTAATAAGCTGAAAACAGCTATTACACGTCACGTATGAGGATTTGAGTGTTGAAGTCATCCCTATGACTATTTCTAGCTGGGGCTCAAACGTAGAAGAGAGACAGACCACCTTGCTATATCCTGTCTGAATTTCTAAGAGCTACAACATCAGTGAGCTTAACAGAAGGAACGTTGAAGCAGTTTCAGTTGAATTATCAGAGGATAGCATTAATAGTCAAGCAGAACAGAATGACAATAATGTGTGAACTAACAGCGATATATGGAATCTGGGATGTAAGCTTGAAAATGCTGATTCTTAAAGCTACACAGTCCTGGAACTATGGCAGGAATTTTCTAAAATAATTTAAAGGAGAAAGCCCAACATTTGAAATTATGTACTGTGATTCAAGGTTATGTTCAATAAAAGTATGTGTAGACCGTTTGGGGTATCTTTGAAGTCTCCTCTTTACATATAGGAACATTTTAGTTATTTTAAATTTATATCTATCAATGTATTATTATTATTTATTATTGTGTGTGTGTGCTATGTGCATATATGTCTGTGTGCCTGTGTGTGTGCACATGCATGCCATGACACCATGTGGAGACCAAGGAACAACTGTCAGAAGTTGGTTTTTTCCTCCCACCATAGGTTTTGAGGACCTAACTCGGTCATTAAAAGTCATAGCAAGTTGCCTCTTCTAGCCAATCCTTCTCAACTCACCACCTCTAGTTTGTTTTTTATTTCACATTTCAATGTTAATAGAATCTTCTGTTAAATTTTCCCTGAATCCATTCACTCACATCCAGAGAAACACTGACTTTATTTATAGCTTCTGCTTAAACTTTAATATTTGGAAGGGTTCAGTGATATATGTTTTTTTCATAGTAACATGACACAAGGACAAAGAGAGAAGCAGAAAGAGTTAAAGTGCATTCTTTTCCATTTATGGAACTCACAAGTCACACTGCAGGAGAGCAAGCCAGTTAATTACACTCAAGAAGAACAAAATCTAGATAGAGCTGAAGGCAAGAAAAGCTGGGAGCCAAATCTTCACTTCTTTCTCTCTCCCCTTTGCAGGAGAAAAATGTCTTTACTGGAGAGTGTGGCAGAAGATGTCACTTACGGAAGTTGGGAATGAGACTATCAATCATGGACCTTTTGACTATATTCACGGTTCATTCACCTAACTCACCAAATTAAGGGAATGAAAAGAGGAATTGGTATTGATGATCTCATAGGTGAAAAATTGGTGAGATCCAAAATGTTACCTGACAGCAGAACCCCCAGCTGTGTTAACTTAGCTTCTGATTTTCTATTTAAACACCACAATAGCATTTTAATTCAGTTATGTCCATAAACATTATTTTAGAATGATGTTAAAGTGTACATTTTGATCCAACTAGTTGTGTATTTCTGTTTAGTGGGGCTGTATATTTTGATCCTTCCCCAGATCACATTTAAGATCTCAGATCTCTCAATAACTGGCAGTCACATCAGTCAGGTGCACGGGGGTTCGTGTGTGTGTGTGTGTGTGTGTGTGTGTGTGTGTGTGTGCGCATCTGTGGGCATGTGTGGGTGCATCTGTGGGCATGTGTGGGTATGTGGAGGTACAGGTGGATGTGTGTGACATTCTGGCCTTAGTCCTGTCTTAAAAGTGGCATAGTTTCAGTGTGAATATAGTGTCTGCATTCCTCAAATGTGTGAGTACTCAACTTAGGTCATCACCAGCCTTAAGTGCTTTTGCAGAATCCTCGCCAGGGGTCTGCTTCTTAAAAGGATGTTTCCTCAGAAAAGGTGAGTGTCAGTGTAGTCCATGTGAATAGCAGTTATTTATTATTGTATTTTATATGAGAATTTAAGTAGTAATTCCATGCTAAAATATTTTTTTAAAGTTATTTACCACCAGATTCTCCCAGGCAGTTGACTATGAGTTTTGCTTATTAGTTGTACTTTAGAAATGAAGTTGTTGATTTAGTACTCTTTTCACGACTAATTTTAGAATTTTATTTTATATAATCCTTGGGTGACTATCAGGGAACTGTTCACTAGATAGAATCTTCCTTCTGATTTGATGTTGGCAATTGGCTTGCTGTATATTGCTTTTATTATGTTTATGCATGTCCCTTGTATCCCTGCTCTACCCAAGACTTTTATCATGAAGGGGTGTCATATTTTGTCAAAGACTTTTCCAGCATCTAAAGAGATATTAATGTAGTTTTTTTCTTTCACTTTGTTTGTGTGGTGGATTACATTGATTTTTATATGCTGAAACATTCCTATCAACTTGGTCATGCTGGGTGATTGTTTTAATATATTCTTGGATTCTGCTTGCCAATATTTTGTTGATTATTTTGAATCAATGCTCATGAGTGAGATTGGTCTATAATTCTGTTTCTTTGTTCAATCTTTGTGTGGTTTAGACATCAGGGTGACTGTGACCTCATAGAAAGAAGTTGGCAAAGTTACTTCTATTTCTATTTTGTTGAATCATTTGAAGTGTATTGGTATTAACTCTTCTTTCAAAGTCTGGAAGAATTCTTTGTTATAACCGGCTGGCCCTGGGCTTTTTTTTTTTGCGGGGGAGGGGTTGGGAGACTTTTAATGGTAGATTCTATTTATTTGGGGGTTATCAATAGGCTATTTAAATTAAATTGTTTATCTGATCTTGATTTAACTTTGATAAGTGGTATTTTTCAAGGGATTTGTCCATTTTTAAAATATTTTCCAATTTTGTGAAGTACAGGTTATTTATTTATTTATTTATTTTATTATTAAAAAATTTCTGCCTCCTCCCTACTTCCCATTTCCCTCCTCCTCCCCCCACTCCCCTTCCTCTTCCTCTCCAGTCCAAAGAGCAGTCAGGGTTCCCTGCCTTGTGGGAAGTCCAAGGACCTCCCCACTCCATCCAGGTCCATGAAGGTGCCCAACCAAACAGACTAGGCTCCTACAAAGCCAGTACATACAGTAGGATCTAAACCCAGTGCCATTGTCTTTGGCTTCTTAATCAGTCCTCATTGACCGCCATGTTCAGACAGTCCGGTTTGATTCCATACTTTTTCAGCCCCAGTCCAGCTGGCCTTGGTGAGTTCCTATTAGGTCAGCCCCACCGTCTCACTGGGTGGGCACACCCTTCGCGGTCCTGACTTCCTTGCTCATGTTCTCCCTTATTCTGCTCCTTATTTGGACCTTGGAAGTTCAGTCCAGTGCTCCAATATGGGTCTCTGTCTCTATCTCCATCCATAGCCAGATGAAGCTTCTATGGTGATATGCAAGATATTCATCAGTGTGGATATAGGATAGGACCACTTCAGGCTCCCTCTTCTCAGCTGCCCAAGGAACTAGCTGGGGACATCTCCATGGACACCTGGGAACCCCTCTAGAGTCATGTCTCTTGCTAACCCTAACATGGCTCCCTTAATTAAGAGATCTTCTTCCCTGCTTCATATCCACCCTACCTCCATCCCAAACATCCCATTCCCCCAGGGTCTCCCCATCTTCCCCTCCTCACTTTTCTCTCCCCATGTCCCCTAACCTCCACCCTATCCCCACCCACAACGTCCCAATTTTTGCCTGGCAATCTAGTCTACTTCCAATATCCACGAGGATAACTATATGTTTTTCTTTGGGTTCACCTTCTTCTTTAGCTTCTCTAGGAGCACATATTAAAGCTCCACTGACCTTTATTTATGGCTAGAATCTACTTATGAGTGAGTAGATACCATATTCATCTTTTTGGGTCTGGATTACCTCACTCAGAGTAGTGTTTTCTATTTCCATCCATTTGGATGCAAAATTCAAGATGTCATCGTTTTTTACCGCTGAGTAGTACTCTAATACATATATATTCCACACTTTCTTTATCCATTCTTCCATTGAGGGGCACCTAGGTTGTTTCCAGGTTATGGCTATTACAAATAATGCTGCTATGAACATAGTTGAACAAATGTTTTTGTAGTATAATTGGGCATCTTTTGGGTATATTCCCAAGAGTGGTATTGCTGGATCCTAGGGTAGGTTGATCCCGAATTTCCTGAGAAACCACCACACTGATTTCCAAAGTGGTTGCACAAGTTTTCATTACCACCAGCAATGGATGAGTGTACCCTTTACTCCACATCCTCTCCAGCAAAGGCTATCATTAGTGTTTTTGATTTTAGCCATTCTTACAGGTGTAAGATGGTATCTCAAAGTTGTTTTGATTTGCATTCCCCTGATTGCTAAGGAGGTTGAACATGACCTTAAGTGTCTTTTGGCTATTTGAACTTCTTCTGATGAGACTTCTCTGTTCAGTTCAGTGCCCCATTTTTTAATTGGGTTAATTAGCATTTAAAAGTCTCGTTTCTTGGATTTTTTATATATTTTGGAGATCAGACCTTTGTCTGATGAGGGGTTGGTGAAGATCTTCTCCCAGTCAGTAGGTAGCCTTTTTGTCTTAATGACAGTGTCCTTTGCTTTACAGAAGCTTCTCAGTTTCAGCAGGTCCCATTTATTCAATGTTGCCCTTAATGTCTGTGCTGCTGTGATTGTACGTAGGAAGTGGTCTCCTGTGCCCATGTGTTGTAGAGTATTTCCCAATTTCTCTTCTATCACGTTCAAAGTGATCAGATTAATGTTGATGTCATTAATCCATTTGGACTTGAGTTTTGTGCATGGTGATAGATATGGATCTACTTTCTTTCTTTTACAGGTTGACATCCAGTTATGCCAACACCATTTGTTGAAGACGGTTTCTTTCGTCCATTGTATACTTTTAGCTCCCTTGTTGAAAATCTGGTGTTTATAGATTTGTGGGTTAATATTCGTGTCTTCTATTCGATTCCATAGGTCAACTTCTCTGTTTTTACGCCAATTCCAAGCTGTCTTCATTACTGTAGCACTGTAATAGAGTTTGAAGTCAGGGATGGTAATGCCTCCAGAAGTTCCTTTATTGTATAAGATTGTTTTGGCTATCCTAGGTTTTTTATTTTTTCATATAAAGTTGATTATTGTTCTCTCAAGGTCTGTGAAGAAGTTTGATGGGATTTTGATGGGGATTGCATTGAATCTATAGATTGCTTTTGGTAGAATTGCCATTTTTACTATGTTGATCCTCCCAAACCAAGAGCAAGGGAGATCCTTCCTTTTTCTGGTATCCTCCTCAATTTCTTTCTTCAAAGACTTAAAGTTCTTGTCAAATAGATTTTTCACTTCCTTTGTTAGGTTTACCCCAAGATATTTTATGCTATTTGTGGCTTTCATGAAAGGTGATGTTTCTCTGATTTCCCTCTCTGCTTCTTTATCCTTTGTGTATAGGAGGGCAAATGATTTTTTTGGAGTTGATTATGTATCCTGCCACATTACTAAAGGTGTTTATCAGCAGTAGGAGTTCTTTGGTAGAGTTTTTAGGGTTACTTATGTGGTGCGGGAGAATTATCTGTATTCTGTCAATCATATTTTAATAAAACGCTGATTGGCCAGGCAGGCAGTATAGGCGGGAAAGCCAGACAGGAAGTAGGGGTGGAGCAAAGAGACTGGGAGAATTCTGGGAAGCAGAGAGGTTCCTCTGCCATTCCTGCGTAGAACACCGAAGAGGCAACATGTAAGCTGTCACACTGAGAAAGGTACTGAGCCCATGTGGCTAACATAGATAAGGATAATGGGGTAATATATGTTATAAGAGTTAACAAGAAGCCTGACCTAATGGGCCAATCAGTTTATAACCTTATGGAGTCCTGTGTGTGATTTCTCTTTGGGAGTTGCCAGTTGTGGGGTACCGGGCGGGACAGAAACCCCAACAAGCTGGCCCCGTCATGTTACATATGGCGCCAACGTGTGGACAACTGTATCCACATAAAGCCTGAGACAGCTTGGGAAGTAATTCTAGAACAAAATAACAGCATTATGCATGGTTTCTTGGTAGCAGCAATTTCTCGGGTCTGCTCTGCTTGCTAGAGGCAAGCAAGTGCTCTCATCTAAGGGAGGCTTCCTGACTCAGCTTTAGCTGCAAAACCTTTCAACTCTTTTAAGAGGTCCTGCCACGAAGCACTTAAACTGTGTTGATGAAAAGCTGACCGCATGCTTTTCAGCTCTCAGCCATAGCAGGATAAAAGCTGCGCTGTTTTAAATAGCCATCTTTCTGGGCTGTCCTGCCAGGGCAAACTCTGACTCTTTCGGACTGGGACACGCAGTCCGACTGAGTGTGGTCTGTGAGCAGAATGCTGCAGCTTGCTGGCAAGGACCTTGAAACGCCATAGAGTTGTGGCAGTAAAAGGCTCCAGTGGTACCTCTACCATGAGTCTGGCCGTCAAAGCCACGGTTTTAGACTCATATAGCCAGAAAAAGAAAAATATACAATAAAGAGAGATTCAAAGAGGAAGAAAACCTCTAAATGGTTTACAGTGTGTATATGCAGGCTAAAAGTTAAAGTTCTTAAAGTTAAAAGGAAAGAAAGAGAGTAGTTGGGTGTGGTGGTACACACCTTTAATCCCAATGCCTGGGAGGCAGAGGCATATTGACCTCTGTGACTTCAAGGGGTAGAGATAGATTGACCTCTGTGACCTCAAGGTGTGGTAGTACACGCCTTTAATCCCAATGCCTGGGAGGCAGAGACAGATCTCTGTGAGTTCAAGGTGTGGTAGCATACACCTTTAATCCCAGCACTGGGGAGGCAGAGACAGGAGGATCTCTGTGAGTTCAAAGACAGCCTGGTCTACAGTGTTATTCCAGGACAAAGATATACAAAGATCCTGTCTCAAAAAGTAAAAGTAAAAATAAAAGAAATAGAAGTTAAAATAAAGATGGAAAATACACAGAGAATCTTGATACCGTATGTTATTATGCTCTCTTTGAATTGTTTGAATGCTGAGGAAGGAGCAACAGCTGCTAAAAGACTTTTGTTTATAAATGCTGCTGAATTAATCTAATATAGATATTTTGAAAATACCTTGGCTTCAAAACTGAAGTCAAAAGGTATGTTACTTTGGAGAAGAGATTTTGTTTTTGTTTCCACAGAAAACGAGAGGCTTTGGATTTATTCAGAGTTAAGAAAAATCATCTTTGACCAAGGGAGGCCACCTGAGAAATCGACAGGAACAGATGGCCCAGATGACAGAGTTCTACATCCAGAACTGATTCAAGACTGCTGCCTGAGATGATCAAGACTCCCAGGATACTTCAGTCAGGACTTGACTATAACTCTAAATTTTCTTTAGGTCCCCTTAAGACTATCAGCGCCCCCAACCAGCAGGAAGTAGCCTGAAATACTACGCCCACATTCCCAACAAATGGATTATGGGTATTTTTCCTTTGTTTAAAAAAAAAAGAGAGGGAAATGGTGCGGGAGAATTATCTGTATTCTGTCAATCATATTTTAATAAAACGCTGATTGGCCAGGCAGGCAGTATAGGCGGGAAAGCCAGACAGGAAGTAGGGGTGGAGCAAAGAGACTGGGAGAATTCTGGGAAGCAGAGAGGTTCCTCTGCCATTCCTGCGTAGAACACCGAAGAGGCAACATGTAAGCTGTCACACTGAGAAAGGTACTGAGCCCATGTGGCTAACATAGATAAGGATAATGGGGTAATATATGTTATAAGAGTTAACAAGAAGCCTGACCTAATGGGCCAATCAGTTTATAACCTTATGGAGTCCTGTGTGTGATTTCTCTTTGGGAGTTGCCAGTTGTGGGGTACCGGGCGGGACAGAAACCCCAACAAGCTGGCCCCGTCATGTTACACTTATGTACACTATCATATCATCTGCAAATAATGAAAGTTTAACTTCATCCTTTCCAATTCGAATCCCCTTGATCTCCTTATGTTGTCTTATTGCTATTGCTAGAACTTCAAGCACTATATTGAAGAGGTATGGAGAGAGTGGACAGCCTTGTCATGTTCCTGATTTTAGTGGAAAGGCTTTGAGTTTCTCTCCATTTAATTTGATGTTAGCTGTCGGCTTGCTGCAAATAGCTTTTATTATATTTAGGTATGACCTTGTATCCCTAATCTCTCCAACACGTTTATAATAAAGGAGTGTTGAATTTTGTCAAATGCTTTTTCAGCATCTAATGAAATGATCATATGGTTTTTTTTCTTCAGTTTAATGATATGATGGATTACATTGATAGATTTGCATATGTTGAACCAGCCCTGCATCTCTGGGATGAAGCCTACTTGATCATAATGGATAATTTTTCTAATGTGTTCTTGGATTCAGTTTGTCAGTATTTTATTGAGAATTTTTGCATCGATGTTCATGAGTGAGATTGGCCTGTAATTCTCTTTCTTGTTTGAGTCTTTATGTGGTTTTGGTATCAGCGTAACTGTAGCTTCATAAAAAGAATTTGGCAATGACTCTTCTGTTTCTATATTGTGAAATACATTAAGGAGTATAGGTATTACCTCTTCTTGGACGTTCTGGTAGAATTGTGAATTGAAACCATCTGGTCTTGGGCTTTTTTTGGTAGGGAGGTTTTTGATAATAGCTTCTAATTCTTCATGACTAACAGGCATATTTAGATTATTCACCTGGTCTTGGTTCAACTTTGGTATATGGTACTTATCTAAAAAAATGTCCATTTCTTTTACATTTTCCAATTTTAAGGCATACAGCCTTTTGTAGTAAAATCTAATGATTCTCTGAATTTCCTCTGTGTCTGTGGTTATGTCCCCCTTTTCATTTCTGATCTTATTAATTTGCGTGTTCTCTCTCTGCCATTTGATTAGTTTGGATAGGGTTTGTCAATCTTGTTGATTTTCTCCAAGAACCAGCTTTTTGTTTCATTGATTCTTTGGATTGTTTTCTGTGTTTCTATTTTGTTGATTTCAGCCCTCAGTTTGATTATTTCCAGTCTTCTACTCCTCCTGGGTGAGTCTGCTTCTTTTCTTTTTTTCTAGAGCTTCCAGGTGTGCTGTTAAGTCTCCAATGTGTGCTTTCTCCATTTTCTTTAATTGGGCACTTAGTGCTATGAACTTCCCTCTTAACACTGCTTTCATAGTGTCCCACAGATTTGAGTATGTTGTGTCTTTATTTTCATTAAATTCAAGGAAGACTTTAATTTCTTTCTTTATTTCTTCCTTGACCCAGGGATAATTCAGTAGTTGACTGTTCAGCTTCCATGAGTTTGTAGACTTTCTGGGGGTAGCATTGCTGTTGAATTCTAAATTTAATCCATTGTGATCCGTCAAGACACAGGTGGTTACTAGTATTTTTTTTGTATCTGTGGAAGTTTGCTTTGTTACCAAGTATATGGTCAATTTTCAAGAAGGTTCTATGAGCTGCAGAGAAGGTATATTCTTTCCTATTTGGGTGGAATGTTCTATAGATGTCTGTTAAGTCCATTTGATTTATTACCTCCATTAATTCTCTTATTTCTCTGTTAAGTTTCTGTCTGATTGACTTGTCCATTGGTGAGAGAGTTGTGTTGAAGTCTCCTACTATTAATGTGTGTGGTTTAATGACTGCCTTGAGTTCTAGAAGTGTTTCTTTTACATAAGTGGGTGCTTTTATATTAGGGGCATAGATATTCAGGATTGAGACTTCATCATAATGAATTATTCCTGTTATGAGTATAAAATGTCCATCTCTATCTCTTTTGATTGATTTTAGTTTGAAGTCAATTTTGTTAGACATTAGAATGACCATACCCGCTTATTTATTAGATCCATTTGTTTGAAAAACCTTTTCCCAACCCTTTACTATGAGTAGATGTCTGTCTTTGTGGTTGAGGTGTGTTTCTTGTAAACAGCAGAATGTTGGATCCTGTTTTCATATTCAATCTCTTAGTCTGTAACTTTTTACAGGTGAATTGAGTCCATTGATATTAAGTGATATTAATGACCATTGGTTGTTGACTTTGGTCATTTTATTTATTTATTTTTTGGATAGTAGAGTTAGTGTTTCCCTTCTTTGAGTTGTGCTTGTGAAGGGTTGCTAGATGACTGAGGTATTGTAGGCAGTGTTGGCAATGTTGGATTCCTTGGGTTGTGATTTTTCTTCTATTACTTTCTGTAAGGCTGGATTTGTGGCTACATATTGTTTAAATTTGTTTTTATCCTGGAATATTTTGTTTTCTCCATTGACAGTGAATGATAGCTTGTCTGGGTATAATAGTCTGGGCTTGCATCCATGTTCTCTTAGTTTCTACAGTACCTCTATCCAGGTCTTTGTGGCTTTCATGGTTTCCATAGAGAAGTCCGGTGTAAGTCTGATAGGTTTACTTTTATAAGTTACTTGACCTTTTTCCTTTGTAGCTCTTAGTATTCTTTCTTTAATCTGTATGTCTTGTGTTTTGATTATTATATGGCGAGGGATTTTTTTTTTTTGATCCAGTCTATTTTGTGTTCTGTTTGCTTCTTGAACCTTCATAGGAATATCCTTCTTTAGGTTGGGAAAGTTTTCTTCTATAATTTTGTTGAATATATTTTCTGGGTATTTTCCTATGTTTAAAAAAAAAGAGGGAAATGGTGCAGGAGAATTATCTGTATTCTGTCAATCATGTATTTTAATAAAACGCTGATTGGCCAGGCAGGAAATATAGGCGGGAAAACCAGACAGGAAGTAGAGGTGATGCAATGAGAACAGGAGAATTTTGGGAAGCAGGGAGGTTCCTCTGCCATTCCTGTCCAGACCACCGAAGAGGCAACATGTAAGCTGTCACACTGAGAAAGGTACTGAGTCCATGTGGCTAACGTAGATAAGAATAATGGGGTAACATAAGTTATAAGAGTTAACAAGAAGCCTGACCTGATGGGCCAATCAGCGTTTTATTAAAATACATGATTGACAGAATACAGATAATTCTCCCACACCAATTCTCTTTATGTCTTTTAGTTAGCTTGGATAAGGGTTTATCTATTTTGATGATTTTCTTGAAGAAACAACTCTGTTTTCTTGATTCGTTTTATTGTTCTCTTTGTTTCTATTTTATTGATTTCAGCCCTCAATTTAAATGTTTCCTGCAATCTGCTTCTCTTGGGTGAGCTTGATTCTTTTTGTTCTAGACATTTCAGGTATGTTATTAAGTTACAGTTATGATATCTCTCCAAAGTTTTCATGAAGGCATGTAATACTATGAATTCCCTTCTTAATAATGATTTCATTGTGTCCCATAAGTTTGTGTATGTTGTACATTCATTTTAATTGAATTCTAGGAAACCTTTAAAATTTTATTTCTTCCTTGACCCAGTGGTTACTGAGTAAAAATTTGTTCAGTGTTCATGAGTTTATAAGCTTTCTTTTTTTCTGTTGTGGTTGAAATCCAGCCTTAATCCACGATGGTCCGATAAGATACAGGGGGCTATTTCATTTTTTGTAACTGTTGAGACTTGTTTTGTGTCCAAGTACATTGAAGCATGATTTTAATTAGTTTTAGCAATAAAATCCAGAAGTTAGATATTGGGGTAAACACCTGGAAGATCAAAGAACTGGGAGCAGCTACCAGATGCTTCCTTCCTCTCTTGTTCCTCAGTCTGAAAGGGTCTGAGATCCTGTCTCCAGTACACATTATTGCTTCTTTTCTCTGCCTTTTGAGTGCTGGGACTAAAGGCATGAACCAACACTGCCCCGCTTCTATGATTAACTAGTGGTTAGTTCCAACCTATGATTGCCAGGCAAGCTTTATTTGTCAGAACACAAACAAAACACCACACAACAGTACATAGTCAGTTTTGGAGAAGGTTCCCTGTGGTGCTGAGAAGAAGGTACATTCTTTTGTGTTTGTGTGAAATGTTTTGAAGAGATCTGTTAGGTCCATTTGAGTCATGATGTCTGTAAGCCCCATCATTTCTCTGTTTAGCTTCTGTGTAGATGACCTGTCCATTGGTGAGAATGGGATGTTAAATTCTCCCGCTATAATTGTGTGGGGCTCTATGAGTGACTTAAGCCTTAGTAATACTTCTTTTACAATTGTGAGTGCCCTTACTTTTGAGTCATAGATGTACAGAATTGAGACATCATCTTGGCAGATTTTTTTTCTTTGATAAATATGAAATGTCCATCTCCATCTTTTCTTTAATTTTGGTTGGAAGTCTATTTTGTTAGGTATTAGGATAGCTACACCCACTTGTTTCTTAGGTCCATTTGATTGGAAATATTTTTTTCAACCCTTTATTCTGAGGTAATATCTATCCTTGATGGTGAGGTATGTTTTTTGTATGCATCTGAATGAGGAATTCTGTTTTTACATCTACTCTGTTAGCCTGTCTTTTTATTGGTGAATTGATTCCACCACTGACATTAAGGAATATTAATGACCAATGATTGTTTATTTCTGTTATTTTGTTCTTGGTGGTGGTAGTGTTTGTGTGTCTCTATTCATTGGATTTTGCTGGTGTGAGATTATCTACTACCTATATTTTTTGTGAGTATAGTTACCTTATTGGAGTTGAAGTTTTCTTTTTTAAAAATACTTTCTGTAGGGCTGTATTTGTGAATAGATACTGTTTAAATTTGACTTTGTCATGAAAAATCTTGTTTTTTCCATCTATGGTGAGTAAAAAGTTTTGCTGGATGTAGTAGTCTGGTCTGGTATCCATGGTCTCTTAGAGTCTGCAGAACATCAGTGCAGGACCTTCTGGACCTTAGGGTCTCCCTTGAGAAATCAGCTGGTTATGTGAATGCCATTGGTTAGTAAAGAAGCTGCTTTCGGCCAATGGGTTAAAAGAATATAACCAGGCTAGAAAACATAAATAGAAAGAGTAGGTGGAGTCATTCAAATGCCATGTAGCTGCTGGAGGAGACAGACATGTCCCAGAACTTTAACGGTAAACCACGAGCTTTATGGTAAACTATAAAATAATACGAATGGATAAATTTAAAATATAAGAGCTTGCTAGGAATATGCTGGAGTTATTGGCCAGTGTTGTGATTAATACAGTTTTATATGTGAATATTTAAGGTCAGGGCATCTGGGAATGAATAACAGCCTCTACCAACAAACTGACTCTAATAGGTCTGCCTTTATATGTTATTGGCCTTTTTTCCTTACCACTTTTAATATTCTTTTTTTATTCTTTTGTTTAGTATTTTGATTATTATTGATCAAGAGGATTTTCTTTTCTGATCCAATCTATTCTGTAAGCTTTTTGTGCCTTTGTAGGTATGTATTTCTTTATATTGGAAAATTTTCTTCTATGGTTTTATTAAATACATTCTCTGGGATTTTTAGCTGCATTTCTACTTTTATTCTTGTTATTATGTTTGGTCTTTTCATAGTGTCCCAGACTTTCTTGATATTTTATGTTAGGAATTTTTAAAATTTAACCTTTTCTTTGACTGATGAATCTATTTTCTCTATTGTTGTCCCTAACTCCCAAGATTCTCTCTTCCACCTCTTGTGTTCTGTTAGTGTTTTCACATCTGTAGTTCCTGTTTTCCCATTTCCTGAATTTTCAGGTCTTGAGCAGTTTTCTTCATCTGTTTTTTGTTTTTTATTTTCTTGACTTTCTATTAGGGATTTATTGATTTCTTCCAAGTTTTGTTTGTCTTTTTCTCAATTTCTGTAAGGAATTGTTTTCATAGCCTCTTTAAGGGCCTCTATTATATTCATTAAGGCTTTTAAAAGTTGTTTACTTGTGGTTCAACTGTGTTGGATTGTTAAAAATCTTGCTGTTGTAGGATATCTTGTTTCTGGTAATGCCATACCCTTTCTGTTATGGACTGTGTTCTTATACTGACATTTAGACATCTGAATATGAGATGATTATACGTTTAGATATTGATTCCTGGGTTAATCTTTATTGGATGAGTGCTTTGATCCTTGGTTTCTCTTTCCTCTCTGGTCTTATGGCCTAAATGGCCAAAGGTTTTAGTGATAAGCATGTCTTTATGTCCGGTAGGGTGTACCTTCTGGGGTCTTGGGGCTGAAGTCCCTAGGTCTGGCCCAGTTTCTAATAAAGTCAAAGTCTGCTTCTGAAATTGTAGGCCAGGATATGTAATCCAGGTGAGGAGGAGTAGTCTTGAGTCATTAGATCTGATCTGGCTGCTGGGGTCCCTAACCAGCATGACCTCCAGTATAACTGATGTAGCTAGGGTCCCTAGAGCTGGCCTGTGTTCCAATAAAGCATGAGTCTTGCTTCTGAAGCTGTAGACTTAGCTATGGAGCCCAAGGAAGGGATGCAGTTTGAAGTTCCTAGATCCTACATGGCATCTCATAAAGCTAAAGATGTCTTCCAAGGTAGTATGCTGGGATATGGAGCTCAACAGTATGGGTGCAGTCTGGAGTTCTTGGGCAGGTTAATGGGTTAGCAGATGGTGAGTGGTGTCTTTTCTGGGGTTCCTAGATGCTGTGGGATAATAGTCTTTTATCCTGTCACTTGTATTATTTTTAATAAAATTCTGATTGGCCAGTAGCCAGGTAGGAAGTAGAGGCGGGGTGGCAAGAACAGGGGAATTCTGGGAAGAGTATAGCTCAGTCTTCAGTTATCATCCAAACACAGAGGAAGCAAGATTTGACTGCCTCACTGAAAAAGGTAACAAGTCATGTGGCTAACACTGACAAGAATTATGGGCTAATATAAATTATATTAGTTAATAAGAAGCCTGAACTAATAGGCCAATCAGTTTATAATTAATAAAACCTCTGTGTGTTTATTTCGGACTGAATGACTGTGGGACCAGGTGAAACAGACACCTCAGTCAACAGAATGGTGCCCAGTGTGTGGACAACTATATCCACAGAAAACCTGAGAGGGCTTGGGAAGTAATTCTAGACACAAAATAACAACGTTAAGCATGACTTCTTGATAGAAGCAATTTCTCAGATTTACTCTCTTTGCTAGAGGCAAGCACGTCTCTTTTAAGAGAGGCTTCTTGACTCAACTTTAGCTGTGAAACTTTGCAGCTCTTTTAAGACGCCCTGCCATTAAACATTTAAATGGTGTCTATAAATTGCTGACAGCATGCTTCTTGGTAGTGTCAGGGACCTTGAAACTCCATAGAGTTGTGGCAATAAACATGGCTCCAGTCAGTACCTCCGCCATGAAACTAGGCTCTCAGAAAGCTAAGGAATGGGTTGGGTCCAACTGTCAAAGCCATGACTTTAATCCTAGCCATATCATTTAGCAAATTAAAGACTCATGTGATCAGAAAAAGAGAGATATACAGTAAAAATAGAGTCAGATGAAGAAAACCCCTAAATGGTTTATAGTGTGTTTAAAAATATATGCAGGCTTGTGAGAGAAAAGAAAAAGGGTAAAGTCCTTAAAATAAAAGAGAGTTGTTGGGTGTGGTGGTACACACCTTTAATCCCAGCTTTTGGGAGAGAGAGGCAGGCTTATTTCTGTGAGTTCAAGGTATGATGGCACACATCTTTAATCCTGACACTTGGGAAGCAGAGGCTGGTGGATCTCTGTGAGTTCAAGGACAGCCTGGTCTATAGGGTGAATTCCAGGACAGGCAAAAATACACAAGGAAACCCTGTCTCAAAAAGCCAAAAATTAAAAATTAAAATTAAATAAATAGAGTTTAAAATAAAGCCATGTAAAAATGAAAAATATGCAGAGTCTGGATACTGTATGTTATTGTGTTGTCTTTAAATTTTTTGGTGGCTGAGGAAGGAGCAAAAGCTGCTAAAAGATATCTGATTATAAATGCTGCTGGATTAATCCAATATATATTTACTTTGAAAATGCCTTGACTTCAAAATTTAAGTAAAAAGGTATGTTACTTTGGGGAACAGGTTTTGCTTTTGTTTCCACAGAAAATGAGAGGATTCTAGGCTAAGAAAAATCAGGTTTGATCAGGGAAGACCCCCTGTAAAATCTCCACTAGGAGCAGATGGTCCAAATGATCCAACATTTCTGAAGACTTCTGTTGAAGTTTCCTCTGAGTTCTGCATCCAAAACAGTTTTAAGACTGCTGGCTGAGATGATCAAGCCTCAAAGAACTTTTCAGTCAGGACTTGACCATAATCTTAAATTTTATTTAGGTCCCTATAAGATTGTCAGCACCCCCAATCAGCAGGAAGTACCTGGGAAGACTACGCCCACATTCTCCAAAAAATGAATTATGGATATTTATCTTTGTTTAGAGTGTTGGTTACAAGATGTTATGAATAATGGTCTGGATAAAAAGCTAAATAAAGGATATTATATTCAGAGTTCTTAGTTTATTTTTTAAAGGGGGAAGTGCTATGGGACAATGGCATCCCAGCATGGGGAATGGGTTCCTAAAAACCAGTTTCTATACTAGGAACAGGTCCTGTTCCCACAGCTAGGGTCCCACAAACAGACCAGGCTACAAGAGACCAGAATTTAATGAACCAGAGAATAAGCTCAAGAATTAAATGCATTGAAATCACTGAAAACTCTGGAAGAACAATGCGTTGCTCCCCAGAGATGCTACCCCATGATTCATTCCCTCAGTGTGCATTCCTTGACCTGTATGATTAACGGTGCCATACCAGCCCCCATTTTAAAATCCAATAAAGTTCTGTCCTGCTACAGTGACAATGCAGGAGAATTCTTTAAAACTTGAATCTTATTTAAAAAGCTGACATTTTTAGCAGCAAAATTTTGAAGCTACTATGTCTTACATTTATTTGATTTTCTCCTAACAGCAACAGAAAATGAATTTCACAGAAGTATAATTTATTAACAATTTCACCTACCAAACAAACATACTAAAAGATATCAAATCATCACAGCTTTCAATCACATAAGCTCACAGAGAAGCAAAGAACTTTCTAGTCAAGTGCATAATTTGGCATCCTTGCCATCGAAAGACAATTTTAAACATACATTTCAATGTGCCCATTGACAGCAGGTCCCTCTCGCTGTGTATTAATCTGTCAGGATGAATCTGGAAGCATCAACGTCTCTCAATTAGAAGCATAAACTTTTAAAATGAGAACTAAAATCACAGTAGCATGAATAGGGCGCTGGTAGGTAACTGACAAGTCAACATAATGTGAAGAATTCAGAGGTTGGAGGAAAAGGCATGATAATACAAAGCTTTGGACTTGCACAGCCTCTTCCCCTGAAGAGATCAAAGCCCCCCAAAGCACTTGATCTCCTTAATCCCCCTGCTGCCTGCAATGTCAGGGCAGGCGTCCATTCATGGACATCTGTGGCCCACAATGCATTCTGGAGGCACCTATTGTGAGCCCTATTGCTTCCGTTCTCTCTTCTGTAATAAAGTGTGAGATTAGTGCTTGACTCACAGCTGGCAATGGAATATGCAGCATCGAACCTTAAACCAGCTTATCCCTTCGCTCAACCCATCACACTGCACAGATAGCTATCTAAAATACTTCCATGTGCAGGTACATTATTAGTGAGCCATAACTGTGTCTCTAAGAGATCAAAGACATCAAAAGCATACATAACTGCTAATTAGAGACTCACTTAGCTCCATGAGGTTATTTAAAAAGCAGGTTAGCTGTGGGACTCATTTGTTGCTCAGTGTACTAGACGTTCAGGCATCTGATTTCTTTCAACTATTTTCTTCCCACCGCCCAATGGAAAGATTACACATATGTTAAAGTGCAAGGATGTAAAAGATTATAAAAATCCCACCTCCAGATGGAAAGACTACATTCATGTTAAAGTGTCTGAATGAGTACGGTCTTAAGAACAGGAAGCAAACACACCATGTTACCGTCACATACACTGACTTCTGAAAGTCAGATCCCCAACATGCTACTTCAAATCCCTTTATTTGTCATGCTTTTAAAAAAGAAGACTCCTAAAATATAAATATTTTTAAATGCTACTTATTCATAGTATATCAATCAAAATTGTCAAACAGCAACTCATTCTCGTTGGAGAAAAATACACTGCTTGCTATTTCTATGACCCTTTATTATACAAATAACTATTGCTTTGGAATATTCTATCCACCCCTCCCTCAGGCTCCAAACTAGGGTCCACAGAGCTGACAACTTTACTGGAGGCCAGCGTGGTCCTAGAGACCCCAGAGAAGACAGTGCCCACTACTAGCAAAGCCCCATTAAGCCTGTCCAACAACCCAGACTGAGCATGCACCCCAGCCCTGGATTCCATATGCTGGTCTACAGCTTCATGCACAAGCTTCAGTCATCATATGTATGGCAGGGAAGCCTTCTAGGAGGGATCTATGGTAGGGTTCAAGCTAAAGATAAATCAGGCATCTGGTTTAGAGACAGTTTTTAGATAAGGCCAGTCTTCCAGGCCCAGTGACATTCTCCGGATAAGGGTGGATAGAGGTAGAAAGTTGTGTTGGAGAAGAGAACCCTATGTTGCTAAGCTAATGAGATAAGTATCCAGGCCATGGGGAGACTGTGACCTCTACCAGCCAGCAATATCTTCTAACAAATATACATGGGATAATTTAAAAATTAGTCTGGTATAAAAATAACTATTAAGCAATTAAAACAAAACTGCTTTGTCAACTTCTTCCTTTTCTACTCTCTTGGCTTGTATTAGTGAATATCCTTGTTGCTGTGACTAAGAACTTGTGAGGAACACTCAAGGGTGGTGGTGTTGGGGGGGGGGAGATTTTATTTTAGCTCACAGTTTCAGAGAGTCCAGTCTACAGTCACTTGGCCATGCAGTTGTTGCAGTGTTGAGACAGACTTTCTCAGTTGGATGGGAAATAAAGGCAGATTCCAGAAAGAGGCTTGAGTGTTACGGAACCTAGAGAACACACCCCTTTGTCCAACTTCCTCCAATTAGGCTCCCTCTACTGCCTTTCACTGCAAACAATACCTTCATGTTATGAATCTATCAAGATTTTAATCCATTGAATAGGTCAGAGCCTTCATTATCTAGTGATATCTGGATATGTCATCACAGAAACACCCAGAACTGTATATCATTCATCTCTTGGACATTTCTTCATCTAATTAAATTGACCATCAAAATTAGCAGTCACATGATTGTGCTGGAACAGGGTTCTAAAAACCTTGGTTGATAATTATTAACTTTTGGTTGTTTTGGGGTCTTTTGGCCTAGAAACTTGTTTTTACAGTGTTAGTTCTGTAAGAATGTCTGATTTTCACATCACTTAAAAAATAATAAAGAAGAAATAGTATCAATTCCTATCTCAGGAGGCCTCTTCTCTTTGGTGGTTTCAGTTTTATTATTCTGTGAGATCTGAAAAACATCACTTCCCCATTTCTCAGAAGAAGCTTTAGTTTTACTCCCCACTTTTTTGTTGTTTTTGTTTGTCTTTTATTTTTATAGTTTGTAGAAGTCATCACAATGGAATGTAAGAAATATTCTTATATATAAAATAATTTTTAATAAAAATAATTAATGGGATGTAAAAGATCAAGCAACTTTTAAGCAGTGGTGTCTTTCATGGCACATGTAGAAACCCTTTGTGACAGTGTGTAGGTATTTTGCCTCCTTTGAATTGTTTTCAATCATAGAGAGGTATTGAGAGCGAAGAGTTTAGAATGCTATACCTTTGAATCAAAGCTTTGTTTGATTTCATTCTAATGTCTGCTAAGCATAAGAGCTTGAAATTAAAGAGATAAGTAGGAAGGATTTTGTTGTTGTTATTGTTATTTTTTTTCCCTTATAAAAGTCATGGATTTACTCCCCTGCACTGTTAGTTGGTTAGAAAAAATTACTATAAACAAATCAGACTAACAGACAAGCCTCTTCCCAGTGATTCAGACTTTTAGTAAATATGTAGTTGATTACAGAGCAGGATTCTGGGTAAGTTGTTTAGCAGACTCAGGTACTTACACTCATGTAACTGACTCCTCTTACGCTTTTGTAAATGGAGACTGCTTGTTCATTTTCCAACAACTCAAACCCAAATAATCACACAGAAACTATATTAACTACAACACTGTTTGACCAATGACTTTAGTGTATTCCTAGCTATCTCCTACATCTTAAATTAACCTATTTCTATCAATCTTGGTTTCACTACAATGCTGTGGCCTCTTGGTAAGGTTCCTAAGGCTCCAGCATGTCCTTCTCCGTTGGCAGCTACATGGCGTCTCCTTAACTCTGCCTACTTTCTCTCTTTATGTCTGTTTGGATTTCCTGCCCAGTTTTGCTCTGCTAAGCCACTGGCCAAAACAGCTTTATTCATTAAGCTATGATAATAAAACACATTCACAGCATACAGAGGGGAATTCATGGTCACACATTTCATACGCTTGCCTGCTACCCTATCTTTGCTGGGGAACAAAGCACAGTGCATTTAGTGACATTAGAGATTTGAGGTGACTATCTTGCCAACAATCATAACTCATCTTCCTGGTCATCTGTGTGCACATCACAGAGCTGACAAGTGGATTTGCCAGAAACACACTCACTGACTCCAGAGAGAAAAGGGATCAGTGATAGTTTCAAGTGTTGTAAAATCTATTAGTGTCCTATTTAATGACTACTTATTCTAGTATAGGCTGGGAAGAAAAAAAAAATCAACATTGCAAGATTCCACAACATCCATGGGATAGCAAATGTCTAGCGAGCAGTAGTGTATGCACATTTGCTCATTCATTCATTCATTCATTCATTCTTTCACTCATTCTTTCAGTTGCTGGGCAGAAAGCAGAGAACATATGGAAAGCTTCAGTGGTCAGGAAGAAAATATTCCTCATATTTACACATTTCTGTCCCTCCTGTTGTACACTTTACTAAGTGATTCCCCAACAAACTGATGTGCCAATACTGGTAAGGTTGCCATTTGAGTGTGAAACATCTCTCTCAAGCACACACGTTTGAACACTTCATTCAGCTGGTGGTGCTTCAATGGACACCTTTGGGAACTGGGGCCTAGCTGAAAGAGATGTGCCAATAGGGAACAGGGCTTGAGGCTGACGACCTGGCCCCACCTTTTGCCCTTCTTCTGTTGAGATGTAAGTCACTTACTCCCAGCCATATGAAGACCTTGCTGCCATGCCATCCCATCACTGCTGGCTGGATCCCTTCAAACAGTGACAGAAAGAACGCCTTGGTTTGTTTTGTCAGGTATTTGGCAACTGTGATAGGAAAGAAAATAGATCCAAGAATTCTCTGTAATAATTGTTTTGAAGACTCTGAAAAATGTCTTGTGTAAATAATGCGATTTTCACAGGGATTTTACACAGCATACATCATTGGCTCAGCTGGTTGAAGAGATACAGTCTTAGGACTGAGGACACTTTCAGTGGTATTCGTCTTCAGATATCAGGGTGACTATTGTCATTTTTTATCATGAATGAGTAAGAACTGGTTTGGTTTTTTTGCATCAGTTCACTTTTTGCATTTTGGTTCACTTTTGCATCAGTTGATTTGCAGGGCTTGTCCCAGCCCTTGGTGCTCAGAACCCATTCAGTTATTTAGCTCTTCTAAAGTCTCTCAGTAAGAAATGTTTCTGTGTGGTGTTTCGAGGATCTCTTCCTCTTTTGTAGGTGGAACTCAGTACATGTGGGGAACGCTGAGTGGACTCAGAGCTTCTTATTTTGCCCAGCTCTGCAGTGAATCTGTGCCATGCAGAACTGTAAGCATGAAGGCTCCTTAGGGCTTTTCTGGTTTCTCATCAAGATGTTCCTTACAAGAAGGACAGGAAAGGTGGGAGGCTGCGAGAACAAGGCTTATGTATGGTTAAAGCGAGTCTGGGACTTCCCGTATGAGAGGCTTTATGTATGAGGGGTTGCAACATTTTAACTGTTTTATAAAGATGATCAAATGGCACAGAGGAAACCGCTCATGGTTTATGGCATTTTAGCTCCAAAACCTAAGTGTATTTATGCTGCGCTTGATCTTTGGAGGTCTCTGAAGCACGTGATCACAATTTAAAACCAGGAACTCTCATCCATTGTATAATAAGAGTCCATTGTCTGCAGTAGGGGTGAAGGCTATTATGTAGCCTTCATAGTTCCTAATTCCTAATTTTTATCTCTCACAGAAGCATCAGCCATCACCTCTGTCACCAAGCCAATGCCTCAGAGTAAAGTAAGCAGAGATTTGAGCTGAAATTATATAAGTAAAGAACGGAAATGCCCCATTACCGTCTATGGATTAAACACTTGCAAATGGAAAAGTGCCTGCATAGGTGTGTGCTATTTGAGTTCTGGGCATATTGTATAATCAGATATACTGATTTCAGCAGGGATGTCCTCTGCTTAGAAAATTATGATTTGATATTCCCGTTGATGGGTGACTATATAATTATTGTGTTTTAATTGTGATTTTAAAAACAGTGATCATACATTCTTATATATCCTATGATAAAAGGAAAACATATTCAACATGGTTTTACAAGTAAGATAATATTCAGATTATTTACTTTTTGATAGAAAACTGTAGATTGGGTGTATTTGTACCACCCCCACTGGGAGTATTTTCTTGAGCAGTGGTTTGTGGCATAATTGCTGGGACCACCGTAGTTTGAGGTAAAGAAACAGCCTCGCTGAAGAATGACAGAAAGCAATACATTTCATATAATTTTTCTCAGTAGAGGAAATAGACTAGTAACAAAATACTTAAAAACTTCCTGGAGACTCTTCTCTGACCCACGTTTGACTCTGCTCTGAAAGGAGACTCCTTTCTTATTGTTGTAACTGCTTTGTGCTGTTCTTTTGTGCTTGTCTCTCATTTGTCTCTTTGAGACTGTGCTGGGGACACGACCTCAGCTATTTTTGTCTCCTCTGGGAGATCTTCCAAGTGCTGAGTACTAAATTTTCCTTCCCTGCCCTGCTGGCAGTTTTTGCACCCTTTGAACAGGCTACTTATTTCAAGAGTGAAGACGGAGAAAGGGGAGTGAGGAAGAGAAAGAACATCAGACAACATAATTATAGTCCCAAAAGTGGGCACACAGTATCTTTCCTTGGTATCTTAGCTTCTTTTCTGAGAAGGCGTGAAGCCCAAATGAGGCTGAGGCCGTGTTTCTTGGGCGACATGCAGTATTCTCTGAAGAGGTCTCCCTGTTTCCGCTCTTGTCTCTAACCATCTCTTTTCTAAACAACAGCCAGAGCCATCTTTTAAAGCATCAATTGGCCCATCGCTCTGTCTCCCACCCCGTTTGTTCCAGGTGCTGCAGCGGCTTCTTACCTCATTCAGAGTAAAATGTGTGCTCCATCCTGTAGTCCTATCTGCCCTTCCACCTCAGACAAGGTCCTTCCCTCTGCCACCAAGTCTCCTGTCCCCCCACCCTAACCACAGCTACTTTAACATTCTCCAAAGACTTTTCTTGGCCTGGGAACTAACTTCCCACTTGTTTTGTCTTTTGCCTTGGCTTCTGTTTCTCTCTACCATGGTGTACTTTATTCCGATGCTTTGTGGGGGTGTCATTTCCATGTCCCCTACTTTACAGAGATCACCCTCGCCGGCTTTCCCATGTCAATAAGACACTTTCCCCAGCAACTGTGTTTCTCCAGTTCAGTTCATTTTCCCATAGGTACGTCTCATTTATAGTATATAAACCACGTACTTATTTGCTTTTGGCTTTCTTCTGCTGACGTAGTAGCTCTGCACTTGCAGAATCCTCTGGTTGTGTTCACTGCTGCATAACCACACTTAAAAGCATAGTTAGTGGTTAGTACACAGTGGGCACCTCCAACAAGTGGTCACAAAAACGAAGGGCTGGTTGTTCATATGAAAACCAAGAATGATGGGACACTAAGGCTTGATTTTGAACTTTTCTGTGCAGACTGGAAAAAGGTAGGGTTGGGCTGACGGAGGCAGTGAACGCAGTATGCAGATGACACAGCCTAGTGATGCCTAGAAGGAAGACCCCAAGTTGGTTGGTCTTTTAGGTCTCTACTGTGCTTAAGTGTCACGCCCACCTCGCCAGCAAAGAAGACACATCACCGGACTCTTCTTACTGTGGTTTTATTCAGGACCTTTGAACAACTTTCTCACCCTCTCGCCCCGGGGCAAAGCCAGCCTACAGCTTAAATAACCTCTGGGTAGCCAACCCCAGCAAGCCACGTGTGAAATGCAGATAGGTTCAGAAATGCGGAAGCAAGTCAGATTCTTAGTGTTAGCCATATATGGAGTTGTTCACAGCCGAGAGCACTCACCGTTGGGAAGGTGGAAGGCGGAAACCAGTGCCACCTTTAAGGCGAGGCATCACGTAGCTCTTTACAATTCCCCCTTTTTGTTTTAGATACAACAGGCAAGAGTAGAGGCCTGATCTCTGAATATAGAAAGACATTAGGACCTTGTACTGATCCTCATTCAGGTGTCATCCACCCAAAGAGTATCAGACCAGTCCGATACCTTTTTTCAGAGGTGGGATCTAGGGTATCAACCCACATGCAATCAGGCATACTTTTCTCTGGGCTCAAGGTGGCTGACCCAGAGTGTAGTGCTTAGCCTTGCATCCTGAGCATAACAATTCTATGGTCGTCAACCATGTGTAGGGGTCCTGTCCTGCTTCCATGGCTGTAATGGCTTTAATAATCATGGCTGCATTGCGTTGCTGAAAAAACCTGATCTTGCATATACACCACAGGCAAGCCAGCGAGACCAACACCAAGAGGCCTGCTAATGCTCCCATGCCCGCCCACTCTTTTAGATGATTCATGGCGGCAGTAATCCGTGATGACAATTCCAGTGACTAGTCCTGCATCCACTCAGGTAGAGTTCACCGTGACGATGGCCACCCTCAGCTGCTCTATCATGGTATCAAATTCTCCAGTCCAATTACCTAAAAGATAACTAGATAATTGCTTAGACAAGTTTGTAGCATGGGTAAAGTTCTCATATTGTATGCTAGTTACATAAAGTCCAGCATATGTCCATTGGCAGTCTAGCTGAGCGATTTGCCAGAGGACATGGATTTTATTAGTCCTCCTTTCAGTTGTGCATTGATCCCTTTCTGAACATCCAAAGTCAATGGAACATTGGCTGAAAGGTTATTCAAAGTCTATGCAGTCTGCACAATATGACTCATGACAATTGCCGCAATATTCCTGTGGGTTGGTAATATGTAGGAAGAATAAACATGACAATATCCTGACCTTCTCGAAACCTCTGTAATAAGGCATCTTTTAATCTTTCTTCTACCATTTGTAAAGCCTTTCTTGCCTCATTAGTCAATTGCCTCAGAGAATTTAAAGCAGAATCTCCATTTAAAACATTATATAAGCTAACTTATCCTGACTTATCCTATCTTATCCTGACTTATCCTAACTTATCTTAACTTATCCTATCTTATCTTAACTTATCCTATCTTATCCTAACTTATCCTATCTTATCTTAACTTATCCTATCTTATCCTAACTTATCCTAACTTATCTTAACTTATCCTACCTTATCCTAACTTAACTTATCTTAACTTATCCTAATTTATCCTAACTTATCCTAACTTATCTTAACTTATCCTAACTTATCCTATCTTACTTCACCTTTATTAGGCAAGGCCTTCCAAGCTTTTATACCAATCTTATTAATCTATTACTGGGTATCCTGCCTGCTGATTGGCAAAACAGCTCTGTCCGAGCAGCATATCTCCGTCCCACGCTGGATTTCCAGCTGCCTGATTAGCTGCGGCCTGCTCGCTGGTAAACTCAAACAAAAAAAGCTCTCCAATCTAAGTACTGTCCAGGGCTCAGGCATGCCCAAGCAAGCCTACTCCAGTCGCCAGGTGTCATGCAGGATCTATTCAAGGCTTCCACCTGTGCCACAGTAAAAGAAGCTGCAACCCCACAAGTTTCCACAGATTCAGCCAATGACCCAATCACCTTAAAATCCAGGGGCTCTTCGTACCTATTTCCTTGCAGATCTTGAAACACTAGATAAACCAAGCGTATATACAGCAACCTTTCAGGAGGACATGAGTTCTTAAAATGCTAAGCAGTTCTTAAAAACTTAAGTTGCATTATGTAGAAGTAATACGGTATTGCCTGTTTACTGTCAGTCTAAACCTTAATTGTGCTTTTATTATGATAATTACGATCAGTCCTCGGTTTGATAGCTCATGGCACCTGCTCTTACCTTCGGTTTTACAGCTCATGGCACTGCCCTTACCCTCGGTCTGACATTTTTGGCACTGCTGTGGCATCTGCCAGGTTAGGCACCGACTAGGCTGGGGCAATGTGCCTTTTACCACAGCCACCTAGCAAAGCTCTGCTCCAGCTGCCTTCTAGCCCCAGCTGCATTCGTTTTAGGTCCAAACTGGTGCACGGAGTGGAGCGGAACTCAGGGAAGCAGGCTTGCTGCTTTGCGACCACTGAAAGGACCCCACTTAAACAATCTTTTAGGGAATTTGGGTGTTGTCAGTCTGTCTGGCTACTTCCTGCTGAGCAGGGACGCTGCATTCTTAGGGGTATTTACTACACCATTTCAGGAGGTCTCGGTGATTCAAAGCCAGCCTACAGCTTAAATAACCTCTGGGTAGCCTCTGGGAAGGTGGAAACCAGCGCCACCTTTAAGGTGTGGCATCACGCAGCTCTCTACACTTAAGTGAAAGGAACAGACCTTCACACTTAGGGCATGTGTATTCTTAGACTACAATGCCACGTGATAGAAAGGAGGCCTCTGTATGCTCAGATTCTGCTGTTGTTTCTACAACCTAGCCTTTAGAATCTGGCCCCCAGGAACATGAAGTAGAAGAATTTTTTTTAAAGGAAGGTGAGCAACATAGAGCTCGAAACAACCAGTGTGGGGCGGGACTCCCAAGTCATCAGGATTGCCACAGAGGAGATGGAGATGAGTGGGAAGTTATATTGCCAGGCTTAAAATCTCCTTCCGTCACCAGAGGGCATGCCGTCACTTGCTAATCACAGGAGGGTGAAATGCCAGCTTCTGCCTCAGGGTAGGAGATTCCAACAAGAATTTTCCCTTTATAAGTTACTCTATGTTGTCTTCAGAGTCTGAGATTCGTTCTTCTATCTCTTGTATTCTCTTATATACTTTGTGAGTGCTTGCTCTAGTATTCTGCAAGTCAAGACTCTTGATTCATTTTCCCCAGCAGCATCCATTCAAGCTGCCACAAGAAAATGAGGAAACAACCATGCTAGAGGTCCTCAAGACAAAAAGCAGGAACCAGACAGACAAGGACAAGGTGATCACAAGACAGCTGGTTTGGATAGTGCCAGTCAGTCCTCTTGTCTGACTTCGAGAATCTCGGGAGCTTCAGTTTCCTATTCTCATATTGGCCCCTGCCAGATTCCAAGTCACTAGGTCTCCTTTCTGGGCTGCAGTCCCATTACTTTCAATCTTATTGGTAGCGCCCAAGTGTTCATCAGTGCCTTGTGTGAGCTTATCCCTGGCTTCTCTATCCACAGGCTCCCCTGCACTGTTTAACCTGTTTTAAACTGTGCCAATGAGATTTGGAACCAAACCTGAATAATATCTTAAAAACTTAGGGCTCTAAACTAAAACAAAACAAAACAAAACAAAACAAAAACTTAGGGCTCTAAGAGTCTAAATTTGAATGCAGCTAGGTCATAAAGAATTTCATCCAGACCTTCCTTCCATTGCATGCTCCTCTGCCCCAGGCTCATACTTGAGCAAAAGGTGACTCCATTAACACACACACACACACACACACACACACACACACACACACACACACAGAGAGAGAGAGAGAGAGAGAGAGAGAGAGAGAGAGAGAGAGAGAGAGAGGAAGAGAGAGAGAGAGAAACAGCTACCTTTGCTTAGCATTTACCCCTTTTAAGTGACATACGCTCAGCTTCTTTTTAAAACAATGCCTGTGGGGCCCGAAAGATGGCTTGATGGTTAAGAGAACTGGCTGTTGTTTTAGAGGACCCCGGTTCAAGTCCTCGCACCCACATGGCAGCTCACAACTGTCTGTAAATCCAGTTCCAGGGGATCTGACACCTTCACACCAATGCACATAAAATAAAGTTAAATAAGTCATAAAAATACCTTTTAAAAAAAGAATGCCTGTGTTTTCTCAGCCCCCCTCCCCTTTTGTAGAGTTTAATTCAAATCCTTTGCAAATATCTCACTCAATTTTCTTTCTGGAAGTGTGTGTGTATATGTGTGTGTGTGTGTGTGTGTGTGTGTGTGTGTGTGTATGTGTGAGTATGTTGGGGGAGTGTGTGTGTGTATATGTGTGTATGACAGAGAGAGAGAAAGAGATTGAGAGAGAGAGACTACATTTATGGTATTTTATTGTAAAGAACGAATGTACTATTACCTGTGTGCTTATAATGTACATAAATAATTCATATAAATATAAGTTTTATTTAAAATTTCAATATCAATCAACTTTGAAACAGTTTTGGGAATTTCTGGTGAGCCAGGTGAAGCTGGTGCTTTCCTGCCACTGCCTGTGTAGTTTGTCTCTATGAAGCAGATAAGCCCAGATGTCAACTTTTCATGGTAAGCCATTTTCAGAGTGCCTGGAAAATGTTTTTTTAAAAGTTAAGAGAAAACAAAACAAAAAAAGCCCCAAATTCCAAGACCTTCGAAAGGCAAGTTTGGCTGTGCTGGACAGGTTATATGTATTTTGTATCAGAAGATTTTTTGTTGCTGTTGTTGCTCTTGTTGTTACTAACATTACCTTTTTAGTAGAGTTGAGGAAGATACCTGGTCAGTCATCCTCATCAACGTAGACCATGAAACCCAATATGGACAAGTTCAACAGAACGGCCATATATGGGCTGCCTATGCATGCTTCAGCATTGCCAGCGCATAAATTTCAATTTTTTTCAAAATTTCAGAGTTGAAATAATACATTTAAAATATATTTGCTTGATGCTCATGTTGAACTGGCTTGTGGAAGCTGCCTTTGATGCCTCCTCATTGTGGTGCCTGTGGACTCCTGATGGAAGCCATGTCGTCATTAAAAAGCTGGAATTAGTTACATAAACCCCTCTTAGGCGATTTGACACTTTGTAGCAATGATTCTTTGGTGTAAAGTGTTCCTAACACTGCACACCCCACTCCACTGGATGTCCTCTGTGTCATTCTTAGGTCCTCATAGTACTGGGAGATCTCACTCTCATTGGTTTAAGTCTTCTGGCAACCAAGAAATGTCTGCTTTTATTAGAATTGGTAGGGCCAAGGTTATTTACTAGAGAGGGTTTAGACAGATTCACAGTGACTGTTTACAACCACTGAGAGTGTTTGCCTCTAAGATATTTTCTTAATAAACTTTTAGAACTGAAAATAATTGCAAAATGCTATAAAAATAGTGAAAACAGCTCACCGAAGAAAACGCATCAGTTAGTGGAGAATAATTATATTCTCTTTTAATCAATTATCTATGATCTGTACAGATGCCTAATTTTATAGTGACAGCCGCTCTAGGGCCTGCCATTCTGGTTGACTTCTATTTTAACACCAAGTAGTAATTAGGAAAGTAGAAGACAGTCTTCCTAGGCACCACTCTATTCTAGGAGCCTGCCTGTTTGAATACTAATGTAACAATACAATTTCCCCTAATAATTGCTTCCCTATTGGGCTTTTTGTACAGTCAATCTCTGAGAATATTTTTTCACTGCTTTAAGATCTGCTTTCGGTGTTCTTTGTCTTCTGTAGGATAGTGTTAAGAGCTTTTCCTGTGACATTCAAACCCTTTTAATGATTTGGATCCTATTTCATGCCCCTACCTTTCCTTAGAGTGCTGCTCGTCTTGGGCCTATCTTTGTGTCTGAATTTTATGCAAGCTTTCAGGGAACAATTTAAAACCACACCACATACCTGGGAAGAGCCTAAGGATGGAGAGATTGCTTTAAATGTATCTCTGAAGGAGAAAATGCTGGGACAAGGATTTCAACCAAAGGTACAATCCTGGAACCTTAAAGACTGAAATGTGGCCACTCACCCAATTGCCATCAAGTCAGGAAGTAGATTCTTTCTGCTTCATTACAAACGTGATCATCAAAGATGTGATGCTCTTTTCCCCACATTGCTACTGAGGCATGCTAAGCAACTGCCCCACATTGCTACAAAGGCATACTAAGTAGCCACCCAACTTAAAGACAGTGACAACATCTTGGTGAGCCACACAAGTGGGTTTACACCAAGAAGAATGCTGTGGGATAATGCTCTTGTACACTGTAAAGATTTGTCACTCGTATTGGCTTAATAAAATGCCGATTGGCCAGTAGCCAGGCAGGCAGTATAGGCAGGGCAACCAGACTGGGGTAATTCTGGGAATAGGAAAGGCAGAGAGTCAGTCACCACCAGCCAGACACAGAGGGAATAAGATGAGAATGCCTTACTGAGAAAAGGTACCAAGACACATGGGTAAGCATAGACAAGAATTATGGGGTGGCAGTGAGAGGAGCAGAGAAAAATGTAGAGCTCAATAAAAATCAATAAAAAAGAATTATGGGATGAATTTAAGTTGTAAGAGCTAGTTAATAATAAGCCTGAGCTAATAGGCCAAACAGTTAATAATATAAGTCTCTGTGTGTTTTTTGGGACTGAATGGCTGCAGGACCAGGTGGGACAGAAACTTTCATCTCTAGAAGAGGAACATAGCTTGAATTAGTAGAATGCTTCTTCTTGTACAAACCATTCCAGCCAGATATTTGCTGTTTCTTTCCTGGTTATTGATTTCCCTTTGAACATCATTAGTAAGCTACAAGTTAGTGAAATTAAAATAGTTGTAGAGTATACATACTTGGTTCTAACATATCTCAATATCTTTGAAGTGAAACTTCTAGCTCACCACACAATTAAACTGTACATCTCAGAAGTACCCTCAAATGAGGAACCCTGTGTAAGTTGTTTCTTAGAGAAGTCAATCTGGAAAACACTGGGAGGGCAGTGCCTGGGGGTGGGCAGGAGTAGTGATTGAGTGTGGGTGGGCAGGAAGCTATTTGGTAGTTACAAGCTGGCAAATTCAAGTTCTGGATAGCTGTTGGATACTGGCCCCAAACCTGTCAGATAGCCAGAGTGTGAACCTGTTTGACTCCCCGAGTCTGTAGCTAAGTTTGTTTCCTCATCTCTGGGGGACTTTTGTTACAAGTATGGATCATAGCTTCAACAGGCAAACCTTTCTCCTTATCATTGTGGAGCTGTATGAGGTGTCAGTCTCTGTTCAGACAGTGTCACTAAAATACAGGGAATGTGAGAAATGCCAACACCTCCTGAAGCTGTTTGCATAAACATCAGTCTCTGGATTAAGGAGAGGAACACAGAGAAAGAATAGCATGAAGGGCTGACAGCCACTGACATGACGTCCAGTATTTGTGTTGCTCTGATCTAGATTTCTCACATTATAATGCAACTATGAGAAGAATCCCAAACATGCTACTCCATATTTATAGACACTGAAGTGTTAACAGTCTTCACCCATAGTCCTGGAACAGTGTGTGTCAGAACATGCTAGAGAGGGCCTTTACTGTCTTCCAACAAGATGGATCTGTTCTCTGAAGTCACAGCAGAATCTGGGATTCTAGAGCTTTATCTCCTTGTTATTAAATAAGAAATTGATGAGAAGATTAACTCAAGACCCTCCCAGGATATAATTTTACCCAGGTTCATAAAAGACAGGAAAGATGAGGTGAAGGGAGCACGTAATTACACATTGTCTTTGCAGTAAGATGTCAGTGGGTTGGCAAGCTTACCTTGTCCACCTCTGCAGTATTCATCATCGTTGGCCATGAAGAATCAATCTGAAAGACACTCCCACTGACACCACCTCATCAAGGCTAGTAGGGAACACTGACTTTATTACCTCTGTGGCTCAACCTCTATTTGGTGGGAAAGAAGGACCTCACCTCACTAAAAATAAATAGCCACAAAACATTTAGAGTGGATTATATACAACAGTGCTGAAAGACAAAAGGATAAAAAATAGAAAGATATGAGAAATTGTCTTAGAGTACACTTAGAAACTCGAGTGAAACAATCACTTTTATTCCCAAAGTATTGAATGGAAGATATAAAAGAAAATGCACTCAGAAAAAAATGTGGCTGGAAAGGATGTTTGTTGTCATACACTTCTCCCTCTCACTACTTTTAAGCTACAATTATTTGATCAACTTCATTTTATACTGTCTTCATCTGGGACTTTGCTAGGGATTTTGATGAGAGAGTTCACAGCTGCACACGTACTGAGTTTCTGAGTTTGTCAGTCTGAGGTAGGAGTCAGGCCCTGTCATTTCTAACTTTTTCCCAAGGAAGGGTATAGTGAAACTCCTGGTCTTGGGACTACCCCTGAAGAACCTAAACTAGTTTTTTTTTTTAAATTTTCTTTATTATTTGATACTTTATATAAGTATTTCTTTGACTCTGTTCTCCTATCGTCAAACCTTGGTGTTATCCTTTTGCACCAGCTAGTACCCACCTTGTTTTCAGAAATCTGATATAAATAGATGGAGAAAAGAGTACCAGCATGGGAACTGTTCTCAAGTCCTAGCTATCTTTAGTTTTCTGAGCCCCAGGAAGACGTTCAGTTGAGAGAGATCAAGTCTTTTTTTCATTTTTGCAGAAGCTGAGGAATTGCTCCAGCTAGCTGCCTTTGGGTAGTTGCCTTGTTTTTAGATGTTTCTTGGTTAGTAGGATAGCATGCTGCTGTTATTCTACTTAGCATGCGTGGTATAAACAGACTTTGGAGATTTATAATTATGCCCCTATATTATTGTATCCCTCAACTTTCATCAGAGAAGTTTCTTTTTGCTGTAGATAGTGATTGACGCAGAGACCCACAACCAGTCAGGGTGCAGAGACTAAGAGATTGTAAATTGATCAGTCCAAATTGAACATCAGCATCACAACCCCTTCTTTCAAATCTCCTCAAATTATTGAGGAAAAGGGAGTGGAAAGATTGTAATGGGTAGAGGTGGTATATGACTACAAGAAAACAGCATCTTCCAGACATACCAAGTGGTTGCACATATGAGCTTATAGTAGCTGTGAAATCATGAAGAACATCCATGCAAGCATCTACCAAACAAAATTTCAGCATTGAGAGGGAAGATGGAAATAAGGTCTACCAACTAGCTAAGGAGATATTGTCAATTTATAGCTGCTGGGAGAGGGAGAGTCAGCTTTTCTTAAGGGTGCGGCCACTGGTAGGTTTATGAACCTCCATTGGAAGGTCACATATCTCAGAGTATGGGGCAACAAAAATTGTACTTGATGTTTCTTTCTCTTTTTTTTGCCAAGTAGGATGGATAGGAATGGTTGGAATTGGAAGGAGTTGGAAGAGGGGGTTTATATGGTCAATACATTGTATATGGATTTTTCTTTGGGCCACCATCTCACAAATAATGATGTGGACACTTCTTATTAATTTCAGTGGACTTGCTTCGAGTTTCTCTCCATTTAGTTTGATGATAATCTTCACCAACCCCACATTGGACATAGGGCTAATCTCCAAAATATACAAAGAACTCAAGAAATTGTTCATCAAAAGAACAAATAATCCAATAAAAAAATGGACTACAGACTTAAACAGAGAACTCTCAACAGATAAATCTAAAATGGCTGAAAAGGAAATGCTCAAAATCCTTACCCATGAGAGAAAAGCAAATCAAAACAACTCTGAGGTTCCATCTTATACCTGCAAGAATGGGCAAAATCAAAAACACTGATGGCAACTTATGCTGGAGAGGTTGTGGGATAAAGAGAACACTCTTGCATTGCTGGTGGGAATGCAAGCTGCTACAACCCCTTTGGATGTTAGTTTTGTGATTTCTCAGAAATTAGGAAACAACCTACCTCAAGACTCAAATATACCATTTTTGGATGCTCAATCATACCACAAGGACATGTGTTTAACTATGTTCATAGAAGCAATGTTTGTCATAATTAGAACCTGGGAACAACTTAAATGCCTTTCAACAGAAGAATGAATAAAGAAGATGTGGTACATTTGCACAATGGAGTACTACACAGCAGAAAAAAATATTGACATCTTGAAAATTGCAGGCAAATGGATGGATCTAGGAAACATCATATTGTGGGAGGTAACCCAGACCCAGAAAGACAAATACCATATGTACTCACTATTAAGTTGCTTTTAAACATAAACAAAAAAATAAAATAGCCTACAATTCACAACCCCAGGAAACTTAGACAACAAAGAGGACCCTAAGAGAGACATCCATGGATCTAATCTACATGCAAAGTAGGAAAAGACAAGATCTCCTGAGTAAATTTGGAGCATATGAACCATGGGAAGTGGTAGCAGGGAAGGAGAGAGGAAGGGAAGTCAGTGGAGAAAAATAAATAGTTCAATAAAAACAACAAAAAATATTTAAAAAATTTTGAAAATCAGTCTATAGCTTAGGCTTGTTCTTAACTAGCTTTTATTACTCAAATGAACACATTTATATTAATCTATGTTCTATCATGTGGCACTACCTCTCTTCCATCTTACACCTCTTGTTTTCTCTCTGTGTCTCCCGGCTTCTTTTATTTGCCTAGATTATTCCTCTTCTTCCTTTTTCTCCCTGGAAATCCTACCTATCCTTTCTTCCTAGCTATTGGCCATTTATCTTTTTATTATACCAATCACAGCAATCTTCACATAGTGAAAAAATATTTCACAACCATGCATTGTATAAAAATTTTAGAGAACTAATAAGAAATATAATAAAATCTGTGCACGTAATAACACGATAGTGTCCAGATGAAATGACAGATGTTTGGCTATAAGCACTGATGATGCTGGTATATGAACGCAAGTGGCAACATCTGCATTTCCAAATTATGACAAATGGAAATTTACAGGAAGTGGAATTATTGCACCTTCTCTGCTTTTTTTATTAATATGTTCAAATATTTTAATATGTTATTTATGTATCAGTTAATTTATACTGTGCCTCTCTTTTGTTCAGAATGTTTACTATGTAGCATGAGAAATAAGGCTGGGTTTCGGGGGAGAAAAGGATTACAAACAATTACAGGCAGCTGACAGAGGATTATAGAGGAAGGATAAGGCAGCTAATGTTAGCCCCAAGAATGCAGGAGGAAGGAAGAAATACAGGGAGGGAGAAGTCACAGAAGCAATGCATGAAAAGTGTAGCAATCGGCTCCTTTAAAGTGAACTAAAGCTTGTTGACTCAATTGGCTCCTCTTCTTCACTGTTGTCTCTATACCTGGGTGATCAAATGATAAGCATAGCAGAACTGGCTCTGGTAAAAGAGGAGAATTGGTGGACTAAAGACGGGCGAGCAAATGAAAACATGAACAGCAAGGGGACTCAGCAGCAAGAGAATTAGTGATCATTTCAGTCAACTTCTGTCTATTTAGGTATGTGTGGTCTACCACCCACCCTTCCCTGACTTCTTTTTATTTCGTCTTACATGTGGCACTCCTATATGAGCTTCAGGGAGACCAGGAGATCCAGACCTTTTGGATTCCATTCTGATCCACATACCCCTACAGTCTCTCTCCCTTTTATGGGCTAATAGTATTTGCTGATAGGACACCTATGTCTCTCACAAGAAGCCGTGTCCTCCTGTAGTGGTTTGAATGAATTTGTGCACCCCCCCAAAGCAACCCCTTATATGTTTGAATCTTCTTTATATGTTTGAATACTTTGTTCCCACTTGGAAATATTTGGAAAAGATTAGGAGGTGTAGCCTTGTAGAAGGAATGTGTGCCACGGGGGTGAGCTTTGGGATTTCAGAAGACTTGAACTATTCCCAATGTGTTTTCTCTCTGTTCCTGCCTGGGAAGCAGGATGCGATCTCTCAGGAACTGTTCTCGACCATCATCTAACTGTACTCTTGTTCATCTAACATTTGTCTTCAAAAACCATAAGTCCAATTAAGTGATTTCTTTTATAAATGGCCTTGGTCATATTTTGCAGCAGCAACAAAAAATAAACAAAGTCACGTTCCTTCCTCTTGGAATATGAGGCAGCCTGACTTTGGACACACTTTAACTAGCGCCCCTCTCATATCCAGAGTGTTTGTGACACCTATAAGTCATATAGCACAGGTCACATGTTAAAAAAGCCTGCTTCCTCCTGAAGCAAAGTCCCATCATTTCCCTTAGGGACCTTTAAGAGCAGAATCCTACTTTATCTGGTGGGGCTTAGCATCTTATTGGAATCCCTGCCGTGGTTCACATGATTAAATCCTTTTGGCTGAAAAAGACAACCCTCTCCCGTTTCTTTCTTTTTTTAAATCTAATCCTCATGAGGTTTCATATTAAATGAAGATTCTTGGAATTGGACCAGAAGTCATGACCATTACATTCCGGTAAAGCATAAACAAAACAAAACAAAAATCTTTGTCCTTGTTTGTAGGCTTTGTAGACCTTGAACTTAAAAATGATGGGCTGATTTATCTGACAGAAGTTTCCAGGTAGCTTACCTTCTAGGTTATTTCATATGTATTGGTACCTATCTAGCAAGTTTATAGTGAAAATTTGGAACTGAAAATCAGATAAGAAAGATTTGAAAAATTTTCAGTTTGCACAGAAAATGAATATATTTAAAGTTGGACACAAAGAAAGGCTAGTTGTTAAAAGTAGGGCAGAAACATTGATGCCAGCTTATGTTGGAGAGAGTGTGGGGTAAAGGGAACACTCGTCCATTGCTAGTGGGAGTGAAAACTGGTACAGCCCCTTTGGAAATCAGTACGACGATTTCTCAGAAAATTAGGAAACAACTTACCTCAAGACCCAGCAATATGGCTTTTCAGTATATCCCAAAGAAAGCTCAATCATACCAGAAGGATATGTGCTCAACTATGTTTATAGCACCATTATTTGTAATACTCAGAACCTGGAAACACCCTAACTGCCCCTCAACCACGGAATGGATAAAAAAGATGTATACTTACAGAATGAAGTATTACACAGTGGGGAAAAAATGACATTTTAAAATCTGCAGGCAAATGGATGGATGTGGAAAATATATTGTGTGAGGTAGCCCAGGTCAAGAAAGACAAATATAATATGTACTCACCTATAAGTGACTTTTAGACATAAACCATAGAAAAACCAGCCTACAATTCACAATCCCAGAGAATCTAGACAACAATAAGAACCCTAAGAGAGAGATAGATTGATCTAATCTACATGGGAAGTAGAAAAAGACAAGATCTCCTGAGTAAATTGGAAACATAGGGATCATGGGAGAGTGTAGGAGGGGAGGGGGAAGAAAGGAGGGGAGCAGAGAACAGTATATAGCTCAATAAAAACAATCTTAAAAAGTAGAGGCCATTAAAATGAAGCCAAGCTTTTTGCTTTGGTGTAACAGGTAAGATGTTTTGAATACATCTCAGAAATTGACCAGTTCCCACTCATGGCTGACTAAAGATATAAATATGCTGGAAAGGTTTCACTTTGAAGAGAGGATTTCAGGGTACCCCACTTGCACAAGGAAGTATTCCTCTACACTTAACCCTCCAGGTCACTATTTCATACTCCATGATAGCCTTCTGGTTAATGCTGAATGCCACAGGAAGCCTAAAGATGTTTTTCTGTGGGCTTAGTGGCTCCACACAAATCTACTGATATTTTAATTATTGTCTGTGACCCCATAACCCCACAGTCAGCACCCCAGTAGTCACTCAAACAACAGCCTGATGCAGCTTCTGATTTAGTGTTCCTGACTCTGATGCAATCATAATGTGTAGACTTAAATTAAGTCTCTATTGTTCTCTTTATCAATAAGACCTTGGAGTTAAAGGTTGGGTTGAAAATCTGCTAGCCCAGAGAGGTTACTCAACCTCTATTTGACCTTTCTTTTTGACCAGAGACACCATAAGAGACACATCTCTTTCCTTGTTCCAGACCCAAAATGAAGGTCAAACTCCAGTCCCCACTTTCTCCTTCCTGTGTGTCTTCTCTTTCCAAATTGCTGGCTTCTCTATGGCCAGTTCCGGTCAGCTAGTCGCTGGCTCTACCTCCCTGATTCAAGGTAAATTTTATTTAGCAGCTATTTATTTAGCAGTCTCACAGCATCACAGTGCAATCAAAATATCCCACAACAAACCAACATCCATGAAATGTTCATTTTACAGGCAGGCAGAAGGCAAGCATTGTGGCATTATGGAGGTTTCCACTCATATTGTTAAGGAAATGCTGGAGGCCAGGAAAGATTGTACATGACCAGTTTTCCCATGACAGTGCCTAAGAAGATGTCTGAAACTTTGAGGGTGAGGATACAAGGGAGAGCCCAAGAAGCCTGAGGTCCCAGGGATAGGTGGAGGTTTTACCGGGCAAAGTCATAGGCTTAGAACAAAGCCATCCCAAGAGATAGACAGATTGGGCTGAAAATGGTGAGGGTATTAGAAGGATTCCACCCGAGACCTCTGGGATTCATGTCACATCATCATGTGCCTCCCACGCCAGACGCACACCTGCATAGTGCAATGTTTCCCTAGATGGCTTTGGACTCGCTTTGGCCCTGCATTTCCTTATTTTCATCCCATCTCTCACTTTCAGAAGGGAAATTTATGCTTCCTGAGACTGTATAATCAAAATCTGTTTTCTTTTTTCTTTTATAGAGACTGGTAATTTATCTTGAGTCTCAGAGATTTTGAGTTTGAGTTTGACTTACTAGCTCAGGGGTTATAGGAAATTGAATAAAAAGGGTGTTTTGCATTATGATGCAGCTGTAGGCCAAGGGCAAAAGGTAACAGTTTGAATGGTCCCTAGTTACTGTTGCTATTTCGGGAAACATTAGAAACTTTATGGGGTGGGGTCCAGCTAAAGGAAGTGGGTTCAGAGATATGTCCTGTGTCCCATCCTTTCATACTTTCTATTTCCTACACAGCATGAAGTGAACATCTTTGCCCAACTGTACGATCCTACCATGATTCTGTCCCTCACTGTGGGACCCAAACAACAGAATCAGGGGACCATAGATTGAAACCTGTGGTCCATGAACCAAATCCAGTGTTTCCTTCTTTAACTTATTTTTCAGGTATTTTTGTCACATGGATGGAAGAACTCATCTGGATGGGCTAACCTAATACATATTATTATATTAGATGAATACAGTTAAATAGTGGTCATGAATATACATGGGTGAATGAATTTCAGGTATCGATGCATGACTATTTTCTAGGTAAAGTCAGTTATCTTGTTCAGGGCCTGGACTCACCACATTTATGTAATGGATTAATCTCCCAGTTGTGTGCAGAGTTTATAGTCTGGAATTCTTATTCTCTCAATGTTCATTAACTAGTCATTCATGTATTTTCTATTAGTCTCTCTTGTCCTCTTAGAATTGAGAGCTATGGAGGGGAAATAGTTTCTAAAGAATATGCTAAATGTCCTGATGAGGGGCATGCACAATGCACAGGACTTATGAAGACAGGTGACTAAGGATCGTCGGAAGAATCTCTAGAAGAATGACCACACATGTGAGACAATCAAGCCAGAGCCAAACAATAAAGGAGGTGATGGGAAGTGGGACCCTGGCAGAGTCACAGTGTGGAGCATGTGACAGCATGGGGATGCGGGAAAGTTATGAGGTAACTGAAATGATAATCACAAAGTACGTGTATGAAAAACCGTGGTCCTCCATACCACAGGAACGGCACCTGGAAGTGCTGAAGCAGCAGTCCGTTTCAAAACTCTGCGAACTGGGAGGAGCAAGCATGATTGAACAGACAAGGCAGGAGTTCATAGAAGCAACCTGTGCACGGAAATTGATAGCTTGGAGTAGGGGGATGGCTGCATGGATGCGGCCACACCAGCTAAAGAGACACATAAGACATGGACTTGCTGGTTTGGAGATTATCTGGACAAGTGTGTGGCTATGAGGATTGAGGATCGGCACTGAAGGATAACTCTGAAAGAGAACTTTTCATGGCATACACAAAAATACACTTTCACTTCAGAGAGGGAAACACTTGTCTGGAGCCGAGTATGTATGACCATGCCCCAGGAATAGAGAAAGAGGTTACCCTTAATTATATATTTCAATGAACAGTTTGATGACATTTTTACAGGTGTGGAAAGTCAAGGCACTTTGCAAATACTTTGGTGGAAACCTTAAATGGATGGACACAGCAAAGTGATGAAAACCAGGGCAGGTCGTAGATGCTGTCTGATGACCCTTCTAGTCCTTCTTATGCTTGCTGGAAGCTTGGTTTTCATGAGTACATTCCAAAAGGTTTTATTTCTTAGTCAGAGATTTTATACCAGACAAAGAGGTGAGCAAGGAATGGCAATTGGGGGGGGAGAAGATAACCTGAGATAACTGTAATTAGGCTGTGGACGTGCTACATTCCAACCTGTCTGCAATCACTTTGATAAGTTAATGAGCCTTCTAGAAAGTTGAGTGTGAGGTGCAGCTTCTCTCTTATCTTCTATTCACAGGAGCCAGATTCATGGTACTACCATCCTGTATCAACTGAAATTCTGAGAGTGTCTGTGGGTCTGCCTGAGGGTCTGTCTCCTTGCTCTGAATGGGAATGCTTTGTTCCCTGGGGTTGTCTTGGACAGTAAATGAGATTCAGGAAATAAGATGAAGATACTAGTGACAAGTAACAGGCAGTGCTTTTACAGAAAACAGTTCTTGCTCTCAGAGACAGAATTTACCAGTCTGTATTTGTGTTCTAGCCCCCAATTGTGGAGACAATGGCATAAAACCACAAACAACTCCAATATAACCAGGCAGTTATTTTTGGTGGGTATTTAGTAGAAAGGAAGGGTTTACCTTTAGCAAGTTATCAGGAAGAGCTACACAGAAAGCAATGCTGGAAGCAACTGAAGACAGTGTCTGGTTGTTGGAACTTGATGTTGCCTTCTCAGTCCTGCTGGGAATTTCTGCTGTATGGATGCATGAACACACACACAGACACACAGACACACACAGACACACACACACACACACACACACACACACACACACACACACACAGAGACACACCTTTATTGGACCTTCCAAAAGTTTTAAAAATAGGGTTCATCCACACGAGTGCCTTTTGTTTACCCATCAGAGACATTGTGTTGTGGAGAACTGAAAAAAATGCTGGGGGTTTTTACATCAATGGCCCATGAAAGGACCAAGATTTTCTTTAATTCTTCCCAAGGGCTTTGTCTTAGTTAGGGTTTCTATTGTTGCAACAAAACACCATGGCAAAAAAGCAAGTTGGGAATGAAAGGGTTTATATGGCTTACATTTCAGCATTGCTCATCACTGAAGGAAGTCAGGACAGGAACTCAAACAGGGCAGGATCCTTGTGGCAGGAGCTGATGTAGAGGCCCTGGAGGGGAGTTACTTACTGTCATATTCCATGAATCGCTCATCTTGCTTTCTTATAGAACCCAGGACCACCAGCCCAGGGATGGTACCACCCACAGTGAGCTGGGCCCTCCCATTCATCACTAAGTGAGACAATGACTTACAATAGGATCTCTGAAGGCATTTGCTCAACTGAGTCTCCTTCCTTTGACGGCTCTAACTTGTGTCATGTTGACACACAAAATCAGCCAGTACAGGCTCTATGTATGAAAGATCACTTACCAAATTTCAGAAATATTCACACAGGAATTTGAGGTATTGTGACTCCTAAAAAAGTCCATTGTGTGCTAACAAAAACTTTTCAGTTATTAGAAAAATTTCAATCTGCTTCAATCAGTTTCCAATGAGCCACCTAAAATGTCTACGCCGGGTTTGTCAATACTCATAGTTGGGACATGTACCTGCTTCAAGTTGTACATTTCTATTTAGTGAGCACCAATAATGCAGTCATCAGAAAGACAGCAGATATCTACAGATATGCCCAGCCAATCAGCAGTTTCTATCCAGAAAGCACAGAGAGAGACCATTCAGGTTTCCAGTCTGGATGGCTCACCGGATATGATGACTAATCTTGGTTTCTAATTTGACTCCATCTGGAATCAACTAAAACCCAGCTGGGAACACTAAGGAGACACTGTTAGATCATTTGAGATGTGCAGACCCCACCCTAAATCTGGGCCACATCTTCTGGTGACAGCTGATAGAAGAAGACACAGAAGATGGAAACTTGCTGCTTGCCAACCCTCACCCTCATTGGAAAGTTCATCTATTCCATCCTGATGCTGAGGTATTACTTGGTTGATGTGAGAACCTCCTTCATTAGGATTCCATTGTAGACTGAAGACCAACTGAGACATCCAGCCTTGTGAATTGAATCATTGTTGGACTAGTTGGACCAAAGTTTATAGGTTACTTTACTAAGTCATGTGCATGTTGTGTGTGTGTGTGTGTGTGTGTGTGTGTGTGCGTGTGTTCATTATATCAGTTCTATTCCTCTGGAGAATGCTGACAAGTATATCAGATATGGCCATGGTAGTAATGGTGAATTCAGGTTTAGTCAGAGAGCAGATATTGATATCAGGTTGTGTGCAACACTAAATGCTTGTGGCAATGGCAATAAGCTTAATTATTACTTCTTCACAAAGAACCTCAATACAATAGCTGCTGATATGCTTGCTACCTCGTTATTATAGCCCTTTTTATCCTTTTGGACCTTAGCCAGCATATTTAAGAGGTCAATCCTGAGGTCACTATGCAGTATTAGCAATGTGTGTGTATGTATTCTCAGACAATTAACATGAAAAATCATGCACTGAGTAAAAATAATGCAATCTTTTTTTCCTTTTGCTTTTTTGGAAACAGTTCCTTTGAGTAGCCTTGGTTATCTTGGAACTCTCTCAGAGATCTGTCTGCCTCTGTCTCCCCAGTGCACCACCATGCCCCACTGAAAATTTTGCACAATTTCAAAGTATTGTTCTAGACTTTATACATCAGTAACATATCTGGGGAAAAATAACTCTACCAGTCCATCAAACATTTCATAAAGGGACGGTCATCATCAAGAAAGAGATAACCAAAAGGCCCATATCAGTCCATCTTGCTTTTAAAATGAACGGTGTAGGATAGAGATACACGATTACGTCTTTGCTAGAATAATATAAAAATCTTGATCTTCTAGTCAGACAATTTCCTCTGATTTCACTGAGCACTATTTTTTTTTTCAGAATCACTACATGGCAAGAGGCCAGTATTGAAGATAAATCCCAATTTAAAATAATCTAGATAAAAATTATTTGTTTCACTTCACAATAGAATATACACATCATCCATAAAGCACCTGCGAGTTTATAAAGACTTGTCTTAGTCCTGTGTCCTGCTTGTTTACATGCGTCCCTGTGGTGACTTGAAAGAAAATGACCCCCCAAAGGTGTAACACTATTAGGAGGAGGAGGAGGTTTGTGCTTGTTGGAGAAGTGTGGTCCTATTGGAGGATGTGTGCCACTGTGGAGGTGAGTTTTTAGGTCTTATATATGCTCAAGTCATGCCCAGTGAGACAGATCACTTTCTGTTGCCTGTGGGCCAAGATGTAAGAACCCTCATGTCCTTCTCCAGCACCATGTCTGCTGCCTGCATGTTGCCATGCTCCCAGACCATGATGATAATGAACTAATCCCTGAAACTGTAAGCCACCACCTGAGTTTATTTTCCTTTATAAGAGTTGCTGTGGTCATGGTGCCTCTACAGAACAATGGAAACAATAGAAAACCTAACTAAGACGGAAATTAGTACCAGAAGTGGGGTGTTGCTGTAATAGGCCTGACCATGCTTTTGTTTGAAGAAATACGGACTTTGGATTAGAAAAGTGGTTGAACACTTTGAGTTCTGTTTCATGAACCATACTGGTAGGCGCATTGTAAAGAGTCATGCTGAGTACGATTTGAACTGTGGGTGCCTGGATCAAGAACTTTCAGAGGAGAGTAATATTAGTATGGGATCTGGAGACAGGTTTTGAGATATTTTGATGAAGAATATGGTTTTTTGCCCTTGTCCAAAAAGTCTGCCTGAGGCTAAAGTGGAGAATTTTGGATTAAGTCCATTGGCAGAGGTAATCTCAAAACAGCCTAAGACTCTGTTGTATGGCTGCTAGTGTTAACTCTAATTATAATATATAATGAAAAGGAGCAAGCTGAGCAAGGAATAATATTTGAGAAGAAAAGAGGCATCAGAAAGCAGAATAAACCTAAGTCCTATATTCAAGGAGATAAACATTTAAAAATACAATAAAGGGAATGGTGACCACAGAGCAAGAGCCCACCTAGCTAAGTTTCCAACTTGTGACAAGGAACTAAAGAAAAGCTTAGAGCCGGGTGTATGTGATGGTGCAGGACTTTTCATACCACTACTCAGAACACAGATTTCTGAGTTTGAGGTCAGTCTGGTCTACATAGCAAGTTACAGAACAGCCAAGCATAGGCAGTAGAACATAACCATTGAAAACATATGTAATTGAAAGATCTTTGAGTTCAAGGACAGCTTGGTCTACAGATTCAGTTCCAAGACAGCCAAGTTTAGGCAGTGTCTTTCTCAGGGTTTTGATTGTTGTGATGATACACCATTGCCAAAAAGGCTTTATTTGGCTTACACGGCCAGACCATAGTTTATCACTGGAGAAATCAAAAAAGGAACTCTGGCAGAACTGGAACCTGGAGGCAGGAGCTGATGCAGAGGTCATGGAAAGGTGCTTGCTGTAAAATGTTAGCAGAGGGACCTTGGCAGATTAAAGGGCTATGCAGTGGTGAGAACCCATGGTGGGTGAGGGACAGACATGCCATGCAGGCAGAGCTTATGTGGGAGTTTTATTGAGATAAAGGGAGTGGTGGGGGGAGGAGAAAGAGAGAGGACAGAAAGAGAGAGATACACAGAGAAAGAGGAAGAGGTAGAAGATGCAAGGACCATCCTGCCTCTTCGGAAGAGCAGCAGGAAAGAGAGTGGGAAAAGTCAGAGCTTGTCTCTTAAAGGGGATTTTTGCACCTGTGTACAGACTACATAGAAACATAATAGGCATAGGATCCTGGCTGGAAAGGGTGCTGCCTAAGTGCATCCTGACAGGTGGCAGTAGCCAGCATAATGCCTGAATTCCATTTCCATCTTTTATTATGAAAAGGTGGGGGAATTAAAGGGGGCAGCAAGTGGGACAGGGACGGGGGAGCCAAGTTCTCAAGACTGCTTCCTGCTTATCTTGGATGTCAACCATCTTTTGGGGACCTGAGAAGGCTGGGACACTGGCCATATCCTAGGGTATCTGGCTATTTTATTTCACTGTCCAGGCTATGTGGAATTGATTAGAGCCTCTTGGACCTGGCCGGATGTTGGCAGAGCAGAGAACAAGGTTAAGTTTAAAGAAAAAATTTTCCTTAGGTCTTGGTAATTGAAAAGGGGGGCTGTCAAGACCAGGGTAAGCAGGGAGGCTTAGTCTTTAGGTTCTGGTAATTGGGGCAGGGTGCATTTGACCTGTTTGATGTGACTCCAAGTTGACTTCCTAGAACTTACAAGGATTGAGTTTGTGAAGACACAAGTTTTAGACCTATTAGCATCCCCACTGCTTATAGTCTGTATCGAAATTTACATTGTAGAAACAGCAGTATACTCATGCCAGGAATGACTGTGACAGATTTTTTTTTTTTGCACAGTGGAAAGTATCTTTGCCATTATATTTCAGAAGTATGTAATCTGCATTTTGATTTTGATTTTACAGGTTATTACAGCTAAGAGATTGCATGAATCTCAGGAGAGACTTAAAACTTTAGATTTTATATAACTTTTTGGGGCTGTTATAGACTATGGGTACTTTTAAAGTTGAACTAGATGCATTTTTGCATTATGATATGGCCAGGAAGTGGAATGTGGTGGTTTGAAAAAAAAGATTTGGCCTTGGTGGAGTAGGTGTGGTCTTGTTGGAGGTAATGTGTCACTGTTGAGGTGATCTTTGAGGTTTTGTATATGCTCAAGCCATACTCAGTAAGACAAACCATTTCCTATTGCCTGTGAGTCAAGATGTAAGAACTCTCAGGTCCTTCTCCAGCACCATGTCTTTTGCCTGCATGCTGCCATATTCCCAGACCATGATGATAATGAACTCACCCCCTGAAACTATAAGCCACTTTGTGAATGAAATGTTTTCCTTTATAAGAGTTGCCATGGTCATGGTATCCCTTCACAGCAATAGAAACCCTAAGACAGTCTCCAAGTTCTTCGCCTTTGTTGCAATTCTAGGAAAGAGGCGATGAAGACCCAAGAGTACAGAAGGCACCTGCAGATTGGCACCCAGGATGACAGCATAGACTTTGATGGGAATTTATCAGGGCATATTTCACACTTGAGATTGTATACTCTGGATATGTACATATTCCTATACAAACATTCTCCAATAAAATGTTGTATCTCTCAGATGCTCACTAATCTTCCAAGTGAGCAGAATGTGTGGACATTGATGACTCCAGGCCAGCTAAATATTGTTTTACTGTCCCTAGATCTTAAGATGCATCTGTGGGTGGTCCAGATTGAGATTTAGGGGGCCTCTTAGTTTGTGAACTCTGAAAAATATTGCCAGCTCTTAAAAAGTACTTCAGAACTGAGGTTCCATCATTAATGATGCTATATGTTTAATGTTTCTATGTCTGTGAAAATTTTATGAGGTTGTAAAGCACAGCACACTCCTTAACCTTTTATCCATATTTCTGCAAGAAAAGACCAAGTCTTACAAAGAGTATAAAGTTTTTTAAGGAAAACGATGATGTGTTATTTCTAAGAAGTGTTTTACAAAGAATTCCGAAACATATCCCTGTAAAATATTCTAATTCCATATTATCAAAGTATGGCGATGAAGTCACTAGAAGTCACACATAGGCACACATACATACATCACACATAATTTATACACTTGTACATATGCAAGCACACAATATATGAACACACATATATGCACATATGCATGCATATACATACTCACACACATGCATACATGCATTCATAATACCCCTACATACACTCAGACACATAGACACTCATACATAATAAATATTACTACATACAATCACACACAGCCAACTTACACATACATTCACACTGTCGTATATACATGCACACATGCATAAATGCACTTACACCCATGAACATGCACATATACACACATTACTAAATACAGACAAATGCACTAATGCTGTTCTTTTTGTAAAGTTCCCATCTGGTGCTCCTTTTATTTTCGGTTTTCTTTCAGCAGATCTCAGAGATTTAGCCTCTCTATTTATCTTTGTTTAAAAGGTGTTTGCATTCTGAGGTTGGAATTTTCCATGAGATATAGTCACCCCTGTGCATTCCCATCTCCCTATGACTCCTAGAGGTGTGCAGCACCTTCTGTAAGATAGCCATTGAGAAGTGGCTGTGATCTAACCACCAGATCCCAGAGTCATGGGGAAGGGACTAACCAGAGAGTATTCTATCAGTAAAACTTATATCCATGTATAAAGGACAAAGCTGGACAGCTTTAGTGGCAACAATCAGGTTATAGACTTCCCATGAGTTTTCCTTAGAGTACAAATTCAGCTAATCACACAATGTCTGCAAAACAGAGAGAAATGGTGAAGGTGAATTCTTGAATCTGGAACTGAAGATGAATCTCCACACACCTATGGGGTTTATCTGCTCTGTCTTCACTTTCTTAGATAGCACAATTCCTACACCGCAAACTTACTGTGAAGTCGCATTTCTAAATTTTCTTAAGTAGTTCATATGACCACAGTGAATTGTGCTTACTGGACAAAGCCAAAGACCAAGTGCCAATAAATTTATTTTAAGTTCTTGTGTTGGAATATTAGGAGTCCCTTGGGGAAAAGCTTTCTTGGTTTAAACCCACAGACTCACCAATCGTCCCTTAATTGCCCCAGCCTCCTTAGGCTTCCACACTTCAAATGCCTTTTAAGCTTGGCTGCAGGAATCTTTGAAAGGGCTGTGGGCTCATCACAAGGCTCTCTCTAGCTTCTGAAATGAGAATACCGAGTTCTTTTGGCTGACAGTTCTGTTTTGTTCATCAGGATGTCTTCTGCACTGGCCCTAACACATGTGATGAATATGGCTTCATGTCTAAAAAATGCCAGCAGAGGGAAGGATGTTTCTGTCATTCATTTCCCAAAAGTTGAGAGGAGTCAGACCCTAGCCATTGTCCTTTGCTCCCTCCCAGTGGTAACCCCCCTCAGACTTTCATCCTTTTATCTGTTCGAATATTTCCTCATGTTACTTTTACAATTGGAAATAATTATATGTGGAAATTATTACATATTAGTGGAGAGACTCTTTCCTTTATTTTTTTCTTTTACTTTTAGGAAGTGATGCAGCAATCTGTGTTGCCACTTCCTGTTTCTGCTGCTACAAGGTCAGGGGTGGGGTCAGAGAGATACTTCCTGTGAAGACTGTGATTGACTATACATCTAGTGATGTTTTCTTTGTTAATATCACAGTTTGCAAAAACATTATTTCTTCAGTGAAAGTGCTTTGTTTTATTTTCTGTTTTGTTTCATAATATTTTTCAAAGAGCTTATCTCAATTTATTATGGTTGTAAAGTCTGTTTATTGAGTTTGAGCATGAAAAAGTGAGGTAGAATAAAATAAAAAGAAAAATTCACGGTCTATGCCATCTATAAGATCAAATACAGTTCTGTGAATTTATTTCATTTACACATACATATATATACACACATGTATACATGCACACACAATATGTACATTATATGTGTGCCAGCTTCTATTTTTTTTTAAAAATTGTTTTATTTGTAGTTTTTGTGGTTGTTTGGATATTAAATGTTCCCAAAGACTCATGTGTTAATGTATTCATTTGCTTCCAATACTGCTATAGGACAACGATGGATACTTTAGGGCCTGCTGGAAAGAAGCTTGGTCAGTCAGGATGTGCTCTTCAAGGATGTTGGAGTCAAACAAGCCCCTTCCTCTTGCACTCCCTTGCTTGCTGGCCTCTAGGAAGTGAATTTCTCCTTTGTGGCTGTTTCTGCTCTGTGTGATGCTCTGAACATAGGCAAACCTAACACGCAACTCTGATACCTAACCTTAACTGGAAGCTCTGATATTGTGAGCCCAAACATATCTTTTCTTTTCTCTTAAATTATATGTGTGTTGGAGCTGGACAGGTGACTCAGTGGTTAAGAGGGCTCATTGCTCTTCTAAAGGTTGTGAGCTCAATTCCCACCTCAGATTTTCATGGTCTATAATGAATTAGACACTTTATATATGGCTAATCGTGCAGAGAGATGCATGTTCAAAAGATCTGTGGTGGATGAGGAATATTAATCATATATTTCAATTTTTTGTCTCTTGAATCTTTAGTAAATTGTAGAAAAAGACTGATATTTTCATATAAGGTGATGTAGCTTTTCATGCATAAATGTGAACTATGTTGTGAGGAATTCTTTAAAATCAACATTTTCATCTGGAATTATATTTAATTTGCTTCTTAAATCTATCTACATGTGGCCTGAGAGAATATATCCCTCAAACCTATTGATAATACAGTAGCAAGATACTTTGTGTCCCGGTAGACTCTTTGGAGTGTGTGCATATGAAGTCACAAGTTTTTATTCATATTCTTTCTGTGAAGCATTGGACTACAATCCTAAATGGCTTTTGTATCTTTAAAAAATTATATTAATTTATGTGTGCATTTGGGTGTGAGTAAAGGTCAGAATACAACTTTCTGGAGTCCACCATCATCTTCTACCTTGTGGGTCACAAGGACTCAACTCAGGAGTCAAATCCAGGTGCTCAGGCCTGGGGGAAAATGCCTTTGCCCACTGAGCCGCCTTCCTGGCCCCTGAACCACTTTTAAACTTTGTTTGTTTGCTTTTGCTCTGATGTTGATACAAGAGTTTCTGTAAGTGACTTGCTGCTTGGGAGTTAAATATTTTGCTAGTAAAAACACAGCCAGTACACTAAATTATGATCAAACTTTCTGAATGGATGGCAATGGTAAATTTATTCTCTCATTATCATCAAAGTACTCCATTTATTTTTCTGCGAAGAGAAAAATGGTTTGTTTTTTACTACTAGGCTGCATTCTGTGTCATAAAGAAGAAATTCTTGATTCTATGCTGTAACCTTTATATTGCATTTTCAAGATTTCTTTATGTGTGTTAAAAATAAACACATGGTTTGAGAGAAAAACAAATAGACAGTAGCAAGAACAAAAATCCTGAACGTCGAGGTTTTACGAAACAAAACTCAGCTCCACATGGTAATGTTGGCTCTGTTGTCCCTTTTTGGACCAGGTGAAGTGAATGAAGCTTGAGGGGAGGAAGGATCAAGGAAGACATCACACCTGCTCAGCCCCAAACTTTTTTGAGAAAAGTCTGGAAACCTGAAATTTAATGTCTCCAGATGATCCTGAGGCTACTAGAGTTTGAAAAATCTGCCCTAGGCTGTCGGCAAGGATGCTCTTGTAGACCAGTTAATAATTGAAAACTGTGTCATTCACCCTCTTGAAGCCAGTTTCTGAATGCCTCCTGTACAGTGAGAACTGTAGGGCCAGCCGTGGACAGGCCTGTGAGCTTGCTCACCTCTTCCCACTTTTCCTCAGGCACACTTTCCGTGATCATGATCAGGAAGACACGCAAATGGAATGGACACAGCTGTTGTGTATGCTGAAGTTGAACAGGTTTTCATCAAAAAGAGCAGGCATGCATATGCGCAACGCCTATTGGAAATCACCCATGATTCTGTCTCTTCCTGAATGAACCTCTGTATTTGTATGATTACCTAAAGAGTCGTGGAATCGAAGCCTGTAGGTATTATGTTTTTGAAAGCAGATTCTGTCTCTTTTCATTTTTGAAAACATGGGTACATTTTTGCGTGTGTGGGGGTGGGGGATAGTAGATTTGAAATTAATGTTATCTACAAAAGGAAAACCAGACTGAGCCAACACTGACTTTTGTGCTTACCAGTTCTATAGTTAGAGAAACAAAAAGTGTTAACAGATTGAGTTGCTGATCACCAAGTCCCTAACTTGTTTTGCAATGACACTTTGTGATACCCTCCTCACAGAAAAAAAAGGTGCTGTCTTGGTACCTTGACTGGATACTGTGAGAAACAAAGATCCCCACTTCATAATAAGAGCACTCTCATGTCATTATAAGCCTAAATAGGGTGAAGGGCTGTCTGCCCAATTGCTTTCCAAGCACAAATGTGACGACGTGGAGGTCTGCCTTTAGCCAGATCTAGGCCACTGGTGTTTCTTGCCTGCATGTGACCTTGGCTACTACCGAGTAACACCATGGAGCAGACCTGCACTTTTTTCTTTTGTCTTACTTTATTTTGTTTTGGCCCATTTTCACAAGCTGTCTCCAGGTAATAGGCTAGCAAATCTTACTTCTCTAAGTCTAAGCAAATGGAAGTGTTGGGAAATTGAACCTTCCTTTGCCTCAGCTGCTCTCACACAGTGACCCCTGGGAATGGATGGGTGCCTTCTGAGGTGAGGGTAATTACTGCACAGGCTTTACTTTGGCTCCCCGAGTTTCCAGAAGAATAAACTTGGAGAGAGACAGTCTGTGTAATAATGGGCACTTCTTTGTCTCTTTGCCTGCCTTCCCTTTCTTAACTAACACTTCCTCCTTGCTATAGGGACTCCACTCCCTTTGAAGTAATTTGTCCTCCAGATCTTGTCTCCTAGGTACAGTTAAGCCAGGAAATAAAGTACTGTTAATCTGGGGCTATGTAATCATCAGCAGTTTGTGACTTGAATCCAGAACTTGGCAGATTGAGAAAAAATTCAGTTCTGGTCACTCAAGAGAGTGTGAAGTGTTGAAGGAAGAATCCCTGTTAAATAATTGATCATCATGTGAGTTTTTATTACTTTAGGATTAAACAGGGGGAACATGATTTCTGTTGGGGGCGTTGCACAAAGATGGGGACAGATCACCAGAGTCTAGGAAACGAGAAACAAACTTTATTCCAGAAACCAGAATTCAGGGAAAAAAATAAAAAACTCCACGGGGCACATAAAGCTTATCAGCTAGCTGAGACCTAGCCAGAGACGAATTTTGAGGCTGTGGCAAAAAGGTCAGTTTCTGAACCCACCTTTTTATAGTAGGGGCACCAAGCATTAGGTCTGAACAAAAAAATTCTTTCAATCTTAAGGAAAACTCAGATACAGATTTTCTTACTTTACAGTCTCCATTAACAGAGTTTCTCAGTTAAACTAGTGTTTGCACTTAATCTATTGTCTTTCTTGGTACTTCCAGGTAGTGTTTACTGAAGCCCTGTGCTCTCCCCTTTGATGCTGCCAGTTTTTCATAGCAGGAATAATATATAACCCAGAGGTAATATATCTATTTCCTAAAAGTTGACTCAGCTAATATTTGTAGACTAGCTCTCAGTTTGTAAAGAGATGCTTTGGCCTTGTAAATAGAGCTATGGGTTGTAAAGTGAAATAACCCGTTGTTAATAGTTAATCCTCAAGCTGCTGAGAAAACTGCTGACATTCTGTTTTCATTCTCCTAGGCTTACTACTTTATATTTCTTTATTTTTACATTCTTATTTTTGGAATCTACATTTTTATATTCTTTTTTCTCGGACCCTTCAATTGTATTATTTTAAACCCACAATACTGTGTATCTATGAAACACACAGAGTTATTCTAGGCAATATGGCAGATGAAAAAAAGAACGTTTGATTTAGGAGTCTATGTCATCTCCAGGAAAGCAGGATTTTTCTTTGTGAATTAAACCCTTTGGATAATAGGATTTCTTCATTATTATTACTTTGTGTGTGTGTGTGTGTGTGTGTGTGTGTGTGTGTGTGTGTGTGTAGTTGTTCTTAGAGGCTAGAATGAAGGTGTTGGGTTCCCTGGCCTTGGGGTTACAGGCAGTTGTGAGCTGCCTGATTGAGTGCTGGGAACTCCAGTCCTCCAGGAGAACAAAATGTTCACTGTGCAGTCTTTGTAGCCTCAGGTGTACTGGATTTCTTGGCAGGGACAGGCAGGATAGAATAGCCTGACGTTGGTTGTGGAATGTGGTAGGAGAGGAGCCAGTTGCTTAGAGGAAGTAAAAAGACAGTAATGGTGTAAAATTGCATTCAAACTGTGTTTAAGATGCCAGTTAGTGGGGAGCACAGCTTCAAAGGGCTTGCTGTATTCACTTCTCAGCACCCATGTCGCGCAGCTTAAAACCACCTGTAATTTCAGCTTCAGGGGTCCAATACCCTCTTCTTGCTCCTGTGTGTGTGTGCATGTGCACATGTGTGCACACACATGTACAAACACGTACACACACGTACTCATGTACATACACACAGCTAATCACAGACCTTGGAAAATAAATCTAAATAAAGGAAATTATTAAAAATTTAAAATCCTCCCTTGTTTTTCTATGTAGTCAAAGATAGGAAAGTACGTGCCTATTGAGTGCATGCAATGTCTAACTCCTCAATGCTGGCATGCTCTCCCGGGACTGGTGCTGACTCTGCTCACAGCGCAGCGATGTAATTGGCCTTGGCTCAGAACTTCAGCAACGCAATCTTCTCTAGAACCCTGGTGATGTATAGTAGAATAAGTAGGAAATCTATCATGGGCATCTTTGTTTTGCTAAATTTATTCTCTCTGCGAGGACCAAGGTGGCTCTGAGTTGCTAATGGTAGGCAACACACTTGATCTTGTATGCTGGCTGAGAGCAGATTTGTTCAGCAGTGACCCGAATCATCTCCTTGACTGATTTTGCTAATTGAAGAGTTTATCTGCTTCTCTAGATGCACTGAGCCAAACAACAAATGACTTGTCTGTAAACTACTTAAAAGAAATGTTTCTACTCAAGTAGAATTGCAGAGTCACAGTTTTTCATCTCTTCTTTTCCCCCTTTAACCTGTACTGGTTTCTTGGGTACCATTGACTTGACTAAAGTCATTAGTCCCCCATGGAAAGGCAGACTGAATAACTGACTGTAACACACTCAAGATGATGATCATTTGTGTGTTTCTTTTACAACTATTTATTCTTTCTCTCTCTCTCTCTCTCTCTCTCTCTCTCTCTCTCTCTCTCTCTCTCTCTGTGTGTGTGTGTGTGTACCTGAACATGTATGCATAACACATGTGTGGAGATCAGAGGACAACTTGGGGAGTCCATTCTCCCCTTCCACCACGTAGGGCCTAAGGACCAAAGCCAAGCCTGTATGCAGCATTAGCACATAAAGCTCCTTTTACCTGGTGAGCTGCCTTCTAAGCCAAGAGACTCAGGGAATTTTGAAACTAATGCTAACAAGTTCGGCTGTTTGACTTGGGTTTCGAGCAAGTTCAGTGTCCTCCTCTCTGAAGTTGTTACAGCTTCTTCTGGAATGCCTTGAGAGAGTCACACTTTCTGCTTCCTCTCCCAAACACGATGTCTGTACAGACTCATGTTAAAAATTCAAATCTACATGCTTCTAGGATTTAATAATTTTACTTTAATATACTTTCTTGGGATAAAATAACCATTTGCAAGTAAACATTTTAGACATTGCTTCCTCAGACAAAAGTAGATCTTATTTTTAATTCTAGATAATTAGATTTATATTTTAAAATTAGATTATTGTTTCATGGGTACTGTGCTTGCTTCCAAATTGCAGCCTACCTTACTTTACTCTGCAGTCTGCGCAGAGTAAGGAAAGAAGAGGGGTACCAAGGCCAGCATGGAGATGGAGGAAATGCAGAGGGCTTTGTGAGTGTGGGCTCTGTAAGGGATATAGAGCCGGGCAAATGGTGCAGAAGGTCCTTCTGTCTCTGTGTTGCTTTCATTGGTTAATAAAGAAACTGCATTGGCCCTGATAGGGCAGAACTGAGATAGGTGGAGGAGACAGAACTGAATGCTGGGAAAAAGAAAGCAGAGTCAGGGAGAAGTCATGGATCCTCGGCCTGAGACAGACGCTGGTTAGAATCTTTCCCAGTAGGCCACTGCCACGTGGCGATATACAGATTAATTAGAGATGGGTTAAACTGAAATGTAAGAGTCAGCCAGTAAGGAGTTAGAGCTAATGGGTCAGGCAGTGTTTTAATGAGTACAGTTTCTGTGTGGTTACTTCAGGTGTAAGCTAGCCAGGCAGCTGGGGTGAAGAAGAAGGCCCTCACCCTTACAGTGGACAAACATCAGTCTCCATCACCATACTCTAAGAATTTCCCCAAGCTTGAAATAAGCCAAATAATAGCATACCAATTTTAAAGTAGAGCTAGGTAGAAGAAATCAATAAGTGATTGACAGGTATAACAGGACTGGCCCAGATTCTGCTGTAGGAAAGTTAAGTGGTATGCCAGCATTGAAGAAGTGAAGCCAGAAGTGGTACAGATCCAAAGCCCTGTGTATTATGTATAGATTTCCTTATGTTTAATATCTGTGGTCGACTTTGAGCCATTCAGCTCTCCTTAGCCCTCCTTTAGGATCCCATGCTCACCTCAAGTTCCTAGTGATGCTACCAGAAGGCTGTCCCCAACTGTCAGCCTCTGGGAGAATGAGCTGGAAGAGCTAACCCATCCATGTTCATGCCTCGATTAAACAGAATTCCACCTCCAGGGCAGAGTAAAGAATACATGTTTAGATTGATAACAAATGCTTCACTTTAAAAGGTTGTAAGCTTATCGACTGCATTTTAAAATATAAAACTATTTCTTTATTATTTTTCATCCACGTTGGTCAGTTTTGTGGGGGATGGGGTAATTTTGTCTTCCCGTGGATATTTTCTTGCCACCGTCAATCACCATCCTGCAGGAGGCAGGGCTACTCCCATCATGAATCAGATATTGCTAATTTATTTTGAGGTTTTGAGATTTTCCTCCATTGGCCCACAATGTCCTCCTTATTCCAGCCCCATTCTGCCTTAGTCTCCAGAAATCCTGATGATTCCTGGTGTGTGCCAGGCATGGGTGGGGTCGCTTGTCCCTTCATCTGTTTCTTCACTCCTTTGAATCTTTGCACTTCCAAATAAAATTTAGAGCAAAAGGGTTGAGGTCCATTAAAACCCTGTTGGGATTTGACAGGGATTAGTTTCAATACTGAAATATAGCTGAAGGAATTGATGACTTTACAGCATAGTCTTCCTTTTTATTGATGTAGTCTGTCTCCCCGGTTATCACGGTCTTTTGTAAAGTCTTTTAATAGACTCTATAATTTTCTCCTTAAAGATCATACACATTTGTTAGATTTATTCTTAAACTACTTATATTTTATGCTACTATAAATTCTTCCATTTATGAACATATCCTTCTAGTTTATTACTGGTGATTAGAGATATAAGTAACTATTGATTTCCTGTTTGCCTGGTCATGTTTACCAATTAATTCTTATAACTGTTGATTCCCTTGGAACTTGTTTTGATAGATGTGATATTATCTGTGAAAACAGCCACATTTCTCTTGCAATCCCTGTGCCATTTTATCCTTTTTACATTTATTTTCACATTATCTATTTCACATTTATCTGCCGGAGACAGAATTCCATCACAGCATTCACATCAAGAGGATGTCCCTACTTTTATGTGCTTCGAACACTTCTTAAGTACACATTATAAAGATGCTTTGTACATATTTATACACAGACAGTAGGAAAATTTCTCATTTATTAATCAATAAGAGAACAAATGCAGATTTTACTGAAGATTTTTTTATAGATTCTCATTGATTAAAACAATAAATTATATTAGTAGATTTATCTGATGTAAAAATTTAGCTTAGTTTCTATTCACATCTGTGGTTTGAGGCCAGTCTTCAGAAAGTCCTTGAACAGTCACTAAAATTTGATTCAGAAGTACCACTGGCAGCTTGCTCTCAGTACCAAGGAGTGCAGTGAATTATGAAGATGAATTCGATTTGCAGTTGCATTTAGCTGTCACCACCCCCTCTACCTCTTCTGCTGTGCATCAAACTAATGACGAGGGTTCACCTTGCTGTAGGCAGGAAGGGAATTCATCCACAACACAACACAAGTGCAGCCTATTTGTGGAGATTCCCACTTCAATAGCAACGTAGACACAGGGAGACCCCAGCCAGTCTCCTGTTTTGACTCTCTCAGAAGGTTTGGCCCAGATAGGAAAGCCAACTTTCCCTCCTTCCAACTTGCCTGCTCAGCCTTCTCCTGCTCTGATGCTGAGTATTATTGAATAAATTCTGGGTAGAGATCTTCTTATTGCCAGAGTTTACCCCCCAAACAATGGATTAATAAGAAAATTGGGATAGCACTTTTATTTCTGTTGTCTTTGCCTGGTTGGAGTACCAAGCTCACAATAGACTCATTCCACACTTCCTTCAGGAAAACCCCTGAGCACCAGGAAGGTTACATAGCTTGAGAACTCATCAAAAACCTGGGAAGGAATGTTCAATGGGCTCTGGTAAGACTGCGGGGGGAATTTCTTTAGTGACTTTATGGTGACCCAGGTTACAATTCCATTTTATTATTTCCAGGTGAGACATTTAAATACTGAAACATCTCTTTATGGTAAACCTCATCATAGCAGAGTAATGATTCATATTCTTATTTTTAAGCCACATCTAGAGATAAAAATATAAAATGATGATAGTACAACATATATTCCCTGACTGATCCAACGTGTGTGGTGGCCCCCAAAACTTCTCATCAAAAATTCAGCAGCCTAGCAAAAGTGAAAAACATATTATGTTTCAAAATAGAAACCCATGCTCTTAGAGGTAGATTTCAAGAGCTACCAATGCAGTGCAGCCTATGGAGTTTGAGAAGGATATATTTGAATATTCTATCATCATGTAGCAGGTATGAGAAACATTAGCTTAGTGTCAAAGCCGAGCTCATGAAGCCTAAGTTGTGAACATTTACAAATGATGGACACTCACCAGTGCATGCATTGTGAACACAAATACTGAGCAGGGCATTTTATGATGTGCAGTGTTTTGTCATGTTTAAGCATCTTTTCTCGCAAGATAATAGTCTATTAAGTAAAATTAGTTATGCAGTGTGGTCTAATTGTTGTCTCCATAAAAGTCAATGGAGCTCAGTCTGATGGTACACCCACCAATGAAAATGACAGTGAGGTTATTTGAGGGAAGCACAGCAGAAATGCTTCCTGGTGCTGACTTCAGAAGGGACCTGGTGCTGCTTCATGGGCCATGCATATTGTAGCAGGTCTGTATATGGATAGTCAGCCTGTACAGAAGTATTACTACTGTCTAACACCAATCTGTAGTTTGAAGGGGTTATCTAGCAAACAAGCAGAAATTATAATAAAGGAAAACCCTTTTTAAACTAGTGACTGTGTAATTGCTGTGCCTAATGTTGGGCCGAGAAGAAGCTAAGGGCAGAAGCTCTATTTAGCTGGTATTTTCAGTCTATCAGCTGCATCTTGGAGCAGAGATGCTCAACTCGTCGTAAAGAGGAAGCATGGCCATGCAGTAACTAAAAGAGCTTGGGTAAGAAATGGTCTCTAAAGGCAAACTCCACTTCCTTCCTCTACCCAGACTCCACTGGCCACAGCCTCAGCAACTTCAATGGTCTTTTCAAATCTTGAAGTCCATAATGTACTCAACCTTCCATTAATTCAGAGTACTGAAAAGTTTTGTTTTAAAAATCTGGGGAATCTAGAAGAATTCTATAAGACTTCTGATAAGTTTCTGTTCATGCAGGAGCTACCAGAATTAGAACATGGATATATAAACCACTTAAATAAATCCATAACAAGCAATGATGTTGGAGCAATAATTATGACTTCCCCAAAGAAACTACTGGGCCTGGGTAGATTCACTGCTAAACTCAACAAATTAAAAAGTACTGTATTAATTTTATTGCTGTGTTTAAGATCACACCCACAGGATAGGAAAAGACATTTGATTTATGTTTTAGTAAGATATATATAGATAAACAGCATATGTTTAATTTTCTGAAACCATACACTAACATTCACTATTAGGTATTCATTGCTATGGAAATGTATACAGTAGTGATTGATTCCCAACCAGTCTTTCTAAGACCTGTGAATTTCAGTTGAGCCTGTAAAGATGACCAGAAGGATTTCCACAGATAGAAACATTTAGTGTTCAGATGAAAGTATCTCTCTTGCTGAGTTCAGGGCCCTGGCTGACAACTTCTGAAAGCTGTGTGGACCCACCATGGCCTGGGTTTTTCTCTGGGAATAGAAAAGCCGGCAGAGAGGCCCTCCTAAGACCTTTCCCTGACTCTAGCCAACCACCACTTCACCTCTGGTTTATCCTTATGAATTCATAATCCACTGCTCCATTTTGTGGGATACAGAGACAAACGACAATAGACTATGTTCTTTTTGATAATTTTTTTTTTCTAACTTGAACTGATAATAAGGAACAATGTATGAGGCCTCCTGCCTACAGGTTTAGGAGCATATTCTGTGAATGGTTTTTACATTCCCAAAGCAGGATTGGATTGCAGCAGACCTTTTATTTGTGAAAATTTTCAATGGAACGGCAGCATATTTTTTTTCCTATTTTTGGTCTAGAGGATGGGTAAAAGTTTCAGAGTTTTTTTTTCCCTCCCCACACTCACTTAACGGCAGTCTTCAATTGTAAAAGAATATAACGGCTTTGGGGAATTCTGAAACCATAAAATTAAATGTAATCACTTTGTTCTTTTTTATTTTTAAGCCATTTGTGTTAAAATGTTGGAAATAAAATTAAATGACTCTAAATTTAAAGGCACTCTTTTTACATTTTACACAATGAACAAACTCTTGTAAGAAATAAATACTTGCCACATACATGGTCTGAAGAAAGAGAGCTCTCTGCCCTCGCTCCCCGTTCCCAGTGCTATTTTCCTGGCATCTTGAGCTACAGAACACACTGCTGATAGCAAGCAGGTCACTTATTGGTGTTCAGTGATCAGGACACAACTTCCGAGACAAAACTATAAACTAATATGCTTTCTAATTTAAATGAATTCGCTTAATGAAGACACAACTGAGTAGATTTTACTTTTAAAATTTGATCCTATTATTTTTTATGTTTGGATGTTTTGCCTGCGTATACGTCTGTGCACCACATGCATTCAGTGCCCATGGAAGCCAGAAGAGGGTGCCTGATCCTCTGGAATCAGAGTTATAGATTCTGGTAAGCTACCCTGTGGGTGCTGGGAATCAAACTTGTGATCTCTAAAAGAGTAGTCAGTGTTCTTAACGGCTGAGCCATCTCTCCAGCCCCTTGAGTAGCTTTTCAAAAACCAAGAAACTCTCCCATATTCTGGTTTGGCTTCAGAATTCCTTAGGAACAGATTATTATAGTCCACATACTGAACATGTCTGTTTTATTTAAACAAAATATACCTGCCCTTTTCATTGTTATTTTTGAAAAATTTACAAAGTATTGCTAGAATGTCACTTTCCTGATGCATTTGGTTGCAAGATAGTGTGTATTCTGTTGAAGGGTCCTAGAAAGATGTTGCTTGTGTTCACTGTGACGTAGGACGTAGACTTTTGTTTACTAATTATGTAAGGCATATTATTAGCCCATTTTTCTATTTGTGATGACATGATACTAGACATGACAAGTTTTAAAGCAAAAATGTGGGTTGAGTTCACTGTTCTAAAGGTTCAAGGGCATGGTGCTGTTATCTGTTCTGCTCTGGTAAAGGCTGCATGGGGGCATCACAGTGGACGATATGGTGGTTGAAGACATCATGGTAAGTGTCTTCAAGGTAGATGACATCATGAGAAAGCCAAAATGACGATGGAAATATGATGGTTGGGTCACGTGCTGAACAGTGTCATAATTAATGGCACCACAGTAAATGTACCCTCTTAGTGAAGCGATCTTGGTGAAGGCACCATGGTATGTGACATCAGGGGAAGTCACCATAGTGGACAGCATAATACGGAACGTATCCTGATGGGTTATATCATGATGAAGGTGTCATGGTAGAGGCAGCATGATATATGGTATGGTGAAGGCGTTGTGATAGATTACACCCTGGTTAAAGTCATCAGGGCAACGGCATCTTGGTGGATTGCATTACCATGATAGTGAATGACATTATGGAAGATGGCATCATCGGTGGATAATGTCACAGAGAAGGCATCATGATAGAGACAGCATGGTGACATTGTGGGGTAAAATCATCTTGGTGGATTACAGCATCATAAAGGCAACACAGCGGATGATGTCATGGTGGGTGACCTCACAGTGGATGACATCAAGATGAAAGCACGGTTGTGGGTGTTTCAGGGAAAATGGTATCACTGTGAAGGGCATCGTGGTGGGATCAGGGCATGAGGGAGAGTCATATCAAAGTACAGGGAGAGAAGACAAATGAAGAAGGAAAGATGACCTCCTCCACTTACACATTACCCTGAAACCACAATTCTGAGACATAAAGCAGATCACATCCAAATGCTAGCATTTGGCTAAAGTACTCAACAAATTCGAGTTTTATTACCAAAGGTCACTGAGACACAATATGGCAAAACTCATCAGCCTTCTAGTCCAAGTATCACCTGCCAACCAAAGCCTAAAGTGCACAAGTGCAAACAATCCAAATAACAAAAGTAAACAATCAAAACAACTGTGCAACTAGGATGGTGTTTGTATTCTAAGTGCATTGAATGGAGTGTATAGGGTGATTTAAGATGTATGTGAGAGGGAAATGTAGGTGTTTTAAAGAGTTGAAGTTAACTGTTCTCAAAAATATAATGACCTGGATTTATTAATTTGGGAATATGGGGTAGAAAGTTATATATATATATATATATATATATATATATATATATATATATATAATGAAAGACATATGCAAAGCCATCAGTGAAAGGTAGCATAGCACATATATGACTTTCAGAAGACATCATGCACACTTTAACTAGTATGGCATGAAAAAGGAGGAAATAACATATAGCAACTTTAGAAAGGGAGATGGGGGCTGGAGCCTATTGACAGCGTTGTTGGTCTGATTTTGACCCGCTTTGTATTGCCCTGAAATATTTTTTTAATATTCCCCATCACCACTAACATTACGCACATATGCATACACATGAATGTACACACACACACACACATACCTTCATGCACACATACTGGGGGAAACAAAGATATAGAATGAAAGAGAAACAAAGAGGTAAAGAGAGAGATGACAGTGACAAAGAGAACCTCTGTTAAATGTATCTTGGGCTTGACAATACATTTCAGGGACATTTAATTATAAGACCATTGTCAGAAGTTTTAGTTTCTGAGAACAATGGAGAATTTTGGTTGTTTGTTCTGAATCAGCAGAGTGTCACTTTTACATCTGTATTTCATAATGGAAATGCTCAATAATTCAGACAGAAAGTAATTGATTGCCAATTGGCACAGTCAAGGATATCATTCTCAGGGAGATGCAGATGACAGGTTGGAGGGGGAAAGACCATTAGTGAAAATGAGAAGAAAGGCTGAACCAAAGGTTTTTTTTTTCAGAAAGGCAGTGTATTAGCTCATGGCAATGGGCAGCAGAGGCTGGAGGAGAAGCAGGTATTGGAGACTCCTCCCGAGTTTCTGAATCTGTAGCTTTTTCTGGGACAAAACTCTGAGCAAAACCAGACCATTTGCAAGGAACTCATGTTTGATGAGGTAATCTATGCTTCAGCTACTTTGAAGCATTCACATAAGAGTGATAAAATCTGACTCAACTGTTAGAACTGCTGTTCAGGTTAGAGATGGGGCTGTGTTGTCAGTGTCAGAGAGTCAGGAACTTTCCGGTTATTGCCTCGGACAGGGACTCTCAACTGTCAGTTTGGGTAGAGACTTGTGGAGGGCTGTCACATCCCTTGTAGGACATATAGCCATTCCTAGGTGTTAGAAACATCCTTCTCAGTTGTGATTACCAAAAGCGCCTCTGGATTCTGACAAGTCATCCTGGTGAAAAGGTGTTAGTGGTAAAACTAGGGTGAAATAGCAACTAGGGTTGATTATTGAGATTTGGTAAGCAGAAGAAATGGAAGAAAGTTCAGAAAAGAGGTAGCTAGAGGATGGAAGAATATGTAGGGTTCTGGCATAACACAATGCTGTGTAATAGTCCATTTTGGATGGAATTATGTCCTCTAAATTCCTGTGTTGAAACTCTGACCCCCAACATCTAAGAATACTACTGAGAAACTGATCTTCCATCACCTTGACTTGGCCTTATGAGAGAATAAATTGCTTAACTTGGTATTGGTGCACTGTTATTTCTAGCTCATTATACGTGAGAAACAGTCACTCTGAGAAAATAAGAGTCTAGGAGTATGAAGAACACAGTCCCCAGGTTGGAGCTATGGTCAAGGTTTCAGTGCAGAACTGAGTGGATATTGAAGTGGACCAGACTTCCTTCTCGTCGGGGGACTGCATCTTTCTTTCTTCGCTGGCCGTGTGCTCTCCAGTTCACAGTTGTAGATGAGGCCTCTAAGTGGAGGAAATTATCACCTCACACAGCAGAGAATGACACTGCTGAAAAATTTTAGTATGGTGAAGGCTACACAAGTTACCTGGTACGCCAGGGCAGCCATTTTCTACAGGTGTGTAGATTTAAGAATTATTGCTCCAAGTCTTTTCTAATAGGAGTCTTCTGCTAAGGCTGTACTCACAAAGACCATTAGGAAACATTTTTAGTCAGTTTCTCCAGAAGTGCAGTCAGTGGCAATTTAGAACAACTCATGTACCCTGTTCCCCTCTTTGGGAGGAAAGAGGATTAGACTTGTTTGAACACAGAGACAGAAAGACCTTCTCTGAGCCAGATGCTGTGAGCAGGAAGTTTGCACTGGCTGAGACGCTGGGAAAGCGGTGATCTGACAGAATCACATTGTACCCTTCTTGTCCCATGGGCCTTAAAGATACGTTGGCATTGAGCAGAAGCCTTACAAATGTCTGTCAAAGGTGTTAAGGCACTAATGAATGAATGTATGCATGCATGGGTCGATAAGAATGAATGAATGCATTTGTGCAAAGGTGATTGAAACTCGGTGTTGGCATTTTTCACGGAAGTTACTAGAGACACCAGGAGGGATGTTAGCTATCCTGGCACTCAGCCCTGAAGCCCACGCAGTGGACAGAGTAAACACATTGTGTTTATGAGTCATGGAAGAAGTCAGGCGACAAGGAGAGGGTGGAAGATGAGGAAAGGTGTTGACACACATGCTGGCATTCGGAAGGGAGACAAGAAATCTCAGAGGTTGCAAGAAGCTGGTTCTTATTCCTCAATCATAGATAGTGTGCTGGAGAAAGGACTCCCAGGTCAAAGAAGCACTGGGACTTTCACCTTAGAGTCTGACTACAGGAAGGCTGCCCGTATAAATTTTAGAGACATTCTGGTTATGTTTTCCTGAGTTCCTAGTCCTGAAATTTTAAAAACCAAATCAAGAGAAACAAAACATGACCACCAGAAGAAATACGTTTGTATTTTGATAATATCCTTTTACTGAAAGCAAATAGTACCTCTTGGATAAAACTAGGTATGTTTCCTAGGATGTATGAGATAAAACTTTAGTGGTGCTTCGCCTAGCTTAAATTTCAAAATCCTTCCCAAGATCCATCATATACCAGCACCAAGTTTTCTTACATATGTGATAAAAGCACTGCCCTTCTATCTGAGTTGCTGAGTGTTAGAAGATGATGTCATCTTTCCATACCTCTGCTCCTTTAAATACAGCTCAGAATGCGGTCAGTCACACTGGACTGAAGAAATGTATAGGAGGAATATAAAGTAATCACAAACAGGAAGTAATTAGCCAGGAGTCAGTGTGGGGTTGAAACTCTCCCATCCTTAACAGGTTTGCTTAGTTGTCCACAGCCTCTGAAGTTGTCTTATTCCCTTGGTTTTGGGGACCAGCAGTAGGGATAGTGCTGAAGGATCCTGTATAACTAAGTAGTTTACCCTTAAATTTATTTTTGAGGAGTCATCGGAGGAATGAGAGAAACTTCTCCCAGTGCAGACATGTGTGCTAGGCACACTGCTCTCTCCTCTGAGGGCTTTAATGGATACTGTTCTCTACCATGCCAGTTCCAGCCAAAGTGCTTACTGTCCCGTGTTACAAGCCACAAAGAATATAATTATTTAAAAGGAAGCAGTAATGGCTTCTTTTGTGGTCTTAATGAAAGGACACTTTTTTTTTTGAGATGTAAGTATTCTCATTTTCTCTCCCTGGCACTTTGAGGGGTGGTAGTTGATATTTGACATTTGGAGACTCTGAAAGGGAGAAACAGCTGTAGGTCAATGCACCATTGCTTCGCAGGCTCCATCATTTCTGAGTTTTTATGAGGATAATGAGCTTTCATTGACTTCATGTTGCCAAAGAGAACATCATGTAGTAATTTTCTCCTACTGTTACCTAAGATACATTTGGATTATAGAATAATTGGTTTCTACTTTTAGCAAAAAAAAAAAAAATCAGATTATAGCTAATTTCATTAAAGTAAGTGATAGTTGCAGACAATCCTCTCTCTTTACAGCTAATGCAGTACCAGGAGGCTCTAAATTTAATTCAAGTCCCCAAAGGGCACATGGTACCCACATCTCTAATGACTGTGGTTGTTCCTCAGCTATGAGTTTCACCTGTGTTAAGTACCGTAAGAGCATACTCTTCCATTTATGACTCCAGATGAGTGACACCTTTTCTCGACAGAGCCTTAGCATGCCATGGATGCAGAAAACTTCAAAGCAATGAAGTGGTAATTACAGAAAACTGTAATGGGACCTTCATGTGTTGTCTGAGGTCCCTGTTCTCTTTGAACCAAAGTCAAATAGGTTTTAGTCTTATCCCTTTTCTGCAGTAGTTTCCCTGCGAATCCCCAAAGTCTGACATACTCAGAAGGGCAGGACTTAGTTCTTGATTCTTATAGTCAATTTGATTGACAACTTCCTTGAAATATACTGTCTTTGGGGTGTCTGAGTCTTTTGGCTACCAACTTTTCCTTATTTTCCATTCATTCTCCCTCTTGCTAGGCCTCTTTGGTACCTTCCTCCATGTCCTCATGTTCCTAATGCTGGATTACCTTGTTGTCTGAGGTTTTTGTCCTGTCTGGTTCCTGCAGTCATTATGTCCTAAAGAATCACACAGAGGACTACATTAGTTATAAACTGATTGGCCTAGTAGCTTAGACTTCTTATTAACTCTTACAACTTATATTAGCCCATTATTCTTGTCTGTGTTAGCCACGTGGCTCTGTACCTTATTCAGTGAGGCAGTCACCTCTTGCTTCTTCTGTGGCTGGGTCACGACTGCCAACTGCTTCCTTTTCCCAGAATTCTCCTGTTCTCATTGCCCCACCTCTACTTCCTGACTGGTCACCCCGCCTACACTTTCTGCCTAGTTACTGGTCAATCAGCATTTATTTAAAATATAATTGGCAGGATACAGACCATTGTCCCTCAGCACACCCCCCACTTTTTTTAAAAAAAATAAGAACTCTGAATCTAATATCCTTTGCTTATCTTTTCTCCTGATCATTATCCATAACAACTTGTAAACAACATTCTAAACAAAGGAAAATATCCACAGTACATTATTTTGGGGAATGTGGGCATAGTTTTCCAGGCTACTTCCTGCTGGTTGGGGGCATTGATAATCTTATTGGAACCTATAGAAAATTTAGAATTATAATCAAGTCGTGACTGGAGTATCCTGTGAGGCTTGATCTTCTCAGGCAGCAGTCTTGAATCTGTTCTGGATGTAGAACTCAGACATCTAGGCCATCTGTTTCTACCAGAGATTTCTCAGGTGGCCTTCCTTGATCAAACCTGATTTTTCTTAACTCAGAATGAATCCATAGTCTCTCATTTTCTGTAAAAACAAAAGAAAAACCTCTTCTTCAAAGTAACATATCTTTTGACTTCAATTTTGAAGTCAAGGTATTTACAAAATATTTTTGTTTTATTAATTCAGCAGCATTTATATTTAAATGTCTTTTAGCAGCTGTTGTTCATCCCTCAGCTGTCAAATAATTCAAAGACAACATAATAATATGCAGTATCCAGACTCTCTATGTATTTTCCATCTTTATGCGGCTTTACCTTAAATTTATTTATTTTTTTATTTTCTTTGGCTTTTTGAGACAGGGTTTCTCTGTATATTTTTTTGCTGTTCTGGAACTCCCTCTGTAGACCAGGCTGTCCTTGAACTCACAGAGGTCTGCTTGCCTCTGTCTCCCAAGTATTGGGATTAAAGGTATGTGCCACCACATCCAACTATTCTCATTCTTTCTTTTTTATTTTAAAGACTTAAACCTTTAGTTTGCATATATTTTTAACACACTATAAACCATTTAGAGTTTTTCTTCATCTTTGATTCTCTCTTTACTGTGTGTCTCTCTTTTTCTGAACACATGAGTCTTTAATTTGCTAAGTGATATGTCTAGGGTTAAAGCTGTGGCTTTGGCAGCTGGATCCAGTCCATTTCTTAGCTTTCTGAGATTCCAGCCTCATGGTGGAGGTACCAGCTATAGCCCTGTTTATTGTTTCAGCTCTATGATGTTTCAAGGCCCCTGCCAGCAAGCAAGCTGCAGCAGTCTGCTCACAAACCACACTCAAATGCTCTTTAGCTGGACCTCCTGCCTGAAAGAGTCAGAGTTTGTGCTGGTAGGATGGCCCAGAAAACCAGCATTTTAAAATGGCATGGTATTTTTCCTGCTATGTCTCAAAACCAAAAAGCATGAGGTCAGCTTTTCATCAACACCATTTAAGTGTTTTGTGGCAGGACCCCTTAAAAGAGCTGCAATGTTTTACAGCTAAAGTTGAGTCAGGAAGCCTCTCTTAAATCAGACACATTTACCTCTAGCAAATAGAGCCCACCTGAGAAATTGCTGATATCAATAAGCTGTGCTTAACTCTATTCTTTTTTTTTTGTCTATAATTACTTCTCAAACTTTCTCAGGCTTTATGTGGATGCAGTTGTCCCTTTGTGGTCACCATTTGTTGACTGAATTTTCTGTCCTGCCTGGTTCTCGCAGTCATTAAGTCCCAAAGAATCACACAGAGGTCTACATTAGTTATAAACTGATTGGCCTAGTAGCTCAGACTTCTTTTTAACTCTTACAACTTATATTAGCTCATTATTCTTGTCTATGTTAGCCACATGGTTTGGTACCTTATTCAGTGAGGCAGTCACATTTTGCTTCTTCTGTGGCTAGGTCACAATTGCCGACTGCTTCCTCTTCCCAAAATTCTCCTGTTCTCAGCCCACCTCTACTTCCTACCTGGTCTCCCCATCTATACTTCCTGCCTGGATATTGACCAATCAACATTTATTCAAAATATAATTGACAGGATACAGACCATTTCCCAAAGCATTACCTCTTATGTTTCTGATGAAGACCAGGGATTCTCATTCCATTATTTTGGTTATGACTATGATTGATGGAATAGCAGCACATGGTTTATATATTATGCTCTACTCTTTTTGATATCAGGATTATAAATGCAGTTGTTCATGCTACCACTATTTGAGTTCTTTCTTTTTAATGCTTATCAATTATGTTGGTTGTGATTCTATCCTAAATATATATGCTGATACTTAGGTAATTTTCTATTTTCTTTCAAATCCATATTGCTGTGTTCTATGTAATAATCCTCTTGTACACTGCAAAGATTTGTCACTCAGTTTGACTTAATAAAATGCTAATTGGCTAGTAGTCAGGCAGGAAGCATAGGTGGGGTGAACAAACTAAGAATGATGGGAATGAGAAGAGTGGGGTCAGTAGTCATCAGCTAGATACAGAGGGCATAAGAGATGAATCTACCATGCTAATAAAGGTACTGCCACATGATGGAACATAAATAAGGAAAATGGGTTGATTTAAAATATAAGCACTAGTTAGTAATAAGCCTGAGCTATCAGTTGAGAATTTATATTCATATTCAGCCTCTGAGTCTATTATTTTGGCTTGATGGTTGGGACAGGAAATGTCGTTTATATATACCACCAAAACATTTGACTGGAATTTCCATATAAAACCTGACAATGCTAAAAAAGGATTCTAGACATACAAAAAATGGAGTCAAGCACTGTTTCTAAGTAGGTAAGTTTTCTCGAGTGGGCTTGTTTGCTGGTGGCAAGCAGATTTGCAGCTCCTCTGAGAGACAGCTTCCTGGTTCAGTACTAGTGGCAAAAACTGGTATCTCTTTTGAGAGGCTCTGCTGAAAAACACTTAAATGGTGTTTATGGGTAGTGGGTGGCACACTACTTGGTGATGGCATAGGCCCAGAAGCTTCCCAGAATTGGGGTGGTAAAACATGGTTCCCAAAGCTGGTGGTTACCTCTGCCATGAGACTAGCATCTTAGTGAACCAAGGGGGAAGAGCCAGAATCAGCATGCCATGTTCTAAGTTACAGAGCACATTTTTGTTCACGGAGACAGAAAATGTTGCGGGTATGCAGTAAAGACAGATTTAGAAAAAAAGTCTAAAGAGTATTTAAAATATATACATGAACTTGGGAGAGAAAATAAAAAGTGTAGAGAAATTTCTTAAAAAAGAAATACAGTAATAAAGCTATGAAGAGCTTCATAAAGATGAAAAAACACAGAGAGCTTGGATATTGTAAGTTATTGTGTTTCCTTTAATTTTTTGAGTACTAATAAACAAATAATAACTGCTAAGAGACATTTGATTATGAAAGCTGCTAGATTAAACTAACTAGTATATTTTAAAAATATCTTGACTTCAAATTTTAGTTAAAAGATATGTTACCTTGGGACACAGGTTTTGTTTTTGTTTCTATAGGAAATGAGAGGTTCAAGATTCATTTTGTGTTAAGAAAAATCGGGTTTTATTGAGGAAGATCCCCTGAAAAATCTCCATCTGGGTATAAATGGCCCAGATGGTCCAACATTTTGGAGCAGTTCTGTTGCAATTTCCTCTGAGTTTTGCATTCAGAACAGCTTCAAAGCTGTTGGCTGAGATGATCCATCCTCACAGAATACTCCAGTTAGTGCTTGATCATAATTATAAATTTTCTCAGGATCCTCCAAAGATTATCAGTGTCCCCAATCAACAGGAAGTAGTTTAGAGAACTGTGCCCATATTACCCTAAATAAATTATGAATGTTTTTCATTGTTTAGGGGGGTTGATTACACATTGTTATAGATATTGGTCAGGGAAAAAACTGAACAAAGAGGATAGATCCAGTGATATTTTTCTAAAAAGAAAATGGGGGAAATACAGAAATGATAGGGTAAAGGGGTAGTTTATTGAACCTACTTTAATCCAAAACACAGCTATTAATCTTATATATTTTACATTGGTATGGACTCTGGTTCTTTTATACAAATTTAAGTTAATTTTGCTATAATTTTAGAGTATTATATTTATGCAGGTCATTTAAAAATGTAACAAATAATTAAGAAATACAGATTAATAGTCCATCTATAACAGCAAACTTACAGTCTTGCTAATTAGGTTTTCAAAATCATACTGAGATGTTTCAGATATGGTCAGGCAAGCTTACAACACTTCAAAGACCTATAGAATATGGAATTTAACATGTTTTAAGAAATTGGGTTTTCTTGACAGTGAGATTCATCTGCTTCAGCAACATCAATTTCTTCAAAAAGGATGATACACATTAAGAAATTCCAAATGGAATTTTTTTTATGTCAAAAGCTAGCCATGTGAAGAAAGAAATTGCCCTTGCCTTAATTGCTGACAGATACTGTCCAAATTTGACCAGCAGTACATACAAAAAAGGCGACTGCTAGACTTTGTCAAGGAAAGATAGGACAGTTCTTCAAAATTCCCTGCTTCCCAGGAAAGTATGTCAGATATTCTAGGCATGTAGGCCAGAGTTGAATACCCTAACACTACAGAGGAATTTTGGGTGACTGTTGAAGCAGCCTGATATCCCTGTTATTAGGTAACATTTCACCCTTCTTGGATTTTTGATGGAGTTGAAGACTAAATATTATAAATATAGTTGCCCTTAGTTATAACAGAAAGTAAATTAGATATAAAACTTTAGACTCACCTGGATAAGATAATTAAGTATTTTCTCCATTTTGACAAAGGTAAATGGATTGGATATTGTAACTGTAATTCTCACTTGATAACTGATTTTACTATATTAAAGTTAAAGCCTTCCTTTTTTTTTAGAAAGTAATTTTATTAGATTATAAAAGTTTCCATTTCTGCCCCTCCTCCCAACACCCTCCCCCTCCCCCCACTCCCTCTCCTCCTTCCTCTTCATCCCTAAGAGCAGTCAGGGTTTCCTGCCCTGTGGGAAGTTCAAGTTCCTCCCCCCTCCCTCCAGGTCCAGGAAGGTGAGTGTTCAGACAGACTGGATCCACAAAATCCAGTATATGCAGAGGAAACAAGTCCCAGTGTCATTGTCAATGGCTTTTCAGAAAGACTCCGGGCCAGCAACATTCAGAGAATCCGGTCACATTCAGAGAATCTGGTTGGATCGTGTCCTCGTTCAGTCCCAGTCAAACTGGCCTTGGTAAACTCTCATTAGATCAGTCCCCTTGTATCAGTGGGTGATCGCATCCCTTGCAGTCCTGATTTCCTTTTTCATTTTCTTCCTCCTTCTGCTCCTCATTTGGACCTTGGGGGGCTCAGTCCAGTGCTCCAATGTGGGTCTCCGTCTGTATCGCCATCCGTCGTTGGATGAAAGTTCCCTCTGGTCTAGGCTTCTTTGCTCACATTCTCTTTCCTTCTGCTTCTCGTTTGGACCTAGGGAGTTAAGTCCAGTGTTCCAATGTGGGTCTCAAAGCCTTCCTTTTTAATTAGACAAAAAAAGGGGAAATGCTGTGTAATAATCTTCTTGTACACTGTAAAGTTTTATCACTTGAATTGCTTTAATAAAATGCTGATTGGTGAGTAGCCAGACAGTAAGTATAGGCTGGATGACCAAACTGTGGATGATGGAAAGGAGCAGGGCAGAGTCAGGAGTTAGTAGCCAGACACAGAGAGAGCAGGGGATGAACATGCCAGGCCAACACAATGCAGAGCATAAATAAGGAAAATAGGTCAACTTAAAATGTAAGAGACCGCTAGTAATAAGTCTGAGTGATTAGCTGAGCATTTCAGCCCCCAAGTTGGTTATTTGGGACCAGGTGGTTGGGACAGGAAGCCTCCATTTACAGTTAGCTTCAAAAAGCTAGTGAGAATCTACCACCTCCTCCTCTACCACAGTTACTCTTCCACCCATTATCCTCACCCTCTGCAGCTTCCTAACTGCTCTCTGCTTCTATATTTACTCACATTTAGTCAACATTCTACTTTTTGACCAGGATGATCATGTTCACGTTAGTACATGGTACTCACGGACTGAAACAAGGAGTTCTCATCTGCCCAGGGCAGAATCCAAAGTCAAATGACAGACATTGTTGTGTATGACTTAGTCCTACACACTTCTTTGCTGTTTCTCAGAGAATTACTGGTCCTCCCCTGGAGATTATGTAATTGTTGTTTCTGGAAAGCACCATGCCTTTTCCCCCTTGTAGTTCAAGTACTTTAATGATTCCTTACTACAGAGACTCCTGTGACCAGCTCAAACCTTTCCTTTATTGCCACCTCTCCCTTACCCTCACTATTCTCTGTTTTCTTCACCACTTCATCTGTAATATTGAAACGGCTCTCAGCCCCTTATAGGCAATAAGGGAAAAGACTCATAGAAAATATGCCTGTCACATAAATGTAAGAATAGTGAGAATATTTTTTAACAATTAGCAACAGCTATATATTTATAGATGTCTAAAAATACCAGTCCTGGTTGGCAACTAGCAGATGAGCAAAGGTCAGAAAAAATCAAATATTGATAGAGAACGAATTCAATATGAGATCAACAGCCTAATTAGGTAAGTATAAGATTATCTTCTTAGTTAGACAAGAAGGACTTATGTGGGTCCATTGTTGGCTTAATCCAACATATGCCCAGAAATCTAACCTCTCAATAAAAACTACCTCATTCTTTGTTCATAATAAACATCTACAAGGTTCCTTGAAGCAATTTCTTCTGTACCTTCTTACTTAAATAGCCTTAAACTTTCGTGTTCTGATCTTAATAAATTTGCTTCTGTTTTCTCATTCCCCCTCTGTATTGACTTCCTTTATGTCAAATTTATACATTTCATGTACACACATGTACACATGTATGTAAATCTCCTCCTTCATGCTAAAGTTCTTTGAAATGGCATTTGCATTTTTTGTTTCTCTCTCTCTCTCTCTCTCTCTCTCTCTCTCTCTCTCTCTCTCTGTCTCTGTGTCACATGCAGTAACATAAGGGCCGGTTTATTGGGATATCTGTTCTGCCCAGCACCCCATAGCCGGCAATTCCCAAGGAAAAATCACACACAGGACTCCATAAGATTATAAACTGATTGGCCCATTAAGTCAGGCTACTTATTAGCTCTTATAACTTATGTTACCCCATTATCCTTATCTACATTAGCCACATGGCTCTGTACCTTTCTCAGCTGGGCAAGTTACGTGCTGCTTCCTCGGTGGTCTGGACAGGAATGGCGGAGAGAGCTTCCTCCTTTCTAGCCTTCTCCTATTCTCATTGCCCCGCATCTACTTCCTGTCTGGTTGACCTGCCTATACTTCCTGCCTGGCCAATCAGCGTTTTATTAAAATACATGATTGACAGAATACAGACAATTCTCCCACACCAACATGCTACAGCATGTGAATAGAAGTCATAATATCATATGATAACATTCTTGAAACTGGTTTTCTCTATCTACTATATGGGTCCCAAGGAATTAATTTATGTTGTCAGCCTTGATGGCAGGTATTTCCCCCCTTGAGTTACCCCATTGTTCCCTAAAATGTGGTACAGATGATATTATTGAAAACATACATACTCACACTGTTCATTGGCAAAAACACTGTGACTGTTCCCTCATCAGAAACTAATGGCCCAACAGGCAAGAGTGACCTATAAGCCATTTATTTGTTGAATAGTCCCAGAGCTTTAGAAAATATAAATTTATTAACTACTTCAAAATTTGAAATGTTTTGATTAAACATCAAATGTCTGGTTGTTGATAGAGCTAAATGTTTGGCCAAGCTACTTTCCAACTTTCATAGGTCACCTAGGATGGTGGCTGCCTGCTTTGTCCCACTCCAGCCTTCTCCATCTTGCCATCATTTCCCACCCCCTTCCTTTATCTCATTCATGTGAGTGAGCCACTTCTCATTTAAGCTACTTACCAAGGCCACACTTGTGATGAAAATCATTTAATTCAGCAAATTGATTAATGGTTTGTCCAATAAATTTGTCCCCTTCCACAGGATGGATGATTTAGACTGATACACACATATTATCTGACCCATGTTCTTGACAGCCTTTCCAGTTGAATGTTCTATTGATTATTCTGCTTTTGACATTTTAATGAATTACATAAAAATCTTGGGAAAATATATTGGCAATAAGAGTTGATTTATATATCAACCCCTGTCTGGAAAAAAAAACAAAACAAGAAATGTCCAAAATGAACCTAGTGGATGGGCAGATTATATTTTTTTCTGATCTGACATACAATGTTTTATAGACATGACATGAAGAGATATGGAGCTAGAATAACCAGGATCTGATACAAAATATGCATTACCTGTATGCCATTATGAATTCTGTCAACCTATTTTGGTGGGAGTCATGTAACTTCTTTAGGGGACAGGTCCTGAGAATAGCACGAACAAGCTCTCCTCATGGCAAGGCTCTGGAGACCCTGACCTATATGACAAAACCAGTGGACAGTTCCTGCATAATTCTGGGCACGACCCTGGGAGCTTATGTGCTACTTGTTCTCTTGCTTTCCTAATGCTAGTCATATAGCTGGCTGCCTCTACTTTCACTTTCTCAGAATTGCACATAAAATAGCTATTACAAAAGGCAGTCCCCCCACCCTGATGAATATCCTCTGGGTGAGCCAGAGGGGATGTTCTTAAAAATAAAGAGTGGATCTGATTTAGCCCCTAAAGCCTTTGATGTTTCAAGTGTGACCATGACTTCTGGCTTCTTAAGAACAGGATCTTACCTTTCCAGTGCATCCTGTGACTAGCCTGAAAGAATCACAAGAGTTCAAATTTGCGTAGCTGTTTTTCCGAGGATGATTATCACCACAAAACTAGGCAAAATGCTAATAAACAGACAACATCAGGAGTTAATGGGAACAGTCTAGAAACAGGAAAAGAAGCAGAATCATAGAAACCCACAATGCCCTCATTTCTCCTAACTGTGCCAGTACTGTAGGAAGTTGAGAGCAAGGGGATATGAGACCAAGAGATGAGCAGTGCCAATTATTAAGAACAAGTTTCCAAGTTATGCTGCCTAGAGGACAAATGGGAAAACCTGGAAGAGAGAGTAGTCCAGAGTAGAGAATGGGTTGCTCCAGCTTTGGCTGGTGAGTTGATTGTGAGAACTTAGTCTCAGAAGGAAACGTTAACTCCTAGAGTGAAAATCATTCTTCACTTTGCATGACGCTGTAACCGCAGTTGCTGCCAACTGCCCACTGTTTTACTAGGTGTGCTGAGTTAGAAACTTTTCTCTGTTGCTTGCAACACTGCCTTCCATGGAGAATCAACAAAGTCTGTCATATCACTTGAGGCAGGACCAAGCACCCACTCCCCTCTCCCACCGCTGTAATCTAGGCTGAACAAAGTATCCCTCCATAGGGAATGGGTTCCAAAGAGTCAGTTCATGAATTAGGGATAAATACTGGTTCCACTGCTAGTGGCCATACAAACTGCCCAAGCCACCAACTGTTATCCACATTCAGAGGGCCTAGTTTCCTCTGTAAGTTCCCCAGCTATAAGTCCAGAGTCAGTGAGCTCCCATTAGCTCAGGTCAGCTATTACTGTGGGTTTCCTCATCATGGTTTTGGCTTCTTTGCTCATAATACCACTCCTCCCTCTCCATAACTGGTCTCCAGAGGTTCCACCCAGTGCTTAGCTATGGATCTCTGATCTGCTTCCATCAGTTACTGGGTGAATGCTCTATGATGACAATTAAGGTAGTCATCAATCTGATTACAGGGGGAGGACATTTTAAGCACCCTCTCCACAATTACTTAGATTCTTAGCTGTTCATTCTTGTGGAATCCTGAGAATTTCCCCATGCCTGGTTTATTCCTAACCCCACAATCTCCTCCTTTCAACAAGTACTCTTAATTGCTGAGCCATCTCCCCAGCGCCTCCTCATGGTGATTTTCAGGTAATGCGTTATGAAGTGGTATTTCCATGGCTTTCAGGTCATTGCTACCTTTGGTAACAATATGCATAAATTTGAACTTTTACACTTCCAAAAATAGAGGGTAAACAAATATATGGGCACTGCCTGCATATAAGTCTGTCTGACCTGTCCTATAACTGTGTAGCTGCCCTGAAAATGTTGCTGAAAGAACTTTATGTCATCGCAGTGAAGAGTAGGGGTGACATTTGTTCACACAACTGCTTTGTTATTAGTAAGAGAATTTTAAAAATAATCTAAAATCAGGTCTCTCCCCTCTCTCTCTCTCTCTCTCTCTCTCTCTCTCTCTCTCTCTCTCTCTGTGTGTGTGTGTGTGTGTGTGTGTGTGTGTGTGTGTGTGTGTGCCAGCTTCTAGTAAGTACTTCATAGATGCTAAACTCTTCAAAGGCACTGTGCTGGGTAGTATGCCAAGTTTAAGGTGTGAATGTAGAGCCAAAGGGAGAGGATGGCAGAAGCCTGAATTAATCAGTCTACGAGGTAGTGTGGCAAAACTTCAAAGTGGGAGGTGTTTGGAGGACACAGATGCCATCCATAAGTAAACTGTGTTGTTCAGAACCTGTCTATGACATGCTGAGCTGCTTTTGTTTGTTGAAGGCAATCCTGGGGAGTTCTAGGCTGTTAGCTGCACAGATTTGGATTGTTTAGCTGAGTGTTCTCTTTTACTTTTCTAATTATCTTTAAAGCTTTATTTTTTATGTTCTTAATGACATCCTTTAATTCTAGGTGATATTTTTCCACTCACCCATCAGCAAATATGCATCTATCCTAAATGAAGGTATAAGGTCATTTAGTTCGCCTTCATCGCTGCATCTCTGTAGGCTTCCCATTGTTGTTTTATAGACTTGTGTTTCAAGTAGTAATGGCTTTAAAACCACATTTCTGCCTCACCACCCTCTCCATTCATATGTGATCAGATGCTCTTAATCCTCAAGAGGCAAAGCTCTCTCCAGGGGTGTATCTCCCAATTCCACAAACTAAGGCAACTAGGACTTTGAATTATATCCTGCTACTCTTCTGATATGAGCAAAGGATGACATCAGCATGGATCATATGTGTATTTAATCCTTATTAATTGATTGTGCATCTTAAGTGGTAGAACTATATTTTATTTTAGTTATTAAGTCTGTTTAATATTATCACTCCCTAAGTGTACATGTTACCTGCCATCTTGTATGGAGCATAGTAGTTGTTTGAAGTATCTGTTATTATCTACTGACAAGGTCCTTCTCAGATACTTGCAGCCCTGTGCCTGGTATTTCATTGGTGAAATAGAAATAAAATCACAATTTAAAGCCAAATATATTTCTGTCTTTTGTCCTACTTAAGAAGATGTTGGTCTTGGAATGTAACACTAACTATATTTCTTGGTATTCCCTTTAAAACCCAGACATTTTTATTAAAAACATACTAGGCAAATTAGAGCACCAGTCTAAAACCCTGATAAAAGCAACTTTAGCAGAGGAGTGGAGAGAAGAGGTTCAAGTGCATTTTAAATATTACTTCCTCTTAGAAGCAACCAAATATTAATACTTGATTCTGAAAGAAAAAGCATGTCAGTTTTGGGATTTTGTAGCATGTGCTTCCAAAGCTGCTACTTCAGATAGTTTTGTTGCCTCAGTGACCTGATAAAATCCTTCCACTTAAATTCTAATAAACTTGTAATCATTTAATAGAGTGTGCACTCTCTGCTGCATTTCCATTTTCCTTGTTCAACGTATGCATTTTTCTCATTTAGTAGAATTTATAAAAGCTGTTGTTGGCTGTGCAGTGATTTGGACCTAATGATTAGTGAGCTAATTGCAATGTTAGGAATCTTTAGGTAAATCTAATATCATTAAGTGTGCATGATGAACTTCAGCTCATATTTCTCCTTCTGTCTCTCCCTGCACAATAACATGTAGTAATCATTAAATCTCTTCTAGAATAAAAAATTAAATCAATATTCTTACCCTAAAGGAAGGAAGAAGGGATTAGACTACACTAGCACAGACATATAGTAATATATAGTCTCACACACGTACAACTCTACAAAATAAGAAACAATGATATAGTTCCTATGAATTGGAAGTTATGACAACATTACACCCCTGTACATATTAAACTTTTCTGTCACAAACCAACAAAATATACCATAATTATATTGTCTAGGAAGTTAATTACTCCTCCATCCTTGGGGCCGGAAAACTGTATCTAAGCTTCCTTTCCTAATAGGCCTGCTGATAGATGACATCAAACCAGCAAGGACAAGACCACCACCATTTTCTTCAATGAGGATGAAGCTTGTGAAGTAGAAGCTGTAATTACAAACTTATCTTAAGAAACAGAAGCAGAAATAACAACTGAAGTCACTATGATTCATGTCACTTAATTGTCTTTAAAAATATTTTTTCTTACCTCTATGCTAAGAACTCCAGTATTGGCTAGTGTTCAAGGTTTGAAATAGGAACACTTCTGAGTAGAAATTACCCCGTGATATCTTTTGTTGGGCATCAATCATTTCCTGTGCTGAGTGAGGGATTTCTTTCCTTGGACAAGAATGAGTGCTGAGAGGAAGAGGTGACTGAGATAGCAAACTTTTCCTGCATCTTAAAATATGTGCACATTTCAGCTTTTCATCTTCAGATAACTACCTTCTATGACATGTGGTTGTCTTTACACTCCACTTTCTGGACAGCTTTGGCCAAGAAGAAGCCCTTGCTGTAAATAAGCAGGAGCAGAAGGAAGGTGCTAGGAGCCTTTGGTCTTTTGGTCAAGGTTGCCTTTAAGTAGCTTTATTTCATTGTAAGAAATGAAATCTGCCTGGGCAGTGGTAGCATGCACCTTTAATCCCAGCCCTTGGGAGGCAGAGGCAGGGGGATCTCTGTGAGTTCAAGGCCAGTTTGGTCAACACACTGAGTTCTAAGTCAGCTAAGGCCACACAGGAAAACCCTCTAAAACAAACAAACAAACAAGCAAAGAAGCAAGCAAGCAAACAACAACAACAAAATGAAATCCGACAACTCATTTTCAAAGGCTCTTTGAGCCAGTTTAGGTACAGGCACAAATGGACATACAAAATCAAACCCCTACTATTGCTAGTCTAGCCCTTACCTCCCATAATCAAAGTTAGATAAGATCCACTCACCTGAGCTAAATGCTTAGAGCAGAAAATTGACAGCCACACTTGCATGCAAGATCATATTTCTGACAAATGTTAAAACATACAGATCTAAATTGTGGAGGTTAATCCATGAACTTTGTTTTTAATTTAAATTTCTAGTTTTTGAGAATTTTATATGGGTACTGTATTTATAAGATTTATTACTTCCTTCTCCTCCCCCGCAATTCCTCCTGTGACTCCCCAGTTCCCCTCATGTTCACAATCTCTTCTTCTTATATTATTACTGTTGCTCATCCACTCGTATGTAGAAAGCTGACAATGGGGATTCTCCCTTTCTCAGCAGCCATTGGTTGCCTTTAGTTCTTCATCTAGGGCCTTGTGAAAATTCTCCCATGCACATTGGTATGCTGCCTGGTGTTGCTGTCATGCACATCTTGTTTAGGCATCCATATTGTTGAGATATCATGGGTGCAGCTTCCTTGTCACGTCTAGCAGACACCTTTTCTCAGCGGTTGTACTGGTCCTCTGTCAAGAGTTAAGAAGTACTGTAAGATGACTTTGGGTTCAGGTGTTGCTTAAAAGCAAAAGAGCTCTAAGGATAAAGGTAAGTGTTTAACCAACAGAAACTAGGATTTCTATGATGATCACTGAATATGTTTTTTTTTTTCTGCATAACATTTTGCTCTTGGATATGGTTACATCAGTGACCTCAAAGTATGGGCTCAGCACCTGTCAGGTGTCTGTGAGCCAAGGTTATTTTCATATTTTTTAGATTTTTTTTTTACTTTTCTATGCTCGTCCACTCAAATGTACAACAGGCTGGTGATAAAACTTGAAAGAAAACTGGGAGAGAATACAGGTGTCTTTTATCAGTGCACATATTAAAGAAATTTGTAGAAATTTAAAGTTATAGCATTCTTCTCACTATTTTTATATTAAAATGTCACCCATATCACCATACGTCATTTCGTTTTTGTTTTAGAAGTTGTTATCTAACAAAATGATCACGTTTAATTTCTAATTAAAGTAAGAGTGCTTTGACATCTTCGGTGATTTTTGGGAGTCTTTTTTATTTCTCCAAAAACAAAACAGTTAAAGAGCTTCTTGAACACACTGATGCTTTTTGACATTAAGAATCTATAATTGATTTGCAAAGAACATTTTCCTTAAGTAGGTTTTATCCTCATGTATGAAGTAGCCATAATTTTATTTAAAATCTCTTAACAATCCATATCAAAACAGACAAAGAAAATGTGTCAAAAACTTGATTCCCTGGGTGACTTAAGCTTTGAGATGTGGAGGCTGGAGAAAGGCCCTTTCATGTGACCACTGACCTTGGGGTTCCCTCCATACCTTGTCTTAGAGTAGAAGTGGGTACCTTCACTGGGGACTCCTACATCCAGTGCCTTCTGCAGAGATGTGGTACAATAAGCTTGCCTGATCCTAGGCAGGAACCTCTGAGACCATGAACTAAATAACCTTTTTGTAATTAGCTGCTTCAAGTATTTCCTTATCTGGACACAAAGTCAGCCAACAGTCTACTTCCATGTATTAGTTACTTCTCTTTTTCATTACCTGCTTCAAGTATTTTATCATCTGGACGAAAAATCAACAATCTACTCCCATGTGTTAGTTACCTCTCTGGTGCTGTAATAAAATATCCTGACAAAAACATCTTTGGGGACCAATGGTTTGCTTCGGCTTATCGTTCCAGAGGAATATGGACCATCATGGCAGGTGGGAGAAGGCGTGGTAGCACAGGTCAGTCCATACTATTTCATCCCCACACAGGAAGCAGAGAGTCAGAGTGGGAAGTGTGGTCAGGCAATAAATCCTCAGAGTCTGTCCCTAGTGATGTACCTTCTGTAACAAGGCCCTACCTCCTAAAGTTTCCACAACCTCTCAAACACACGAGTCCATGGAAGACATTTCCTATTCAAATCAGCAGTTTGTCCTCGATGAACTGATTACACCAGTTCCTTTATAATACTGAATGTTGGAAAAGTCATTTCTTTATTCATTCACTTAGCAGAGCTAAAGAATGATTTGTGATAATAACCAGGAACAAGACAAGAATGAAAAAAAAAACGCAAAACTCCACAGCCTTGGAAAGGTTGAAAAATAACCAACAGTTGATTATAAAAACAGTACTTACTTAAGTGAAGGTAGCATGAAAAAGTATGAGATACAGGAAGAGTGAATAGGGTCTCATGGAAGTACATGTCAAGGATGAAATAGCATGAGTCAGAAGGAAGAAAAATGATTAATTATATAAAGAAGGAAGAGCAAGGATGAGGCTAAGAAGATGGACCAGATGTATGAAGCCACACATGCACATAAGCATGTATGCACTCAGGTTTCAGTCACACACATTAGACACAGTTTAATGGCATTTTAGTATTCAATGTCAAGTCATGGGAGATAATATGTAATGCATTATTGCAATGTTTATACTTTTAGTACAATGTAAACTCTGTATATACTGTGATGTTTCTGAGATTGCTCACTTGTATGTAACTTGAGGAGAATATTTTAAACTGTTTTGGGTCCATTCTCTCTTCCTCTCTTTCTGCACACACACATATGCTACATAGACCTTACATAGACATATAATTTAGTGAGTACATGATTCTAGTGAGTGATCCTGTCACATCAGAGGTGGTTTTCACAATGTTTACCATACTTCATTTACATGCATTCATGTTTGCCCTTATCAATTGTACATGAATTTTGACAAATATATGGGTATAAAACATCTGTCATCTCAAACATTTCCCTCACACCATATTCAACCCACTCTTCTTTCCAAATCCTAACAACCACTAATCTGTTCTCTGCCCCTGTAGTTTTGCCTTTACCAGAATGCTATTTCAATGGAATCATCTAACATGAAGCCTTAGCTGCGTGACTGCTTTTGTTAGGTATAATGCATCTGAGATTCAGCCATGCTGCTGGAGGTGATGGCTTTTTCTTTTGATTGATGGCTTGTATTCTCATGAGTTGATGCATCTTGATTTATTTCACTGCTTTTATACTGAAGGACATTTGTGTTATTTACAGATTTTTGTGATTATGAGAACTAGTGCTATCCTATTAAATGTGGGTTTTATGTGAACACAATTTTTCATTTCTCTAAAGCAAAAACTTAGGACTGGGTTTGTTGAGGCTTAAACTAATTGTACATTGATCTTCGTAAGAAATTGTCACATCATGTTCCAAAGTGGATGTAAATTCATACTTCTTGGAGTTGGGAATATGGTTACCACAAAATTATGAGGATATGAATTCCCTCTCCAGCATCCACTTGAAGGTACTGGGCATAGTGCTGTGTGTCTGCTATTCCAGCATTGAAAAGGCCCAGACATGTGCACCCTGGAGACCAGCTGACTAGCCAGTCTAGCTGAACCAATGACCTCTAGCAGCAAAACCTGTCTTAAAACATACGGTGCATAATGTCTGAGGATGATCCCTGACACTGAACACACACAGACACAGACACACACACACACACACACAGACATATAGACATACACACAAATACATACACACAGACACACACAGACACACACACACATACACCAAAAGAAAAAATTATATTTCCACAGATGTATATGAAGATTCCAGGTGCTTTGTTTCCTTTTTAAATTTGCTGTTAGTTTTCTTTCTTTCTTTTTAAAAGAAGAAGTATAGTGGTATTTTGTGGATTCGCTCAGGATTTATTTCTCTAATGAATAGTAATGTTTAATACTATTTCATCTCACTTGGATTACATATATCTTTAAGGAAATCTTGCTGAGTATGTTTTATCCATTTAATTGAGACTACAATGTATATGTATTTACATGTACATTTAGGCACACATGCATCATACATATATATGTGTGTGTGCATGTGTGTGTGCATGCTTATCTAGCCATATTTAAGTAAAACTGAGAAATATTCACAGCTTCTCAGTGGAATTCAGACTTAGTACAGATTCATTCATATTTATAAATCTTAGGCAGGACTGGGAGAGATTAAATGAGAAAGAATAAGAACAAATGAGGAAGGCCACTATGTTAAAAGAAATAGAACACCTTACGATTAGCTCCATATATTCCTTCTACATTTCTATCAAACTATCTGGAAACTTATACTTTCAAAGATCTATAAATCATGGTTCCTGTGATTTTACTGTTATTGTTTCTAAGGCAATATGAGACTTGGGAGAAAAATCAGTTGTAGGGAAATTTGTAAATATATTCCTAAAAACACAGTAATTTGACAAATGTATAAAAATGAGAATTATAATAGCAAACAGTAATTCACATGTTTATTTCTTTGTTATATGAATTCCACAATAAAGTCCCCCACCCCCACCCCCCTCTCTCTCTCTCTCTCTCTCTCTCTCTCTTTCTTTCTGAATGACTGGTTTGTATTAGTTACAATAACTTCTAATTTTATAGAGGAGCGTCAGAAAGGAAAGGGGAATTTGTTCAAAGTCATAATTATAATGTCACTATGTTTACACCTAGGTCATCTGTTTACAGAGAGCACATTACAGGTACTATGCTAAAAAATAGGATTAGCAATATAATTTTCAGTGCCTGTATAATGAACTGTCACATAAAGGTAAAGGCAAAAGAAGTGAATTACAATCAGCAAATATCCATTATTTACAATAAGTAGATAGATTTTTGAAGCTGGTCACTAATTCTTGTGAGAGATATTTTTAAAATAATGGGTCTTGACAACAATTACTTTGCAATTAAAGTCTCTTTCATTGACTTTCCTATTTTAGTGTTACCCGTGAAGAGGGACACACACACACACACACACACACACACACACACACACACACAATCCCACGGTAGCTCAGAATTGAATATAATAAAGGATTATTTGTTTAGGGGTATATTCACAGATCACAATCCTCTGCTCAAACGGGGAATCCAGCAGCTGGAAGAGAGAGGGTGTGTGTACATTTATATTATAAAAGGCCACGCTCAAGTGGATGGGTAACTTGAAGGCTACTGGCTGAAGGATTTCCTACAGCATAACTGCACATTATTTAATTGGTGGCAAATGAAGTTTGCTTGGTATAGATGATCTCTCATGTAGATTATGGGTATACTAAATATTTTCTTATTAACTAATGTCGTGAAATTCTATCTAGCACTATAAGATTGTTGAGTGGTGTCTGTTTCAGAGTCCTTTTTCTGAATGAGCCACTTCTCAGGAAAAGGGTAGTGCTTGAGGAACAGGTCACATGGCACTAAGGTTCATCTTTCTAGGGGAAATACCGAGCTGTTTTATAGGCTTAAGTTGTAGAAAAACTGGAACTTCTAGATAATATAAAGTAAGTATTTAATTGTTATCAGTAAGGACACTGTTTTTTTCTTAGAAATATGGATTAATTAACTATTTTTAAAATCAATAAAATCCATAAGGATGGGCAACCAAATGTCTCAAAACTGTTTCCAGAGCAGTGTATTTAGACATGGACTTAAGAAATGACAGAATATTTCTGTTTAGTTCATGGCATGAAGAAAGGCTTCTGTTTCGATATTTAAGGCAAATAGGGAGCAAATAGGCCTCTTATATAAAGGTCCCAGGATAGAATTTGTTTTAGATATAGCTGAATATATGAACAAAAACAGATGGCATAGTGATTATGTGTATATGCACGTGAGTGTATTCTGGCTTCATGTTCAAATATGTTTTCTTTATTTAAATCAAAATAGTTACCAAGCTTTGCAGCTCATGGTGCCAGACAGCAAGGGTGATGATTTCAGGAGAGCCTTACATGTGATTTTGATTGTTCGGTTTTGATAGTCTTGTTACTATTTCAGATTGATTTTTGCTTGTAATGAGAAGCTTTGATTCCTTAGTTTGGGTCAGGTGCCCACCCTGATAATGGAGATAGAGCATGCTATTGAGGAAATATCACACAATATAAAAAGAAAAAGAATATCATTTTTCCCAATGTCAATTTGATATTGGGATAGTTTGTTATCCCAACTATTATCAAATAATCCAAGAATGTGTGCATTCCTTATATTGGCTAACTGTATCTACAAAACTAACTGTTCTACCAATGAAAGGATAAGTCAGGAGCCAAAACAAATAGCAAATATTGTGCATAACCACATTTGCTTTTCTTAGAATCAATTCTTTTTAAAATTAATTAATTGTTAATTTTTTTAAAACAATCTTTTCTCACTTTACATGCCAGTCCCAGTTCCCACTCCCTCCTCTCCTGCTCCCCCCAATTTCCTCCTATCTCACCCCCCACCCGCACTTCAGAGAGTATAAAGCGTCCCATGGGAAGTCAACATAATCTACCACATCCCTTTGAGGCTGGACCAAGGCCCTCTTCACTATATCTAGTCTGAACAAGGTATCCAAAGAAAATGGACTTCAAAAAGTCAGTTCAAACAGTAGGGATAAATACTGGTTCCACTGCCAGTGGTCCCACAGTCTGCCCCAACCATACAGCTGTCATCCACATTCACAGACCTAGTTTGGTCGTATACTGGTTCCCTCACTGTCAGTTTAGAATCAGTGAGGTCCTATTAACTCAGGTAGAAACTAGATAACAAGGAGAAAGGCAACATATGCTCTTCCCCCACAAAAAGATCCATTATATATTTTTGTATGTCTACACATTAGTGCAGGTACACAAGTCCATCACTAGAGGGCATCGGATCTGCTGTAGGTGGAGTTACAGGGTATTGTGGGCCATCTGACATGGGTGCTGGGAACTGAACTTAGGTTCTCTGAATGAGTAGCCAAAACTCTTAACCCACTGAGCTGTCTCTCCAGCTCCTCAGCAAGTGTTCTTATTATCAGAGCCATCTCTCCAGCCATTCATACGAATTCAGTTTTCACATGAGGTGTGCTCACAAGGCTTGCTGATATTAGCTGCTTTGCATCTTCTGAAGACCTTTTTGACTTTGAAGAGTTCCTTTCAAATTGTTAAAATATTTTATTACTATTTTGAGCGTTTCATGCAATCTCTTTTTCTCATATTCACCCTGCCTCCTTACCAGCCCCATCCTCTTTCCTGCTCAAACAATTTTGTGTGCTTCTATTTTTTAAACTTTAAAGACCAATTTGTGCTGCCCAAATGTGACTGACTTACCAGGGACTGCACTCCAAGAGAAAACTGTTTCTTCCTCTCCTGTCAGCTAACAGTTGTCAATAGCCCCATGCCTAGGGATTATGTGCCCCACTCCTCTCTCCATACTGGGATTTGCTCTGGCTTGGGCTTGCATAGATTTTTTACACTCTGTCTCAACCACTGTGAGCTCATATGTGAAGTTGCCCTTTTGTGTTGAGAAGATAATATTTCCTTGCTGCAATCTATCACATGTGGATCATACACTCTTTTTACATCATTTCCTGAACTGATCCCTGAGCCTTGGGAGTTTGTGTGTGTGTGTGTGTGTGTGTGTGTGTGTGTGTGTGTGCTAGCACATACGTGTGATGTATATTCCTATCAGTGTTGAGCGTTCTGAGGTCTCTTATTCCCTGAGTCTTGGCCAACTGTGGGTCACTGTTAATTACTTTCTACTATAAATAGAAACATCTTAGGTTAGGGTTGTGAGGTGCATTGATCTGTAGGCATAGTGTTAAGTCACTAGGAGTCTGTTTAACACTATGTTGATTAAGAAGCCTAGTAATAGTAGGATATCCTCTAGAACTTATGATCTGTACAGTCATAGGTTATTAGACAGATAATGGGGCCAGTTGAGGATTTTGTCTTGTGGAGCAGGACTTAAATCCAATCAGAAAGTGGTTGATTACTCCATGGTGTTCATTCCCTATCTATCTATCTATCTATCTATCTATCTATCTATCTATCTATCTATCTATCTATCTGTACATGCATGCATGTAGAGGTTAGAATACAACTTATAGGATTCTTTTTACCCTTCCACTTTGAGAGTCCTAGGGGTCAAAGGTCAAAGTCAGGTATTCAGTCTTGTGGGCAAGTGTCTTTATCTGTTAAACTCAAATACCTTTATTGAGATACCAATACAACTTATCTCTGAGGCCTTTCCCCCATTAGCCTCAGAACCCAAGCCTTGAAAGAAGATATGCCTTTGATACAGATTCAGAAAAGCCTGAAGGAAGGAAAGTGTGCTCTAGTACAACGTTCTCCATGAGCTATATGTCAGGGACCTGACTTTGTACAATTTTCAAGTACTTTTGTTTCATTGGAATGATAAATTTTATTGATATACAAGTCATATTTACTTCTTTTATACTTCCCAGGATAGTTTCCCTTATGTGAGGCTATCAAGAAAAAAAATTATATACGTATTGCTTACTAACCCCAAGGGGATGAAATATCAAAATTGTCCAAATAAAAATCTTTAACGATAATCTTGATCCTTCTGCAATGAACTGCACATTTCAGTTGAAGATTCCTGGTAAAAATAGATAGGATTTTTCAAGAAGTTCTGTTGATCAAACCCAGGTTTTTGTACTTGGTTTTGTGAGGATTCTGTCAGAAAGATAGAACCCCAACAGCTCAGACAAGAATTTGTAACGATATTTTAAATATAAAGCAAAGAAAACAAGCCCACAAATCACAATCTAAGAGAACTTAGACAGCAATGAGGACCTTGAGAGAAACATACCTGGATCTAAACTACATGAAAAGTAGACAAAGACACGATCTCCTGAATAAATTGGAAGCATGGGGACCTTGGGAGAGAGTTGGAGGGGAGGGGAGAGGCAGGAAGGGGAGCAGAGAGAAAAATGAAGAGATCAATAAAAATAAAAAAAGAAAAAGAAAATTAAGATGTACATTCAAAGGAGAGCAATAGAACAGATTACATAGCTCTAGGACTTCTTGCTCCAAAGAGGGTGCTGCAAATAAGGATAGTGGAGGGTGAGGGGAACAACTTAATGCTCAAAGAGTGCTTTCTTGTCATGCACAAAGTCCCAGTTTTGTCCCCGGAACAAGAAAGAAAAGAGTTAATAAAGGAAACAAAGAAGGAGGGTGTTTGAGATTTCTCAGAGCAGGACTGGGCATTTTCTCTGACATGAGCTATACACCGAGTAACCTTGTCCCCCATAGGGCACAGGTTGTGAGTAGTGCCACAGCCAGCACAGACCATGGGCTTTTGAGAAAGGATTCCATCAACCACAGTTTAGAAGGCTGCTGTCTCACCCCTTTGCTGCCTTGGCTGTAGAGTAGCTTCTGCCTGGTTTGGATTGGTCTGCTCACACAGAGTTTTTGTGCACCAAGGATGAGCTTCACATGCAGGTCAAAACAGAACCCGCATGTTCTGGGAGCCATTTGGAATCTGTCCAGAAACTTCTTACAAGGTCCATTCCTTCTCTGGTGAGAGAGTCCATAGGCATGTAACAGTCCAAAAAGGCCCACAGGAGCAGCGGATGGTAGACTTTAACTAAATGTGTGAGTTGGGAAATCTCTGAGAAAGGCCCACAACCATCTAAGGGTGAAAATATCAAACTGAGGGGTGTTCCAGATTCAGGATTTGTGAAGTCAACTCATAACATGGGTGAGGCCTTTTTAGTTTCCTTTTTAGCTGATGACCTTGACTCTGGTGTTCCCTTACCCAACAATGAGAAGCTAGCAGAAGTCAGCTTCTAACCAGAACTTAGGAGTAAGACATTATACAGCGGTGGGTCAGGGTTTAGCTCTATGGCTAGGCTTTCCGATGCAGAGCTCACATGATGATGGTTTGAGGTTATATATCTCCCACGTACAAGCAGGGGCAAAATATCCCATCAGCAGGATCAAATGTAAGGGAGAATAGCTGCTTTGAGCACACATCCATGGGACATGTTGACTTAATTTATAGGCTATGTTCAATAAAAATTTACTTTAAAAGAGAATACCAGTCCTCCTAGTTTCTGAAAAATATTGTTCATTAATACATTCCTCTGCTTCCAAGTTGTCCTTTGTTATAGCTTGAATATGAAGTGTCTTCCGTAGGTTAAGGTTTGAAATGCTTACTTTCCAGTTGTTGATACTGTCATGGAAGGCTAGGAAACCTCCCAGGTGGAGCCTGACTGGCAGAAGTACTTCGTCAAGGTTGGGCGTGGAAGGTGAGATTGTTGGCCCCGAATTCCATTTCCTGGTCTTCTGCAACACGAGGAGCCTCTACTGCATGTTCCTGAAACTCTGAACTCTGTAAGCTTCCGTTTACATGACAAACTTCTCCCACTCTCAAAAAGTGAGCCAAACCAAAGTCCTCTTATTTTTCTTCTGCCAGATATTCAGTGAGGTTAAGGCAATAAACAGTCTTTATGTTTTATGTGAAGTTAAGGGGATAGTGTGAAGGCTTATGTGTTAATTTCAAAACATTCTTATATTATAGATATTCCTAGTATATCTGGGTCCAAGAATTTTAGATCTGCATAATAAGAAAAGCTTGGAATGTTTCTGAACCACACCTATGCAATATTGTAAAAAGTCATGGGGACACAAATTTTTCATACGTAGTTTAATTTAGAGAATTCTTTAAAAACAGGATATTCACCAGTGGTTTTTGTATGATAGTATAGCACTTATTAAAGTGTTTAAAAATTTCTAATTTCAAAAGAAACTACTGATATCTAATTTGTTTTAGAACAAGTTAAACACAAATCTTTTAAGTTTTATTGCTTTGAGGTAAATATGATTCCCTAAAAATATAAAATACCACTGGATAAAAATTAAACACAAACACAGTAACTACTCATATGAATTATAAGATCTATTTCAGATATGTGAAGATAGATATTACTTCAAATCAAGATGATATATCCTCTGCTTAATGATATTAATTGAAACACATGAACCATGTTTCTTTTTTTATTTATTCATTTATTTATAAAAAATTTCCACTTCCTCCCCTCCCCCCAATACCCTCCCATTCCCCCCACTCCCTCTCCTCCTCCCTCTCCAGTCCCAAGAGCAGTCAGGGCTTCCTGCCCCGCGGGAAGTCCAAGTTCCTCCCCACTCCCTCCAGGTCCAGGAAGGTGAGCATCCAATCAGACCAGGATCCCAGAAAGCCAGTACATGCAGACCAAGACCCAGCTCCATTGTCAATGGCCTTCCAGTCGCCCCCATGTTAGCCACATTCAGAGAATCCGGCCAGATCACATGCTCGTTCAGTCCCAGTCCAGCTGGCCTTAGTGAGCTCTCATTAGACCAGTCCCCTTGTATCAGTGGGTGAACGCACCCCTCGCGGTCCTGACTTCCTCTTTCTTGTTCTCCCTCCTTCGGCTCCTCATTTGGACCTTGGGGGCTCAGTCCAGTGCTCCATTGTGGATCTCCATCTCCATCGTCTGATGAAGATTCCCTCCGATCCTGCCTTCCTTGCCCGCACTATCCCTCCATCCGCTTCCCATCCGGACCCAGGGAGTCAAGTCCAGTGTTCCAATGTGTGTCTCTGTCTCTATCTCCATCCATCGCCAGATGAAGGTTCTATGGTGACATGCAAAACATTCATCAGTATGGTCATGGGCTAAGGCCAGTTCAGGTACCCTCTTCTCCACTGCCCAGGGAACAATCTGGGAACCTCTCCTTGGGCCTGGGAACCCCTCCAGAATCAAGTCTCTTGCAAATCCCAAAATGGCTCTCTTAGTTGAGATGCACACCTCCCCACTCCTACATCCATCCTTCCTCCCTCCATTCCACTCCCCCAAGCCATCCCCAATCCTCTCCCTCTCCTTGCTCTCCAACCATCTCCCCTTACTTCCACCTCCCCACGGCCTGTGCACCCAAGTTTGCCTGGCAATCTTGTCTAATTCCAATATCCAAGAGGATATATACATGATTTTCCTCAGGTTCACCTTCTTATTTAGCTTCTCTAGGAACACGAATAATAGGCTCAAAGACCTTTAACTATGGCTAGAATCCACTTATGAGTGAGTACATACCATATTCCTCTTTTTGGGTCTGAGTTACCTCACTCAGTAAAGCATTTTCTATTTCCATCCATTTGCATGCAAAATTCAAGATGTCATTGTTTTTTACCGCTGAGTAAAACTCTAATGTGTATATGTTTCACACCTTCTTTAACCATTCTTCTATTGAGGGGCACCTAGGTTGTTTCCAGGTTCTGGCTATTACAAATAGTGCAGCTATGAACATAGTTGAACAAAAGCTTTTGTAGTATGATAGGGCATCTCTTGGGTTACAGTTACTCTGATACCAAAACCGCATAAAGACGCAACCAAGAAAGAGAATTACAGGCCAATCTCACTCATGAACATCAATGTGAAAATTCTCAATAAAATACTGGCAAACCGAATCCAAGAATACATTAGAAAATTATCCATTATGATCAAGTAGGCTTCATCCCAGAGATGCAGGGCTGGTTCAACATACGCAAATCTATCAATGTAATCCATCATATAAATAAACTGAAAGAAAAAAAAACCATATGATCATTTCATTGGATGCTGAAAAAACATTTGATAAAATTCAACACCCCTTTATGATAAAGGTGTTGAAGCGATTGGGGATACAAGGATCATACCTAAATATAATAAAAGCTATATGCAGCAAGACGACAGCTAACATCAAACTGAATGGAGAGAAACTCAAAGCCATTTCACTAAAATCAGGAACACGACAAGGCTGTCCACTCTCTCCATACCTCTTCAATATAGTGCTTGAAGTTCTAGCAATAGCAATAAGACAACATAAGGGGATCAAGGGGATTCGAATTGGAAAGGATGAAGTTAAACTTTCGTTATTTGCAGATGATATGATAGTGTACATAAGCGACCCCAAAAACTCTACCAAAGAACTCCTACAGTTGATAAACACCTTTAGTAATGTGGCAGGATACAAGATCAACTCCAAAAAATCGGTTGCCATCCTATACACAAAGGATAAAGAAGCAGAGAGGGAAATCAGATGAACCATGTTTCTTGAACATGGCTATTCTTAAGGAAATACTTGGTGATACAAAGAATAAATGCATAGAGTAAAACACAATTCCTACTGTAGAGGAAATGAGTGTCTTATATGAAGAAAAAGGTATGTTTGCAAACTATGCTGAAGCTAGGATCCCATGAGGTCAGAAAGGATGTCAATGTGTGGTCTGAGCTGTGATCACGTCTCAAAGCCATCTAAAACAGGGATTCCTAAATGACTCATTCCAGTCCCGACTTTTCAGGGAGTTCCTTTTCCATAGTTTTCAGATTTCACCTGACAGTCTTCCAAAGGAGGCATCATCTAGAAGCAGCTTACCTTGCTACTGTGCTTTTTAACTGTAGAAAGCAGTCATGATTTCCCAGTTGCTGGAAACCCGAATGTTGCCTTTGGGCACTTTCTTAAGCTGCATGTTTGGACCTTTAACCATCATGAACCCTGTTAGGTCTTCATAGTATGGAAGTAGAGGTGGGGCAATGAGAAGTATTCTGGGAAGAAGGAAGCTCTTTCTGCAGTCCTGTCCAGACACCAAAGAAGCAGGATGTGACCTGCCCCATTGAAAAAGGTACCGAGCCATGTGGCTAACATAGATAGGAATAATGGGTTAATATAAGTTATAAGAGCTAATACAAAGCCTGAGCGAATGGGCCAATCAGTTTATGATTAATGTAGACTTCTGTGTATTTTCTTTGGGATTTACCGGCGATGGGAACTGGGCAGGACAGAAACCACAACAAGCAGGCCCTCATGTTACAA